>NW_011494683.1:539527-660323 GCF_000754665.1 Bison bison bison | reverse complement strand
AAAGCATCAATTCTTCGGCGCTCAGCTTTCTTCACAGTCCAACTCTCACATCCATACATGACCACAGGAAAAACCATAGCCTTGACTAGACGGACCTTTGTTGGCAAAGTAATGTCTCTGCTTTTGAGTATGCTATCTAGGTTGGTCATAACTTTCCTTCCAAGGAGTAAGCATCTTTTAATTTCATGGCTGCAGTCAAGTATATTATTGTAGCTTTCATTTACATTTTCTAAATAACTAAGGATGTTGAGTACTTTTAAAGGTGTTTAGTTGCCATCTGCATATCTTCTTTGGTAAAGGATCTGTTCAGATATTTTGTACATTTTTGTTGTTGTGTTTGCTTTTCTATAATTGAGTTTTGAGAGCTCCTTATTTGTTCTGTATTCAAGTTCATTGTTAGATATGTAGTTTGTAGATATTTTATCCTAGTCTCTGTCTTGTTTTCTCATTCCCTTAACAGCATCTTTCAAGAGTCAGACACGACTGAGCGACTAAACCACTAAGTTGAGTCTACCTCTGCTGCCTCTTAATCCTCAGTTGTAGGACGTACTGTTCCTCTTCCTTCAGGGAAATGAGGCTTTGACTATCTTCTCCCTGTGTTAAACATACATGCATACTTTGTATCCTCAGCATACTTCTCAGAATAGCTGTATATTTATTTTGTTGAGAGCAGTATTTATTGCTCTTGTCTTTATGAATTGATAAAGGCTACAAAATAACCTATGACAGACAACTACTTGTGTCTTATGCTTCTTGGAGTTAACAACTTTCTTTCTGGGGGCATGGAGGATTATTTGCTTAGTTTTCTAGGTATATGTCCAGCTCCAAACCCTGCCAACTGAGCATCTGCTGACGCTCAGACATAACAGGCACTTAAGGTAAAATTTCACATTTTTGAAGGAATTTCACGGACAGGTTGTCCTCTGTTACTGAAGAGAGGTCATTCTAGGATCCCCAGCACCATCAGTTCAAAATTCCTTTTGGCCTGAATTTCCTGTTTTCAGAATCCTATGTATTACTCTTTCTTCACGCACTCCTTCAGTTTGGTGGAATATAGCCTCTAATAACTTCCTGAGAAAGGATCTGTGGGAGACAGATTTATGAGACCTTACATGTCTAAAATATTCTTTTCCTCTACCTTCACACTTTATTGATAGTTTCTTTGGATACATATGCCTAGGTGGTAAATCCTTTCCTGGATAATTTAAAAAAACATTTCTCAATTGTCCTCTAGATTCCAGTGTTGCTTATAAAAATGTGGAGGACATTCTGATTCCTGAATTTGTATATTTTATCTGTTTTTACTCCTTGGAATCTATCAACAAACCTTCCTTAGATTAGCACCATCCCCCTGCTTCTGTTTTCAGTGGTAGCTTCTGCAGTAACTCACAGACTTCTTGGAGATTCTGTGGTCTACACTAGATTGGGATTGGCTTTTCTCTACAGGTAGCTTAGGAGTTAGTCTTCTTGAGACACTTATTTAATTCATGTCCAGTGGCTTTCTAGCTTCAGATAGTTTATAGTGTCCTTTCCTATTCTCACCTTGTGGATTGTTGCCTTAAAAAACTTTAACCATATTTCAAAATGAACCCTCAAAAATGTGTGCGCTCAATTCACCATGTTTACCCATGGATAGGGCTTCCCTGGTGGGTCAGCTGGTAAAGAAGCTGCCTACAATGCAAGAGACCCTGGGTTGGGAAGATTCCCCTGGAGGAGGGCATGGCAGCCCACTTCAGCATTCTGGAGTCACAAAGATTTGGACACAGACTAAGCGACTAAGCACAGCACAGCAGCCATGGGTATCCTGTTTTTGTTTTTTTTTTTTCCCCACCACGTGGCTTGCAGGATCCTGGTTCCCTGACTAGGGATCAAACCTGTGCCTCTTGCAGCAGAGGCATGGAATCCTAACCAATGGATCACCAGGGAATTTGCAGCATTTTGTTTTAACTGAT
Organism: Bison bison bison; assembly: GCF_000754665.1. Classification (NCBI taxonomy): domain Eukaryota; kingdom Metazoa; phylum Chordata; class Mammalia; order Artiodactyla; family Bovidae; genus Bison; species Bison bison. The sequence continues at coordinate 658,371 of NW_011494683.1, read as the reverse complement.
GTATGAAATATATAAAGTGAGCAAAACACAGTGATTTTAAGTTTACAGCTTGATGGATTTTTACATCTATCTACCTACCTACCTTAGTTATCTGCCTGTACAACTATCTTAATCATTAGGTAAATTAGGAGATAGATTATTTATAGCATCCCCAAAAGAAGTTTTATGTTCCTTCTGTGTCAATACCAATTCCCTCTTGTGCTCTCTTCTGACTTCTATCACCATCAAATAATTTTGCTTGTTCTTTTGATTAATAGGAAGGTAAATTATTATGCAGTCTTTTGTTTTTGGCTTATTTCACTCAACATAGCCTCTGAAGGGTTTGTCACTGTTGTTACACATATCAGTAAAGCAGTGCTGTGCTGAAGCTGACTCATTTCAGCTTGCAATTGTGTGCCTGACTTTCTGATTCTGTATTTTATGACTTCATGCTGATAACATGAAATTGGCTATATTGGAAGTATTTATTCCATAAAAGTTAGAAAACACTACCAATCAGGACTTTTTTCCTCCTTAAGGAGCCAGTTGTTAAGTGTTTGTGAGCATATCACTGCAGTAGTTTTTTCTTTATATTGCTGTGCAGTATTCCATTATATGACTATAATATGTTACTTTTTCACTGTCTTATTGATGGACATTTTTGTTATTTCCAATTTTGCCTATTATGAATAAAGCTGCTTTGAGCATTCTTATTCATATCTTTTAAATAACATATGTATTTATTTCTTTTGGAAGTATTTACTCTTGGAAGTATGATCGCTGGGTCATGCATTGGGTAGATATTTTGTTTTAGGAGATACTGCCAAACAGTTTTTTAAAGAAGTTTCACCAGTTTATACTTCCACCACCAATGCAGTTTTTCCACATTCTTGTTAACTCTTGGTTTATCTGTCTTTTCAATTTTGCCGTTTTGCTAGAGGTGTGATGTCTCTCATCGTGGTTTAAATTTGCTTGCCTTGATGAATAATGAATTGGGATCCCTTTCCTTACATTCAGAATCTTAGCCACTGGGCCACCAGGGAAGTCCCCCAAGTCCTTTAAATTTCCATGTAAATTTTAGACTCATTTGTTAATTTCCAAAAAAAAAGAAAGAGAGAAAAGAAAAAGAAAGATCCTTGCTTAGGTTTGGTTTTGGATTTTATTGAATCTATAGATGAATTTGGAGAGAATTAAAATATTGATGATCTTGAATTCTGCCAATCTACTTACATGGTGTGTCTCTTAATTTATTTAGGTCTTTAATTTCTCCTTAATATTTTGCAGTTCTTAGCATAGTGGTCATATACATCTTTTGATAGATTCATTTCTAGTTATTTGATTTTTGAATAAAATTTGTATAAAATTGTGTTTTTTTAAATTTCACTTACCAAAGTTAGGTCCTAAAAAACACAATTTATTTTTATATATCAATTTTGTTTTTAATGGTACTTTAAATTTGCTTATTAATTCTCACAGTTTGCAGATTGCTTTTGATTTCCATGTAGTCATGTTTTCTGCAAATAAGGGTAGAGCATTTTTCTTTTCCAATCCTCATACTTTTTCCTTCCCTTTCTTTCCAATGCACTTGAGTAGGGCCTCCAGAACAATGCTGAAAATATTTGATAATGGTGTACATTCTTGTCCTTAACAGAGTGGTACTGGCATCTGGAAGGGAGAGGCCGGAGATGCTGCTGATCATCCTACAGTGCACGAGCCACACGCCCACAACAAAGGATTATTCAGTCACAGTGTCAACAACACTGATCTGAAAGACCCTGGCGTAAAGGAAAGTAGACTAACAGCTCATAAACCTTAGGGCATGGCTGCTAATATTTATGACCTTGACCTTGAATCATTCAGGAAACATTAGATTATGATCAGCACACTCCAAAATGTAATTCAGTCTAGAAAAATTTACGTAAAAATGGTTAAGATTTGCAATGATTTGGGGCTTAAAGATCTGTTTCAATTGTCTAAAATAATTAATTTATGTGGAAGATCTCATTTGCAAATCATGCCAAATACAAGAAGTATTACAGAAAGGCAAGACCTCTTTACAATTTTTATATTGTTCAACGATAATTTTAAAAACACTTCTGGCTTCCTGGTTTGATATTTGCATAAAGAGAGCGTTAAAAAAAAAAAAAGTTCTAAAACAAACTGTGGAGTGGACATCAGGGCTCCAGTGAATATTCTTCCTGTCTATAGAGACTTACATAATCATGGACGTGGACCTCAGCAGCATCTCGCTATCAGCTGGGAGCTCACTCAGAAGGGGCTTCTCCTGCAGAAGAAGAAGGATCTCCATCATCTCTTTCACCTTCAGGGCAGAGGCATCCTTAACTGGAGCATGGAAGAGCCAACTACATTTTGGTGTAATTACAGCAGCTTTCTGGAATTCTTAATGGGCTGGAGGAGCTGGTGGAGAAGGTGGTATGGAAGGGAATTATGCAGAAGTTCAGGAAAGGATAAACTGTGCTGAAAATAAAAAGAATATGCAACAACATCTGGAAATTGATTGAAAAAAGGCAACAACTAAAAATGCATCTGGTGAAGAGAAAACAAGACCCAGATTGCCACGAATCTGGAAAGATCTGGAGACCAGAGAAAGTTCTATTAAAAAAAGAAGAAGAAGAAGAAGAAGACCCTGTGGCTATGCACCAAGAAGCAAACAAAATTATTTGGCTTCCTGACCCAGAAATCTCTGTCTGTATCTCAGCATGCTTTCTGTTGTGAAATCTGCACAGGAAGGAAGCCAGAAGAGCCATAAATTCCTGTGATAAGGAAAGATGGTACTGCTGCGGCAGCTCAGAGCTGAATGAAGGCTGTCTCTGGAGCTAACAGGTCATCTGTTAGGCAGAAATAAGCAAATTTCATTGCCTCTTTGCTCACTGCATTCCACCCATCTCCTCAATGGACTATCTTCTTGAGTCCTAGATCACAGTATCACCCAATGGCTCAGATGACACTGGCTTGTGAAATGGCCCATGTGTATTTCTCGGTGTGTTTTTATAACACAACAGTGCATGATAACCACTTCTGCTGCTCTGGTCATAAATCACGCTATTGTCACAGTCTCTGATCATGCAGAGCCGATCACGGTCCTCCCTGTCCATCTGAAGAATGAAGAGAGCCTAGCATTTTCCAGTGGACCTCTGTATCCTCAGTGGAGTCGCGGAGGGATGACTGTGTAGTGCGATCTTCAGTTACAAAGTGAATGTCATATCAAGTTTCCAGGGACGATGAGGTGAAGACCACCAGAGCTGCTGGCTGGTGTTTCTTGTGGAGACTCCAAACTAGGACAAAACGCCCTTCTCTGTTAGGATTGCCGTAGGATTGTTTGTCAAGAACCTGGTCATGTTTCTCAGGAAGCTCACAGATTTCTTCCTGCTGTAGTGTTTTCGTCCTTTGTTAGCAAGCTCTTTCCCCTTAGCTCTTTTGGGAGAGGAAGCTTGGCCCACTCTGTAACACTGAGCCTTGAATTTCAAAGATGGATGCCTTTTGATGGCCCTGTTATATTTACTAATCTGTGGAGAGGAGGAAGGCAGGAAAACCTTCTATTTGGAAAGCATTTTGCCTCCGAAGACAAGAATGACACAGTACACAGAAAACCACTGTTATGGATTGAATCCATCCACCCCAAATTTGTAACTCCCAGTGCCACGTGATTTATTTGGACTAAGACATTGAAAGAAGTAATTAAGTTAAAATGAGGCCATTAAGGTGGGCCCTAATACAATATGGGGCTTCCCAGGTGGCTCAATGGTAAAGAATCTGCCTGCAATGCAGGAGATGTGGTTTGATCCCTGGGTCAGGAAGATCCCCTGGAGAAGGAAATGGTAACCCACTCCAGTATTCTTGCCTAGAGAATCCCCATGGACAGAGGAGCCTGTCGGGCTACAGTCCATGGGGTTGCAAAGAGTTGGACATGACTGAAGTGACTAAACAATACAACATGACTGGTGTCATTATAAAAAGAGAAGATTTGGACACAGAGAGACAATCATGTGAAGCAATACAGAGAGATGGCTATCTGCAAGCCAAGGAGCAAGACCTCAGAAAAAGCCAGTGCTGCCAACACCTTGATCTTAGACTGCTAGCCTTCAGGACTGGGGAGTGAGTACATTTTCATTAAGCCGTCCAGTTGGTGGGTAGTTCATTATGACAGCCCTAGCAGACTAATACACCCATAGACAGTTTGATGCATTTTTCTGGATACACTATCAGATCAGATGAGATCAGTTGCTCAGTCATGTCTGACTCTTTGCGACCCCATGAACCGCAGCACACCAGGCCTCCCTGTCCATCACCAACTCCCAGAGTTCACTGAGACTCACGTCCATCCAGTCAGTGATGCCATCCAGTCATCTCATCCTCTGGAGTCCCCTTCTCCTCCTGCCCCTAATCCCTCCCAGCATCAGAGTCTTTTCCAATGAGTCAACTCTTTGCATGAGGTGGCCAAAGTACTGGAGTTTCAGCTTTAGCATCATTCCTTCCAAAGAAATTCCAGGGCCGATCTCCTTCAGAATGGACTGGTTGGATCTCCTTGCAGATGAAGGGACTCTCAAGAGTCTTCTCCAACACCACAGTTCAAAAGCATCAATTCTTCGGCACTCAGCCTTCTTCACAGTCCAACTCTCACATCCATACATGACCACAGGAAAAACCATAGCCTTGACTAGACGAACCTTTGTTGGCAAACTAATGTCTCTGCTTTTGAATATGCTATCTAGGTTGGTCATAACAAGTGAAGGGCTGCCCTGGTAGCTCAGTCAGTAAAGAATCTGCCTGCAATGCAGGAGACCTGGGTTCAATCTCTGTGTTGGGAAGATCCCCTGGAGGAGGGCATGGCAACCCACTCCAGTATTCTGGCCTGGAGAATCCCCATGGACAGAGGAGCCTGGTGCACTACAGTTCATGGGGTCACAAAGAGTCGGACACAATAGAGCAACTAAGCACAGCACAGCACATAGAAGTGAAACAGAAAACTTGGGTTAGGAAGCAGGCTACCATTGTCGGCACCTGGGGCTCATTCCCACAGGAGAGTCCTGGGACAGGGTACAGAACAGACCTCAGAGGTGTTGCTCTTACCCAGAGTAAAATTGCTGGGTCCCCTTAGCTCTTTATTGAACATTTTGAGGGAATGCCAAACCATAATTCACAGAGGCTGCGTCAATTTAAACACCCACTAGCAATGTTTGAGAGTTTTAATTCTCCACATCATCATCAATATTTGCTATTATCCATCTTTTGTTACAGTCATCATGGTGGTTATAAAGTGATATCTAGTGATTTTTATCTGCATTTCTCTGATGAGTAATGATTGTTGAGCATCTTTTCATGTGCTATTTTCTTTGGAGAAGTATTTATTCAAATCCCTTGTTAAATTTCTAATGAGGTTATTTGTCTTTTATTGTTTAATTGTAAGAATTATGATTTGGGTACCATTTGTTGAAAGACTATTCTTTTCTTTATTGAATGGTCTTGGTACCCTTTTCTAAATCAACTGATCATAGATGTATGGGTTTATTTTTGGATTTTCAATTCCATATGGTTGATCTACATGTCTGTCTTTATGCAAGCACTACAAAGTCTTAATTACTGTGGCTTTAAAATACATTTGAAATTGGGAAGCATAAATGTTCCAGCATAAATGTTTTTCTGTAAGATTATCTTGGCTATTTTGAGTTTCTTAGATTTCCATATGAACTTTAGGATCAGCTTGTTAATTTCATCAAATGAGAAACTTCCTTTGCATTTAGTTTTTTCCTCTAAATGTGCAAGGATAGGTTATTGATTTGAGATCTTTCTTTTTTCTTAACATAGGCATTTATAGCTATAAACTTTCCTCTAACAACTGCTCTAAGTACTTCCATAAGTTTTGGTAAGTTGTGTTTTAGATGCATTCATCTCCAAGTATTTTCTAATTTCTCCATGATTTCTTCTTTGAAACATTGTTTTTTAAAGAATGTGTTGTTTAATTTTCACATACTTGGGAATTTTTCCAATTTTCTTCTGTTATTGATTTCCTATTTCATTCTATTGTGGTCAGAGAATATACTTTGTATGAATTCAAGTCTTTGAAATTTGCTGGTACTTATTTTATGTCCTAACATGTGATCTCACCTGGAGGATGCTTCCTGTACGATTGAGGAGAATGTGAATTGTTGTTGGGTGGTGTTCTATAGATCTCTGCTAGGTGTAGTTGGTTTATAATGCTATATTTGTCTTTGATTTAGTTGTTGACCTTTTATCTAGTTGTTCCATCTTTTATTGTAAGTAAAGTATTGGAGTCCCCAGCCGTTGTTAAATTGTCTGTCTCCTTTCAACGTTGCCAGCGCACCAAAACATGTATTTCGGTGTGCTGTTATTAGGTGTGGTTGTCTTTTGAATCAGATAGGAGGGGAAAAAGCAAGTTATAAACAGAATTTTATTTAATCCACCTTTTATTTTTACCCATATTGTTACCTTTGGCCACTGCCTCTTCTTGATGAGGGTGAAAGAGGAGAGTGAAAAAACTGGCTTAAAACTCAACATTCAAAAAACTAAAATTATGGCATCCAGTCCCATCACTTCATGGCAAATAGTTGGGAAAACAATGGACATAGTGACAGACTTTATTTTCTTGGGCTTCAAAATCACTGTGGACAGTGACTGCAGCCATGGAATTAAAAGATGCCTGCTCCTTGGAAGGAAAGCTATGACAAAGCTGTGCTGTGCTTAGTCACTCAGTCGTGCCCAACTCTTTGCAACCTCATGGACTGGAGCCCATCAGGCTCCTCTGTCCATGGGATTCTCCAGGCCAAAATGCTGGAGTGGGTTGCCATGCCCTCCTCCAGAGGATTTTCCCATCCCAGGGATTGAACCCAGGTCTCCTGTGTTGCAGGCAGATTCTTTACCTTTTGAGCCACCAGGGAAGCCCATGACAAAGCTAGACAGCATATTAAAAAGCAGAGACATCACTTTACCAGCAAAGGTCTGTATAGTCAAAGCTATGGTTTTTCCAGTAGTTTTGCATGGATGTGAAAGTTGGGGCATAAAGAAGGCTGAGCACCAAAGAGTTGATACTTTTGAGCTGTGGAGCTGGAGAAGACTCTTGAGAGTCCCTTGGATAGCTAGGAGATCAAAATAGTCAATCCTAAAGGAAATCAACCCTGAATATTCTTCGGAAGGACTGATGCTGAAGCTCCATTACTTTGTCCACATGATGCAAAAAGCCTACTCATTGAAAAAGACCCTGATGCTGGGAAAGACTGAGGGCAGGAGGAGAAGAGGGTGGCAAAGATGAGATGGTTGGATGACATCATCTACTCAATGGACATGAGTTTGAACAGACTGTGGGAGATGGTGAAGGACGGGGAAGCCTGGCGCACTGCAGTTCCTGGGGTAGTAAAGAGTTGCACAGGACTTAGTAACTAAAGAATGCCGTTACCTTTACTGGCACCTATTTTTTCTCATATAGATTTTAGTCACTGTCTAGTGTCTTTTAATTTCACTTTAGTAAATTTTCTTTAGTATTTCTTGTAGGCCAGGTCTTAAGTTTGCTTATCATTTCTCATTTCTTTCTTTCAGAAAGAAGACCATGTAACCATTTGAGTGGCTATAAAATCATCAGAAATGACTGCTAAAATGATAAAACAATAATAACTCTTTATTACAAAAATATTTCATGTTCTTTGGAAACACTGTAGTTATTTTACTTTAAACCAGTTTTAAAAGTTCTCGTTTTTAAAACTGAAAAAAAAAATCTTCTGTAAGAGTGATGGAAAAACCTTTCCTGAATGTAGCAATACTAATAATTAAATTATGAAAAGCACTTCAGTTTAAATTATGAAATAAATTCTTTGTGAAATCAAATCTGGATCTGTAAACAATGGTATTTGCTTTAAAAACTGAACAAATAATGGAAAGCTTGTATAAAGGCACAGAACATAATTCTTGAATATTGAGTGGTACGGTTGACTTTCATAATTCCTTTTAAAGTGTTTTATACATATTAATTTAAACCTCACAAGTGTTCACTGGTAGATCATTTATCCACAAGTGTTGGCCTGGAAATTATTTATCCTAGAGTTAGGAGATGGAATTGAAGATACAACTAATGGAGTCTGGGGTCACAATTTTCTTACCAGAAGCAAATGTTTTTTGCCTCTGAATAGTTCTGGACTTTTAGAAAGAATAGTGGACATTTTCCTAATAGCATTTGCATTTAATCATAGAAGAAGGAGAATCCAGTGTAGGCCTTGGCACGTGAAGAGGGGTATTCAGTGGCCTTACATCATAAAAACACATCCATTTGTAATGCGCAGTATTCACACACTATTTCTTTTTTATTTTATTTTTTTGGATGATAGTGGTATTCTAGGATCCTAGTTCTCTCTGATTCTTTTATTTATTTTAATTTAAAAAATCATGCAAGTATGATAACACATTTACAAGAGACTTGGACAACACAGAATAAAGTTTCACTATATATTACAATTATTTTTTAAGTAGACAAATTAAGATTTTTAGTTGGAATTTCAGTATCAAACTCTCAATAATTAACAGAATGAATAGACAGAAAAGTAGAAGGTTAGAGTGGACCTGAAAAACACCATGAACCAATTCAACATAATTAAGATTTATACAGTTTTTACACAACAGTAGGATACAAATTCTATTCAAGTTCCCATAGACTATAAACTAGGAGACACTGAAATATATCTAGGGACAGAAAACATGGTGCAAAAATTTCATCGTCTAAAGGTATTGAAATCATACAGAGTCTGTACTCTTATCACTGTTCACACACTGTCTCTAATCTTGTTCACTGCAGACTCTCATGTTTCCTCAATCAGGTAGACGAAGGACCAAATTCACTCCTTCAAGTCACTGAGGAATTGATTGCTGTCATAACACATCAGTTGCTATCACTGGAGCCATGCACGCATTGTAGATCTCACTTAGAATGGTACTTTGCTCAAAGCCTTTCTGGAGAGTTTCTTCTCAGCGTGACTCATCAGGAAATTTTCTCAGAAATTTAGGGGCTATCTGGGAGGTCCAGCCACTAATGATCTACCTTCCTGTTCAGACAGGATATTTTCCCTTCGCCAACTAAAGAAATCCCTTTTATAAAGAGTTGTCCTGCTGAGCTTTTGCAGGATTAAGTGCCTAGTTGAGTGCCCTCTACCAGGGAAAGCTGGAATGGATTTGGTTTATTTCTTAGCTCTGTGGAATCCATTTTGAAAACTGTCAGCCAAAGCAGATTAACAGAGCGATTACCATAAGCTATTTTGTGGACTTCATCCAAGTTCTGAGGGCTTGAACTCAAGTCTTTCTTGTCTTGAATGTCATGCATTTGAACAGGAAGGAGTAAAATGACCCATTTTGGTGCATCTTGGCACTTTATTAAAATCAGGTCTAAGGCTAACCCAGTATGATTTTTTTTTTCCCCCAAAGGAAGTCTTATTGATAGAGGAGTTACTTTTTCCCAAGATTGCTCCATCTAGCAGGTTACTTGAGGTCTAGTTTATTTACTTCCTCTACTAAGTGGAAGGACTTTAAAGCAATGTTGCAGACATGTCCCAGAAAGTTCTCTTGAAACAGAGAAATTAGAATTGTCAGTATTTGAGTAAGGTCAAGGAGTTTAACTGGATTATGCCTCTGGGTTTCTGTGACTACCTTACTCTACACTTTTCCCTGGGATGGAGTTTATTTTTCCAGGTAGACAATGCATTAAGAATGTGTGTTGGGGGGCCTGCCTGGTGGCTCTGTGGTAAAGAATTCACCTGCCAATGCAGGAGACATGGGTTCCATCCCTTATTGGAAAAAGCCCCACATGCCACAGACCAGCTAAGCCTGTGCGTCCTAACTGTTGAGCCTGTGCTCTAGATCCTGGGAACCACACTCCTGAGCCCACCACCCTGGAGCCCATGCTCTGTAACAAGAGAACCTGTCACAGTGAAAAGTCCGCGCACTGGAGAGTAGCCCTTGCTCACCGTAACTAGGGGGAAATTGGCGCCGTGGTGAAGACCCAGCACAGCCAAAAATAAATAAATATGAAATTTTTAAAAAGAATGTATTTTTGTTTTTGGCATCATGTCTCAGTTGCAGAAGTGATTTGGTCACAGATCGTCGGCTGAACCATCTGTGGTTTCTTGATTTGGGGAAGAAAGGGAGATGCTCTTTGGACTTGGACATGACAGAGGATAGAGTCTTTCAGTTCCATCTAACATGGCAGGGGAGGAGGATGCAGCACTGGGGCTGGTGGAAGAAGGTTGGAGTGTTTGAGCCTGAATCGAATGAAAATGCATGAAAAGAAGTAAAAGTAATAATATTCAGTTCAGTTCAGTTGCTCAGTCGTGTCCGACTCTTTGCGACCCCATGAATCGCAGCACGCCAGGCCTCCCTGTCCATCACCTACTCCCAGAGTTCTAGGATGTGGCAAACACTATGATTGTGAGGGAAAGTCCATTGCTTCTATGCATTAATATCTTATGGAATATTGGGTTCAAATTATGTTTTGCTTTAGTTTTTATCACTGAATAAGGGCCTTTTGAGTCCATGGTTAAATGTAAGTGGCATTTGGGGTGATCCTGGCTAATTAAGAAATTAGTCAAGATGCTTTAGAAATCATGTCATCAAATACAAGTCAAAAATATTTTCCCAGCTATCTGAAAAATAAACCAGCAAAAAATGAAAAGGTCAAGTTGCTATAAACCCTTTGGCTTTTGTTATGGGCAGTTGCAAATAACATCACTCATTCTCAGATAACTGGAGCTTGAGTTACATAAAATAAGCCTTCGGAATTAAGCTGATGGGTGGTCTTTAGCTTGTTACTCCGGCACTTGGGTACCAATACTTAATATTCATGATTAAATCCAAGGAGAAAAATTCTTGAAATTACAACCTCCTTTTGTGTTTGGAGAAGAATCTAGTTACAGCCAAAATTTTCATTTTACCAACATGTTTTAACCTCACTTAACAGAAAAGGGGTAGACGTCCAAGTACTAGTCAATGTTTACCTTTGGTCCGCCTGCTGGAGAATGTGACAGGTTTGCAGATGTGTTTCTAATGCAAAGATAAGGAACCTGTTTCTCTCTTCCTTTTGCAACACAACACCTCACAAAAGCCTCTATAGTGCAGATCCAGCTGTTGGGAGAGTTTAGGCACAAAATCTCTGCAAACATGTGATCTGGTGTCTCCTTGGTGCACCTATGAATGTCTGGCTTTCACAGACAGGTGCCCTTATTTATAAACTCCTCCCGTGAAGACAGCCAGAGGTGTGAGCTGTGCCTGTCAGGGTGAATGATGGGTGCAGAGGAGGACAGAGGAGTAAATAGTGGGACTGTCCTGAGTTAAAACCTGAACTCTTCCAGTCCCTCGGGGCAGGACACCTGGAGCTCATTCTGCCAGGTCACCCTAACAGGTTTTGTCAGACATGGCCCGTGGTGAGAGCTAAATAAATAGAGTGTGTGTATGGGAGGGGGGCTTCCCAGGTGGTGCCAGTGACAAAGAATTTGCCTGCCTGTGCAGGAGACGTAAGAGAGGTAGATTCGATCCCTGGATTGGGAAGATTCTCTGGAGGGCATGGCAACACACTCCAGTATTCTTGCCTGGAGAATCCCATGGCCAGAGGAGCCTGGCGGGGTACAGTCCATAGGGTCACAAAGAGTCGGACACGACTGAAGCAACTCAGCACACACGCACTTGAAGGGGAATGGGATGAAGGATGTTTGGGGAATTTTATCCAACCAGTGAACTTCCAAATGCCTCTCACGACTGAAAACAGCTCTCGGGCAGGGGTGGTTCTTTGATTGTTCACTCAGGTGATGCCCCCATGCCACCAGGCATGCCTTCTACCTACTACCCTGCCAGCCTAACTTCTCATTTCCGCCCCTTTTGCTCCTTGAAATTCAGGGTTGAAACCAGGGTGAGGTGGGGAGATAACTTGGAAAGAACCATTGGGTGGCTTTTGACACATTGGTTGGATCTTTCACAAAGGCAATTGATCACATATTGGTTTTCATGCTTGTGAAATGTGAAATACTCTTTTCTCTTTTATTTTGAATTTATGTGACTACTCACCAAATCCAAGAATTAGTGCCTGATGGTTTAAATAAACCATTGTAATAACATGACTCTGTATGCAGTTTGTCTCTTAAGAAAGGAAGCTTAACTTAGATACCATAATTAAGTTAATATTTTTTTATTTTTATTTTTTAAAAATTTTAAATTTTTTGAAAGATTTTTTTATATGACCCATTTTTTTAAAGTCTTTATTGTTACAATGCTGCTTCTATTTTATGGTTTTTGGGGGGTTTTTTGGCCATGAGGCATGTGGAATCTTACATCCCTGACCAGGGATCGAACCTGCATCCTTTGCATTGGAAGTTAAAGTCTTAACCACTGGACCACCAGGGAAGTCCCTAAATTTTAATTAAAAAAAAAATTGAAGTATAGTTGATTTACAGTGTTTCAGGTATACAACAAAACAATTATATATTTGTGTATAAATATATTTTTTCAGATTCTTTTCTATTATAGGTTGTAACAAGATATTAAACATAGTTCCCCTTGCTGTACAGGAGGTCCTTGTAAGCTAGTCTTTTTAGGTGGCAAAGCACTGGGCAAACAAGCTCCTCTGTTGTAGAGGAAAGGTTTTATAGTTAGATACGTCAGATTTAAACTTCTGCTCCAGCCTCTACTACATATGAATGACCCTGGACAAGTGGTTATAGCTGTGCCTTAGTGTTCTGCCTCTGTGAGATGGAGTTTACTGTTTCTCTTTAGTGCTGTGATAGTGAGTCCATGGACTGTGCCTACAGAGCACTCATTCTGATGCAGAGGGTGCCTCCGTGCACGTCAGCGCCTCCCTTCAACAATTCATGATAGAACCTCTTTTAAAACAAGGATTATACCAACGGGGAAGAGAAGACGGGATGAACTGGGAGACTGGGATTGACATATGCACTCTTGGTACCATGTATAAAACAGATAACTAATGAGAACCTACTGTATACGCCAGGAATTTACTCAGTGCTCTGTGGTGACCTGAATGGGAAGGAAGTCCAAAAGGGAGGGGATGCATGTGTGTGTGTGGCTGAATCACTCTGCTGGACAGCAGTAACTAATACAATGTTAGACAGCAATTGTACTCCAATACAAATTAATTAAAAAAAAAAGAAAAAAAAGAAAAAGAAGGATTATCCATGTTGCAGTGTCTCCAAAAGGTTATCTTCTTGGTTGCTTTTTAATCTGTAGGAAAAATTTCCCTGGATGCAGAGTTTTCTGCTGTTTTTCACTCTCTCCTGGAAGAGACGCTGAGGACAGAAAGCAACAGTTAAAAACAATGCTTGGTGACTGGGAAATGGATAGAAACATGAGAAGTATCCTTATCAGGAAGACTTTTCCCCCCTGTTCTTGGAACTTTGGCTTTCCCTCATTAAACCCCTCTCTAGGGACATAAGCATGACTTTTCTCCACCCATGTGTCAGACATTTGTGATGATATTGATGCCTGTGTGATAGAAATCTAATTTTGGGGATAATAAAGGAAGAATATTAGAGCTGGAAGAAATTACCCCTGTTAGCAAAACAGGACACTGATGGGCCCAGAAGGAATTTGGGAACCTAGAGATGTCACATAGTGAGTTCATGGCAGAGAAAGGATTAAAATCCAGAATATTAGATTTTTAACCCAAAGCCCTTTATTTCAGAAAGGGTGTTTCATTATAAACGTTTGTTTTTCTCTCAGTTGCTGCTCTTGGTGAACTGGGAAGATGGAAGCTGATATTAAAAAGCTGGGCTCTTTTTACTGTCCTTCAGAGATCTTCTAAGTGATTTGAAAGAGCAGAGTCAGGTGGATTCGAGTTGGAAAAAGAATGGCCTTCCCAGATGGGAATCCCCATAACAGTTTCTGTTTGGGGCAACTACTGGACCATCATACCTTGAGTTTCTCACTTATTCTACTCATCAGCACACTCACTGATTTTAAGGAGCAAAAAATTCATATAATTTGGGGGAAATCAGAAGGAGTATTTCTTAAAGCTGTGTGAGGAACAATCTCTTATATGGACTTGTTTTGATTGCTCTATGAAACGAAATCATAGTGAGATTTCTCAGGCTTTACAACTATGAATTAAAAATTAACAACCAGTCTCTGGCCAAAATCTGCTCCCTAACCTGTGTTCCGCATCTTGTTCCAAGAGCAGCACAGCCTGCCAAGCATACCGGATGGCGCATCGGCAGCGAGAACTGGAAAGGAGAATTTTGCCCTGAGTTTGAAGGTGTTATTTTTCCCATGGTTTGATTTGCCTGGCATTCTTTGCCTGGCTTTTTTTTTTTTTCCTTTTCCTTTGCAAGGAAAGGGAGAAATGAGCATTGCTGACGAAGTCGAGAGGGCGCTGAGGCTGGCTGGCTTTATTACTTTTGGCAGATGAACGGTGTGATGTGGTTTTACTTCCTATTTGCAGAGCCTTTCTAGAAACCTGGGCTCTGTTCTCTGGTGAGTCCTCCCTGTCAGTTTATATATATTTTAGAAAGAGAAAATGAAAATGCAAAAGGTGGGATGGAATTTTTAAAAGCAGATTGTTAAAGAGAACCAGAGGACCCCATGGGAAAGCAGGGGCATTAAGAAGGGATGGAGCAGAAGACGATTGTCAGCATCCAAAAACTACTTTTCTTTCTAGCACAGAATTTTTAGAATTTGCATGTGTGCAGTCTCCCTTTGACTGCAAGGAGATCAAACCAGTCAATCCTAAAAGAAATCAACCCTGAATATTCATTGGAATATTGGAAGGACTGATGCTGAAGCTCCAATCCTTTGGTCACCTGATGTGAAGAGCTGACTCATTGGAAAAGACCCAATGCTGGGAAACATTGAAGGCAGAAGGAGAAGGGGGCAACAGAGGATTAGATGGTTAGGTAGCATCATGGACTCAATGGACATGAATTTGAGCAAACTCTGGGCGAGAGAAAAGGACAGGGGAACTTGGCACGCTGTAGTCCACGGACTCGCAGAGTTGGACATGACTTAGCGATTGAACAAGAGGTCTCTCTCAGAAGCCTATTGTAGCTAATAATGACAGTAGCAAAAGCATCAGTTACAAATGATGTGTGTGGCACATCCCAGCTTATCAGCAGCTTTTGGCACACATTATTTCATTTAAACAAAGAAAGGAACACAAAGCAAACTTTTGAGGATTCACAGTAAAACCCGCAGAGCTTGGGCCCAGGATGACGCTCTAGTATGGAATAGCCGAGGAGACAGTGGACCTCTGGCGAATGGTTTGGGCTCAGCTCACTCATTAAAGCCTTGGATAAGGCACAATCCCCTAGGCCTGTTTTCCTCATTTTTAATGTGATAAAATTATATTAAAGATCTCTAGGAATCCTCCCAGCACTACTATTCTCATTCTGTGATCAATTTCTCTGGATGGGGAGAAAGTTTTCATCTTAAACAAGGCACCCTTTGAATATTGCAAGACTCACTCTGCTCTTTGAAGAAGTCCCTTGCAGCCAACAGTCTTTCTGAAGGTTTACACTTGATTTACTAAACCATTATCTTATCAAGCATGCAGCTAGCTAAAAATTTTAGAGCTTTCATCACCCTTGCTTCTATTCTGAAGTGAAAATTCTCCCTGAAAAGATTGAAATGGGAGTGTGTCCTGCACTTACTGTGAAACTACATAACAATGTCACAAGTCTGGAATCCATTATTGGATGCCATAAGCCAACTCTTTTTAAAAAAGAATCTTAATATATTTTTTAATTTTTATTCAAGTATAGTTGAGTTATAATAGTATGTTAGTTTCAGGTGTACAGCCAAGTGATTCAGTTATACTTATATAGATATCTACCCTTTTACAGATTCTTTTCCCTTATAAGTTATTACAAAATATTGAGTAGAGTTTACTGGGCTATACACAGTATAGTCCTTGATGTTTATCTATTTTATATGTAGTAGTGTGTATATGTTCAGAAAAGGCAATGGCAACCCAATCCAGTACTCTTGCCTGGAAAATCCCATGGATGGAGGAGGCTGGTGGGCTGCAGTCCATGGGGTCGCACAGAGTCAGACACGACTGAAGCAACTTAGCAAGCAGCAGCAGTGTGTATATGTTAACTCCAAACTCTTAATTTATCCCTCCCCCACTCTTTTCCCTTTAAGCCAACTCCTCTCTTTCTCTCTCTCTGACTCTCTTTTTTTTAAGCCAACACTTCTTGAATGTAATTCTAAGCCTGGAAATCTTCAATCTGTACACATGGAGCCTTGTTGTGTTACTTAAAAAGAAGTTTTTGTACAGTTAGGATAATGAAGAGCAAGTATGCAGAGAAGGAAAGGAAAGGATGAGTTAGCTGTGCTTCAGCAATGATCTGGAGTGTGAGTGTGTGTGTCTGACTCAGGGAAGATGGCAATGATCGAGAGGTTGAGTGTTGCAAATTCAGAGAGTCTTTAACTTGGGACATATGATTCTTGTGCACACTTGTTCTGTGTCCATACACCTTAAAAGGATATCTTAAAACCTTTAAGACCACACTCATTGTAGCATGAGATATATTGTCTTTAGTGGAATACCAGTTTCTGGGTTTGGTGTTTCTAGATCTATTTCAGAATCCACCTGCCATGCGGGAGACCTGGGTTTGATCCCTGGTTTGAGAAGATCCCCTGGAAGAGGGCATGGCGACCCACTCCAGTATTCTTGCCTGCAGAATCCCCATGGACAGAGGAGTGTGGCAGGCTGCAGTAAAGAGTCAGACATGACTGAGCGACAAGCACAACACACAGATCTGTTTCTCCTTAGTTTCCAGGAAAAAACACAGCTTGTCATTGGGAGCTGTGTTTTCCATGTCTACCTTGTTCTTTTTCAAGAGTAGCTTTTTATTGTTATTTTTAAGGATTCTGTTTCATAAGCAAACATTTTTAAAGTTAGCCTCTTATTTTGGAGTAGTTTTATTAATAGAGTTATAGAAAAGTTGCTCAGGCAGTACAAAGATTTCTTAAATATCACTCACTTCATTTCCCTGGTGTTAATGTCTACATAGCCATGCTACGTTAGACAAAACCAAGAAATCAATATTAAGATACTGATTTGAACTAAATCCATGAACTAAACTTCAGACTGTACAGATTTCATCTGTTTTCCACTTGTGTTCTTTTTCTGTTTCAGAATCCAATCCAGAGTTCCACATGGCATTCAGCTCACCATGTTTTACAGAGGTGAACAGAAGGGTCTGGGGAAGACCCACAGTGCCTTTTAGAGGTATTGCCTTTTATCTGGATTTTCCCTCTTGTTCTAGAGGTGGTATTGTGCAGTGATTAGCTAGACTCTGCTTTTTAAAAAAATTTTATTTTATTGATGTATAGTTGTGTTGTTGAAGTAATGTACTAGTTTCTGCTCTACAGCAAAATGATTCAGTTATTTATATATATATATTTATATATATATAATTTATATATATATATTTATATATATATATTTTATATATATATATATATAGGAGAAGGAAATGGCAACCCACTCTAGTATTCTTGCCTAGAGAATCCTGTGGACAGAGGAGCCTTGTAGGCTGCTGTCCATGGGGTCGCACAGAGTTGGACATGATTGAAGCGACTTAGCATGTATGCATGCATTGGAGAAGGAAATGGCAACCCCACTCCAGTGTTCTTGCCTGGAGAATCCCAGGGACAGAGGAGCCTGGTGGGCTGCCATCTATGGGGTGGCACAGAGTCGGACACAACTGAAGCGACTTAGCAGCAGCAGCAGCAGCAGCAGCAGCAGTATTATATATGTGTGTGTGTATATACTCTTTTTCCATTATGGCTTATCACAGGATATTGAATGTGATTCCCTGTGCTACACAGTAGGACCTTGTTGTTTATCTATCCTATATATAATAGTTTGCATTGGCCAACCCCAAACTCCCACTCCACTTCTCCCTTGTCCCCCTCCCCTTTGGCAACCACAGTCTGTCTTCTGTGTCTGTGTAGAGGCTGCTTTCCTGACCAATCACTGATTCCCCAAGGTAGCTTTGGCTATTCTTCCATGATAGTGTCATTTGCAAACCTCTATTACAACACTCATCAGGCTGGACTGCAATCTCACTCACACATACTGGGAGTTGTTTAACATTAAAGCCATTATTGGGGGCTGAGAAGGAATGCTGGCCACTCAGGCAATGTAGTTCGGTTCAGCTGGCTTTGGTGGCATTGAGGAAAGGAGCCTTGAGACCTCTGCTTATGGCTAGACCCTCAAACTATAGACCCTCAAACTATAAGCCCCGTGAAGTGAGGGATTGTTTCTGTTTTGGTTACTACAGGCTTTCCAGGTCCAACTGGTGCCTGACCCAAAGGAGGCTCTTCATAAATATTTGCTGAATGAACAAACGCATGAGAAGGTGAGAAGCTGCAGAGCTGAAGGAACACCAGCAGAGACAGGGAACACCACAGCTGGCAAAGGAAGGGCGTTTGGCCCTCTCGGTCCCCACCCAGGCGGCCTTGGCAGTGAGAAGGAAGGAATCCTCCTCTCCCGTGGGGGGCAGCTCCGAGTTCTTCAGCTGTTCTGTGTTGGAAGGCTCCCCTCACTACATCACACCTGGCTATATTTCAAAGATTAATGAACAGCGTCTTGTCAGGTTTAATATATTGCACTCAGGGAGTTTACTTTGACGATGTAATCATAAATTCCCTGAGCTGCGAATTACACCTTAAGGACTTAAATGAAGTCCTGGTGAGACGCAAAGAAACAGGAATCAGCGTAAAATGTAAAAAGTGCCAGTTTTGAGAGAAAACTGTAAATTTTCTAGGACATTAGGTTTCAAAAGAAGGATTACACACAGACTAAACAAAGTAGAAGTCATAAAAATTTAAAGACACCACAAAACATAACAAAAATAAGATCCTTTTTAGTTATGACAGAATTCTAAAAGGAAACTTACACCAAATTATGCCACCCAAGCAGAGCCATTAATTAACCTAATGAGAAAATATGTTCCATTTCCATGGCCAAAACATGTCAGGAAGCCTTTGACATTTTAAAATAGGAAAAAAGAAAGAGAGAGGTTGGGGGTGGGGGGGATGGAGAGGGAGAGGAAGAAAGAAAGAAAAAGAAAGGTAGTTGCAGCATTCTAAAAAGGTTTAAACATTCACTTATCAGTTCAGGAAATCAAAGGTACTTTTCATAATATTCTCAATGACCCCTTTGGGAAATTTTTGCAATTGTTGCATAAATAGAATGTGGATTACAAAAACAGTATTGGGAAAAAGAATTTGAAGTCAAGGGAACCATCAGGAAATCAAGGATCAGTGTCTGAAGTGGAAGCTTAGCCACTGACCTTTGGGCAGAACTTCAGAAGATGAGCTTAAGTAATGCGGACAGAGAGAAAACAACTGCCTCCCTTCCACCGCCTCCCCACCAAACCTACGCTGACCCGAGGAAAGACTCAAGCAAAGCATGGAGATAGAAAAATATGTATTCTGAAACAAACCAATGACAACGAAAATTCCCCAAGTCAACTCCCCTTTCTATCTCCTAGGAATTCTATTGGTTCCGTGACTCATGTTGCTTCCAATACAACCGAAGTCGTTTTCTCTCTGGAGGGCCATATTCCACCCCCTTTCTTCCTGGGCCCTTCCTTGCTCCAAATCTCCCTACCAGCTCTCAGTCTTGAGGCTAGTTACGAGGTCTAGACCTGGGTAATTCACTGACGATCTCTTTTTCCCTCCTGAGACACGGAGATAATAATATTTCCCATATATTTTTCAGAAGTTATTATAAGGATTAGTGAGGTCATGTGGGTAGTGCTTTAAGGTCTTCAGACGAAAAGGGCCAGAGGAGGCCAACATATCATTAGTCAGCTTTATTCAATTGCTGTACATTCTTATATCAGTGTAGTTATAGTCGAGAAGGTATTAGTCAGGGGTTTATGTATTTCTCCCCAAGATTACTCTTAAAACTGAAATTGCAAAGTGGTCCCAGTTGTGAAAGTTGAAACCAGGGTAGGTAATGAAGGCTGTAGGCCTGATTCCCAGGCATCCTGGATGGGGCTTTGTGGCCTGGACAGGCTCCAGGTTCTACCTTCTCTGGTGACCTGGGGGGCAACTTGCCCTTGTGCCCTTTCAGAGGTGATAGACAGTTAACAGAGTCCTAGCAGCTCTGGAAATATTGCCTCGAGGTCTGAGGTCAGAGATGTTTTTCCAGCCTATGCTGGGAAGGTAGTCTAATTCCTACCGGCCTATTGATGTTGCCAATCATTTTAGGAAGGAGGTTCTCCACTTGACTGACTCCATTCGAACAGAAGAAACGACTCTTGAGTCCACCCTTTTTCAGCCTGAGGTATCACTGAGTTATCCATCCATCTGCCTTCGGGGATAACCCCAAGGCCACTAGAAATGTTCAAAGACGAGCCTGTGCTATGCTATGCTTAGTCGCTCAGTCATGTCCGACTCTCTGAAACCCCATGGACTGTAGCCCGCCAGGCTCCTCGGTCCATGGGGATTCTCCAGGCAAGAATACTGGAGCTGGTTGCCATGCCCTCCTCCAGGGGATCTTCCCAACCAGCGACTGAACCCAGGTCTCCTGCACTGCAGGCAATTCTTCATCATCTGAGCCACCAGGGAAGCCCAAAGATGTGCCTAGACTTCAGGAACTCCAGTGCTCCTTGGCCTGGTGTCCACACCAGGGTATTAAGAGCTTAACTTTGAGGATTTTGAACTTGTCCGAAGATCATATTATTGAACCAGAGGATCTTTAAATGAAGGTTGAGGGGATTCATCTTTTTAAATGTGAAAAAAAGCTGATGATTTTTATATGGTAGTTACAGTTTGATGACGAGAGGGAAACCCATCATCATCATTTCAATTCAACTCATCGTTTCAATTTGGAAATGAACTTACTCTAAACTCTAATTTGTGTTAAATACATCAGACGTATGGACTCGAGACTTGTTGATTCTGAGATCTAGATTTGGAGACAGTAGCTAAAATTATTTAGTTCACTTGAGTGAATCTTGAGACTGTCTTCCTTATCAGACTTCAGGATGAATTTCCTGGAGGAAATGAAGACATTTAGTGCTGAGCACGACCAGGGAAATGTCTGATCTGGTAGGTCTGAGGTGGGAGCTGAGAATTTGCCTTTTTCACAAGTTCCCAGGTGATTCTGGATGCTGCTGGTCTGGGGTCATGCTTTGGGAACCATTAAACTAAGGGTACGGGCTCGTAGAATCTGGAGTCTAAACTAGACCATGTGTGGTCCTGAACCAGGACGTTGACATCACTTGGAAGCTTGTTAGAAATGCAGAGTCTCAGGCCCCACTCCAGACCTTTTGTATTTAAATCTGCATTTCATAAGATGCCCAGGTAATTAATGGGATTGCCCTGATGGCTCAGACAGTAACGAATCTGCCTGCAATGCAGATGCAGGAGCTGCTGCTGCTGCTAGGTCGCTTCAGTTGTGTCCGACTCTGTGCAACCCCATAGACGGCAGCCCACCAGGTTCCCCCCGTCCCTGGGATTCTCCAGGCAAGAACCCTGGAGTGAGTTGCCATTTCCTTCGCAATGCAGGAGACAAGGGTTCAATCTCTGTCGAGAAGATCCCCTGGAGAAGAGAATGGCAACCCATTCCAGTATTCTTGCCTGGAGAATCCCATGGACAGAGGAGCCTGGTGGGCTATGGTCCACAGAGTCACAGAGTTGGACACGACTGAGCGACTAACTCAGGTAATTACCTGAGCGACACTTTCAGGTAATTAATATGGATGTGAAAGTTTGAGAAGCACCACTCTCAAGCTCCCTGTACTTGACTATCCAGTAGCCTATAAATTGTTCTTAATTCTCAGGCAGAAAGCTCTCTGAGTGACATAACTTTCCGTTTGAATACAGCTCTGATTGACTATAACCAAGGACTCCAGGAGAATCAGCGTAGCACAATAAAAAGAAAACTCATCTCTCACTCATATCTCATCAAAGAATGAATTGGGACCTATAAAAATGGCCAATAATCAAATTCAAATGACTTCAGTACACAGACAAGCTTGCTTGTGTCACAGGAACCAAAACCCCAGGGGAGAGTATACTCCTGAAATGACCTGTGGAGTGACTCCTTGTGAGCAAGAGTCCCCTGAACCAGGCGGGAGCTTTTGGGTGTTCACCTTTTAGCTCCGTCGTACAATTCTATAGAGCAGCAATGTCAACGCCTCTCTCAGCAGGGCCAGCCACAGCTCTCCCTGTGTGAAGGCAGGTGTTCAACATCAAATAACACTGCCCTGGACCTGAGCAACCCAGAGAAAAATGTAAATGAAACTAAACAGTTATGATAAGAACCAGTCGAGCACCCGGTCCACCCCGCCCCCAACTCATCCCACCCACCTCTCTTCTTTGCTCACAGAGCTGAAAGGCCAGGAGTTGTCTTTAGAATTTCAAATACTGTTTGGAAAAAGACAGATCCTACAAACGTCAGAAATCAGGGCAGATGAATTGATGGTCCTGGCCACAGAGGATTTTACCCACAAGAACCCACCAGGCTATCCAGTGAAGGAGACAGTGAGCAGCCTGAAGTTTTACTACATGGGGCAGATCTGTCCTCTCAAATAACTGGTGCCTCTTTCATGGGTTTGTTCTAGCAAGTCATTCATTCAACAAGTATACATACCCATGGTAGGGTCTACAGGAAATACAGAACGAAACACCTTGTAGGGGGAATAAGTGTGAAGATAAAAAAAAGTAGAATGCAAGGTTGAGAGTGTTCAGGAATCCCTGCAGAGAATCTCCGGGTGGATGGGAGAGAATCTTAGGGTACCAGTCTCTGAGATGAAGGAGATGGGGTCCACAGCAGTATGAACAGAAACTGGTGACTGGAGTTTGGATGTACTTATCTCTTGAGGTCACTCCGCTTTGATTTCCAATGGAAACCACATTTCCAGCCCCCGTGTAAGCAGTTTGACTACCCTGGGCCAATATGCTATGAAAAAGCTAAGACTAACCTCCATAGAGAGACCACAAGAGGACAGGAAGGAGAGTGCTAACTAGCCAAGCCTGTTGGGGCAGCTGCACTCACCTCCTGAGGGCAAGGTCATGAGAACTTCCAAGCAGAAGATACCCAACCAAGCCTCTCCTCAATTCCTGTCCTAAAGAAACTTCAAGATATAAGAGAATGATTGCCTTGGCTTTAAACCACTAAGTTTGGAGTGATTTGTTGCGTAGTCCTTGATACATGGGCTTCCCAGGCGGCATTAGTGGTAAAGAGCCTGCCTGCCAATGCAGAAGATGTAAGAGATGGGGGTTCGATCCCTGGGTCAGGAAGACCCCCCCGGAGGAGCGTGTGACAATCTACTCTAGTATTCTTGCCTAGAGAATCCCATGGATAGAGGAAGCTGGGGGGCTACAGTCTATAGGGTTGCAAATAGTCAGATATGACTAAAGTGACTTAGCATGCACACACGCATTGATACACAGAACAGTTAAGAAGGAAATGAACAGGTAGATGGCATACAGAGTAACTGGGAATGAGAGCTACTTTAAATGGGGGGCGGGGAGAGGCATAGAAATCCCATCTTAGGAAGGAGAGGTGAAGAGTTTGGAAAAGGGCATCTCAGGCAGAAGAAAACACCAAAATATTAAGGGGGGAAAGGACTGATCCTTGTTATGGAGGCCAAATGAAGAATGAGGTTGGAGATGCAGGCAAGAGACAGTTACACAAGGTCCTGGAGGGACTCCTAAAGAATTTGGTTTTCATTGGAGAACCCTGGGGTGACTTAAAGCCACTAGCTAACCCCAGTTCATGCCTGTTACTCCAGCTGCCTCGGTTCCAAGGCTCTCCCCTCCAGAGGCCACCCCCCTCTCTTTGTGTATGATATCAAAATCATAGGCTTCCACATCCAATGGAACCCAAAACCTAGTGTTATCAAGAGACAGTACATCCACAACCCCAATCACCTGTTTCCACTCTTCCTGCGATGGTCCATGTCCCCTTTATCTCAGAGATTGGCACCCTCTTCTCTACGGGGTTTGGTTATTCTTGGACCACTGGCCCAAAGCGGGTGTGCATTCATTGTTTAGCTGAATGTTGAATGAATGCCCAAATGTCAGGATAAATGGATAGGTCAACTCAATTCTTTCACAAAACTAAAACATATCCTTTGTGAAATGGTCTTTCCCCCTTGACTCACCCACTTTCTAAAGGATGTAGTAATAGCTACACAGTGGCAGTAAGACATCTCCCCTTACCCCTTTCTCCCTTTAAACTGACATTTCTCCAGTGCCGTTTGGTTTTCAATGGAAAGACATGGACATTCTAAACGTTTCCTGTGTTCCCAACAGGTTCTGGGCTAGCCTTCAGTAACTATTCATCAGTGGACTGGTGGATTCTTATAAGTTATCCTCGATCCCTTACAGCACTAGCCTGGATATATAGTGTTTTCTAGTCCTAACGTTAGCTTTAATTGTGCAAATGAAAAGAGAAAGTATGTAAGAAAGAAGCATCTCAGTTTGTCCCTCCTCCTTCCCTCCATTTTCATTCTTTGATTTTTCTCTCATTATAGAAATGTAGAGGTGGGTTTGCTTTGTTTTTTCTCAAACTCTGGTAATCAAACTTCCCTTTCTCCCTTCATACTTGTGGTCAATATGACACACTGATATGAATCTGTTTTTGAAATCTAGTTGTGTAGAGAGAACTCATTAGGGAGAATAAATCACTATGAGTTCCTAAGTGAAAATAAGAAGAGGTGAAACACTACTTTATAACAAAATTCTAAGAGATAATCATTTCTCACAATGGAACAAGGGAGTATATGAAGTCAGTCATAAAGGGAAAAACAAATATCATATATGGAGGCATACATGTTGAATCCCGAAAGATGGTATAGATGATCTTATTTGCAAAGCAGAACTAGAGATGTAGACATAGAGAACAAACGCATGGATTGGGAGATTGGGATTGACATGTGCACACTAAAATGTATAAAATAGATAACAGAGAATCTACGGCATAGCTCAGGGAACTC
Organism: Bison bison bison; assembly: GCF_000754665.1. Classification (NCBI taxonomy): domain Eukaryota; kingdom Metazoa; phylum Chordata; class Mammalia; order Artiodactyla; family Bovidae; genus Bison; species Bison bison. Next base: position 633,412 of record NW_011494683.1, on the reverse strand, counting down.
TACTGAGTGCTCTGCGGTGACCTAAATGAGAAGGAAATCCCAAAAGGAGGGGTTATATGTATAACCGATTCACTTTGCTGTACAGCAGAAACTAACGCGACATTGTAAAGCAACTATTCTCCAATAAAAATTAATTTAGAAAGAAAAAGAAACAAGGGAGTATAGAGGCCAGTCTTCACATGCATCCATGATGAGGTAGGGGTGGAAAGTAGGTAACAAATACAAGTTCATGTCCAGAGTGATGTTCCATTTGCAGCATGAGGGAAATGCATAGGCGCCCCACAACGGCTGTGTTGGGTGTTCAGCATGCCTTTGAAAAACCCTGTGAACTTTCTTTTTACCAAAGTTGGTAACGTAGTGAGTCCAGCTAGATAATGAGCAAACTTAACAACAAAGCATGCTTTCATTGTAGTGTATGAAACTCATCATCAGAAATAAATGTTTGAAAATAAGATGAAAATAAATATTATTGTTAACTTGGGAGTCACGTTGTGGGAGGCAACCCAAATACCTAGAAATCTGGAGTGATTAGGTCATTGTAATCTTAATCAGTTTTGTTTTTTTTTTAAAGGATAGACAAGACTTTCCTGGCACTACAGTGGTTGAGACTTCGCCTTCCAATGTAGGGGATGAGGTTTGATTCCTGGGCAGGGAGCTAAGATCCCACATGCCTCGCAGCCAAAAACCAAAACCCTAAACCAGAAGCAATATTGTAACAAATTCAGTTGACTTTAAAAATGGTTCACATAAAAAAAAAAAAAAATCTTAAAAAAAAAAATGCAGATAGGCAAACTGCAATAAACTCCAAGTCCTCTTTCCCCCTTTCTGTTTACTACTGAAACAGTGACATGGTCTGTTATGCCAAAGAGATAACTGGTCAGCTTGCTTTATCAGACTGCCAGTAAATCGATTTTGCATCCTTGAAACACCATTTTCACACATAGCACGTTCACTATGTCATCTCATTTGACGTTTGCAAAACTATGGTAGTTATCGTTATCCTTATGTCCATTTTATCAAATATGATCTACATGCTGCTGCTGCTGCTAAGTTGCTTCAGTTGTGTCCGACTCTGTGCGGCCCCATAGACGGCAGCCCACCAGGCTCCCCCGTCCCTGGGATTCTCCAGGCAAGAACACTGGAGTGGGTTACCATTTCCTTCTCCAGTGCATGAAAGTGAAAAGTGAAAGTGAAGTCATTCAGTCGTGTCCGACCCTTAGCGACCCCATGGACTGCAGCCCACCAGGCTCCTCCGTCCATGGGAGTTTCCAGGAAGAGTACTGGAGTGGAGTGCCATTGCCTTCTCCAATGATCTACATAGAGACGATGATTCCTTGCAAATGTTAGCCTTCTCGTGTCTGTTGAATGAAAGAACATTGGTCAGTGACTTCTGAGATTCAGACTCAGTTTTCACTGCTGGCCCTGAAACCCCACCAGTGTCATTATGCAGTCCAAATTATCTTGGCCCTTGAACTATGAGTGCAGATTAATTTACATGCTGAGTCGCTAAATCGTGTCCAATTCTTTGCAACCCTGGGACGGTAGCCCACCAGGCTCCTCTGTCCATGGGGTTCTCCAGGCCTGAGTACTGGAGTGGGTTTTCATGCCCTCCTCCAGGGGATCTTCCCAACTCAGGGATTGAGCCTGTGTCTCTTGAATCTCCTGCACTGGCTGGTGATTTCTTTAGCACTGTGCTACCTGGAAAGCCTGATTGATTTACATAGTCATCGTTGATTCACAGATGTCCAGTTAGACTAGCACATGACCTTGAGTTACATCCTGAGGTCAAAGGGATATAAGAATGTCTTGGCCCATCTGCCCCATATTCTATGGCCGAGGTTCTTCCTGAGAGAATGCTGTTGCTCTCTTTGAGGGCATCCTTCAAATTTACGTGTATTTCAACTTCAGTATCCACTTACGGCTTTTCCTCTTACTCATGTCCACTAGGAAAAGAAGGCAACGTTTAGCTTAATCCTGTAATTCGAGGTCCCTTCTGGAAGGAGTTGGAAAGATAAATAAAATTTCTTAATACTTTGCTAGAGAGCTGTCTGTGGCAACACTGGAATGACCTGGGAGCTGATTAGCAATGCAGACTGTCGGGCTCCACTTCATACTTAATGAATCATAAATTGATTTTCCCAAGGTTCCCCAGACACCTGGTAAGAAAGGACATTAAGGTGTGAGAAGCACTGGCCTGAAAGACGGGGTACTCCTTAGACACAGCATCTGAGGTTGGAGAAATGAGCGCCTCCTTTTGGAGGTTTGATGTTCTGGTGGTTCACGTTGGTGATGCCTGCTGTTCAAGGTTTTGGGCACTAGAGGGGGACATTGGGCCGCGTGGCTAAGTGAGCAGGGCCTCTCTCCAGGAAGCAAATGGGCATCTTGACATGATGCACAATTAAACCTTTTCTTTTTCAATCTCTTGTATGAAATTTAGTCCAGTTACCAAATAGTAACTGACACTTAGCATGAGCTATGTGCCCAGCATCATGCCAGGGCATTTACACGAAGGGCTTCTTTGAATCCTTAGAGGTACTATTTATTGATGTAAAGATGAAGACATTGGAGGACCTCCCTGGTGGTCCAGTGGTTAAGATTCTGTGTTGCAATACAAGCAGCGTGGGTTCAATCCCTGATCAGGGAATTAAGATCCCACATACCATGCAGCCAAAGAGAAAAAACTAAAGATGAAGAAACTGGGGTTCGGGAGGTAGGGAAATACACTTATGCTCACACCACTGAGAAGTGACAAGAAGTGATAGAGCAGGGATCAGGCAAGGTCCTTCTGACCACGAGCCTGAGCTCCGACCCTGCACTGGCTCCTCTTCACTCTTCTCAGCAGCCCTTCAGGTCGGGCATCACAGAAACCAGTGGCGATCCCTTTAAACAATTAAAATAGAAGAGCAAGAAATTACGAAAAATTCTCTACATTTTTAATGAACTTTTTTTGTGAGGCAGGAGAGCCCAAAGGTTATTGTACAGGCTTTAACGTTATTCTGCCCAAAACAGAAGCCACTGGCTAGAGATGGTGAAGAGCCCTTGAAATGTGGCTGTTGTGATGGAAAAAATGGATATTTAATATGTTTAATTCTAACTAGTTGACTTTTAAACTCTGGTAGTTGATTATTGGAAAGCTTTAAAGTATGTTTGGAACAGCTTGGGGGTGTGACTCTACTTTTTCAATTGTCAAGTTTTTTCGTTAAAAATTTTGGGTCTATATATATAAAATGTACATGTATTAGTCACTTAGCCTGACTCCTTGGGCTGTAGCCTGCCAGGCTCCTCTGTCTATGGGATTTCCCAGGCAAGAATACTGGAGTGGGTTGCCATTTCCTTCTCCAGGGGATCTTCCCAACCCAGGGATTGAACTCAGTTCTCCCACATGTCAGGCAGATTCTTTACTGTCTGAGCCACAAACTGAATGATTTTGCTGTACACATGAAGCTAACACAATGTTGTAAATTAACTATTCTTCCAGTAAAAACAGAAAAAAGATTAAAAAATTCTGTGTCTGAATAAAGATGTGGCGTAAGTGTAGCATACACTTATGGTTTTTCAAGGACTCTATATAAAAAAGAATGTATTTATTAAAGTTTCATTAACAACAACAACAATAATTCATATATCAGTTACATGTTGAAATGATCATATTCTGGGTAAGCGGAATTACATAAAATATATTACTAAAATTATTTTCACTTGTTTCTTTTTACTTTTATAATTTGGCCACTAGACATTTTCAATGATGCATGTGGCTCACATAACCTTTCTGTTGGACTCTGCTCCTCCAGAGCCGTTTGTTGGGTTCAAATCCTTACTCTACCACTCAAAGCTGTGAGAACTCTGTAGGTTTCCATTTCGTTTGTAAAATGGTGTAACAGTACCTACCTCACATGGTTGAGAAGGTTAATGAGTCAATATATGTTAGTGCTCATTGGTGACAAATCTCCATGGGCCTTGTATGTTCTGCACCTCTGATAAGCAGAATCTTGTTTTGTTGTAGTTCAGTCACTAAGTTGTGTCAGACTCTTTGCGACCCCATGGACTGCAGCATGCCAAGCTTCCCTGTCCTTCACTATCTCCCAGAGTTTGCTCAAACTCATGTCCATTGAGTCGATGAGGCCATCCAATCATCTCATCCTCTGTCACTCCCTTCTCCTCCTGCCATCAATCCTTCCCAGCATCAGGGTCTTTTCCAATGAGTCACCTCTTCGCATCAAATGGCCAAAGTATTGAAGCTTTAGCATCAGTCCTTCCAATGAATATTCGAGGTTGATTTCCTTTAAAATTGACTGGTTTGATGTCTGCAATCCTAGCAGAATGTTCTAAACTATCTTATCAAAGAAGCTTGTATAGTAAACAGCTGCTGGGAAATGGATACAGCTTCTCCCTCTCATACAGAGATCAGCTGTGTCTGTCTGCTACTTTGAAAGATTTGGTTGCCCTAAGTGCAAAGTTCCTCTTCTGAAACTCAACCTTTTCTACATGTGCAAGAATCATTTTGTGTAACCCTGTGTGAGCACTGGGGCTTGAAGGACTAGTTAAGATCATGGCTACTTCTATGAGTAATAAACTGTCCTTTGTCTCTGACTCAGGAGGCTTCTGCTTGTGTCTGAGACAGGGTGGCAGGCTGACTTGTCTTCTTCACTAAATAGAGAGAAACTAACACCTGAAACTAACACACACTGTTAATCAACTGCACTCCAATATGAAACCAAAATTTAAAAAAAAAAAGAAATCTTGGACTCTTCACAGTTTGGGACAATACTTAGAAATAGGCGCCTGGAACACAGCGCTGTGTTAAGTGTTAGATATTATTACCGTTACCTCCCCCTCCCCCTACTTCCACTTGGTGCAGCTGAATCACTGCTAATTTCTGCCTTTCGTGTACTCTTCTGCTTAGGGAGAGAGCGTGTCCTCACGCTCTCTTTGGACCTCTGGCATTTGCATGGGTTGTACCTTGTCACTTACCCCTCCTGGTGGTGTCTTGTTGCATGGGGTCAAATTGTCAGAGCTGAATCGTACAGATCACCTTGATGGATTTGATTTTTTCTCCAAATATTGTTTCTTATAGCTTATTCTCTTCCAGGAGAATTTTCTAGAACTAGATATTAAGGCTCATGGTGGTACTCTATGCCCCCCCAGTTCCTCTGATTGTACCTCCTTTCATACAGAGGACAGTTTGGCATGTGAGAAGTATCAGCGAGCACTTCTCTCCACCAAAAATTCTGTCTGTCTAGTGCTATTTCTTCACTTTTTTTCATTAAAAAAAATTTGGGGCTGTACCACGCAGCATGCAGGATCTTAGTTCCCAGACTAGGGTTCGAACCTGTGGCCCCTGCAGTGGAAGCACAGAGTTTTAACCACTCGACTACCAGGGAAACCTCACTGCTTCACTTGTTTACACTCAAGAGATGTGCATACACACAATCACAGAGGGTAGTTTCCACATTTGCACGAGATTGATTTTGACTGTACTATAAAACTATACCTAGAGTTAAGAGCTTTATCGGTTTTGGTCAAAGGACAATGTAAAAAATTTCAGAGCAAAGAGTATACACAGTGTACTATTTGGAATAAGCTACAGGGTCAAAACAGAACAAAGCTAAAGGGAATGTGAAACATTTCAGTGTGAATTATGTATAAAGGATAATCACACAAACATCACTGAAATGTTTTAACTGAACTCTCTGAACTGTCTTTAACTCTGGTTTTTAAAGTAGCCAATATAAAAGAACACCTTAACTTTTATAGTGGCAACTGAAATTTAAATTTAATTAAAATTAAGAGTCTGATGCTGGGCAAGATTGAAGGCAAAAGAAGGGGGTGGCAGAGGATGAGATGGTTAGATAGCATCATCAACTCAATGGACATGAGTTTGAGCAAACTCTGGGAGACAGTGAAGGACAGGGGAGCGTGGCATACTGCAGTACATGGGGTTGCCAAGAGCTGGACACATCGTAGCGACTGAACGGCAACAAATAAAATTAAACATTCATACGAGCCCCATTTCAAGTATTTGAGGGCCAAATGTAGCTCATGACTACCATATTGGACAGTGCATATATAGTACATTTCTATCACGGGAATTTCCATTGAGGAGCCTTGCTGTCAAATTACATAAATGTCTGAATCAGGTGGTAAGTATTATTCATTAGCAAACAGCATTAAAAGTTACATCCAATGTATTTGGGACAGAATTCTAGACATGTTTGCAACTCTAAGCAATATGATTATATCTTGGCTATAAGATAAAGGTACGAAACTTCAGCTATGAAAATTCAACATAACATACAATTCATTTTCTATTTTGTCAGTGGTTATATCTTCATTTAAATCTATCTGCTCGCAGTGATATTTTCCTTTTTGAATGTTTTCTCTTGACGGAAATCTCCCACAGTTTTGTTATGACTGAGTATCATCTTGGCACAATTTACAGAGCTTAAAACTAGCGTATACTTTATTTATGGTGCACATGGCTTTTACAACCCAGTTTATTTTAACAGATTGATGAACTGCAAAGTACTTAAAAATATTGTGCGTGTTTGTGTCATTATGATACTATTGCTGAAAATCACATTGGCTATAGTAACAACAGCAACAAGAGCAGCTCTAGCATGACGGGGATACCTGACTGCCAGGTGCAAATGTTTACCCTGTGTTGTGTGTCGTGTATATTCTAATACTCAACTCAGCTCAAGCCTGGAATGAAGATAGATATAGGACATATGACTGTTTCCATTTTGGTGACAGAAAGCCATTTTCCCACCAAGTTTTTGCATTATTAGTATTCTATCCTTGGAGAAGGAAATGGTAACCCACTCTAATATTCTCGCCTGGTGAATCCCATGGACAGAGGAGCCTGGCAGGCTACAGCTCATGGGGTCATTAAAAGTCAGGGATGACTGAGCACATCCTGCCCTTGAAACCATCCTCCAGATCCTTGTGCTTCAAAATGCAGTCCAGGAACCAGCATTAGCGTCACTTGGGAGTTTGTTAGAGGCACAGAATCTCAGGCACCCCCAGACTCTGTGTCCCCAGAAAACTAGAGGCACACTGAAGTTTGTGAAACACTGCTTTAGACACGGAAGATGAGACATCGGTACCTCTGATGCCATTTCTGAGGCAAGGTGTTACAGACTGAATCATGTCTCCTTTCAAAATGCCTGTGCTGGAGTCCTAAACTCCTATACTTCAGAGTGTGTTCTTATTTGAAGTTAGGGCCTTTACAGAGGTAATGGAGTTAAAATGAGGTCATTAGAGTGAGTCCTAATCCAATAGGACTTGTGTGCTTATAAAAATAAAAGGGGGGAAATTTGTATAAGACCCACGGTGTCTACAAGCCAAGGAGCGGGAACAGAACCTTCCCTCCCAGCCCTCTCTGAGGAACCAACTCTGCCAGTACCTTGATTTCAGACTTCTAGTCTCTAGAATTATGAGACGATAAAAGCTTTTGGTGATTAAGCCACAAATTTGTAAGGGCAACCCTGCTGCTGCTGCTGCTGCTAAGTCGCTTCAGTTGTGTCCGATTCTGTGCGACCCCATAGACGGCAGCCCACCAGGCCCCGCCGTCCCTGGGATTCTCCAGGCAAGAACACTGGAGTGGGTTGCCATTTCCTTCTCCAATGCATGAAAGTGAAAGTGAAGTCGCTCAGTCGTGTCCGACTCTTAGCGACCCCATGGACTGCAGCCCACCAGGCTCCTCTGTCCATGGGATTTTCCAGGCAAGAGTACTGGAGTGGGTTGCCATTCCCTTCTCCAGGGGATCTTCCCAACCGAGGGATCGAACCTGGGTCTCCTGCATCTCCTGCATTGGCAGGAGGGTTCTTTATCACTAGCGCCACCTGGAAAGCAGATCAGAGAGTGCTTTAGAAATCAGAAGAGAGAGAGCTGCAGGAGACATGAAAGGATTATTCAAAAATAAATCATACCAGGATGGGAGGAACAGGAAAAAGTGATCCAGAGAACCCAGCGAAAGCAACAAAGAACCATATAGGGTAGAAGTGGCTGGAAGACTGGGAAAAAACGGAATGTCTTTTCTAGTCATTTATCTCCCACAAAATGCAGCGGAGTAGTTAATAAACTATCTAAGATATGCAATTTCTAATCTGCAATTCACATGGATCCTGGGGTTAGGCATGTCTAATAAAAATAATAGCTGTTAGAGCTGGTAGGAACTTGTCTCTCATTTTACACATAAGGAAACTGAGTCCTAGTGCAGTGAGTGGCTTACCCAGCATCACTTGGCTGATTAGCTGGAAATACAAACCTGGGAACCCCATCTCGCAGCCGAAGCCGAGAATTCCTGCCAGCACACCCGGCATACACAACTTTTGGAAGCTGTAGATCACAGAACAGTGTCTATGATAATCTAAATTGCTTTACATGAAGCACATGGATTTTGCATCAAGTAGTTTTAATTATAAGGCTATAAATATGTCAAAGGCATCATCAAATATCTGATGACATCTTATTAAATTACAAAAGTGAGCTCAAGCAGTTTCTGGTGTGGGCATAATCCCAAGAAGAATGAGTTTTATAGTCAAGTGCTACTCAGGCTTCTCTCCCCTTCTCCCAGCCCCTATTTTCCCCCTGTTAAATTGTATTAATCATAGAAATGATCATCGAGAAATCAAGCATAAATCAAATTATGAAAATATTGAAGAAATATTGTATCTAAATTATTTTTCTTCCTTTGATCCTTTCATTTCTTTAAATGCTGGTAGAATTTAATCTCCAGAGAGACCCTTTCAGACCTTCAAATAGGGGGAAAAATGTATTTTTTCCTGATGAGATCGTGTAGTTGCTTTTTTAAGCTGTACTTCCATTGGAATTAATACATTAGTCTAAAATGAAATTCAAAAAAAGAAAAAAAAAACATGAAAGTAAGGAACAAGTTCAGAGAACTCTCTCTCATATCAGCTGTCCAACTCCTGGACAAATGGAAGCTGATAGGTTTAATAGTACAAAGGTGAGCTATGAGATCTCTTAGTGATAACTGGGGGAATTTCCATATATAACCCTGCAATTACTTAGGCAGTAAGTAAGGATCCCTTACCTTGAAGGTAGGATCCCTCTGACTATATGTTGCTGTGACCATGTTGGGACTCTAGGCAATGGTTTCTTAAGATATTCTCCTAAAGGAGATCTCATCGTGTTCCTTTGTAATGCCACCTGTAATCTCTTTTCTCATCTGTGTCTAAGTCACTCTTACTAACATATGTATCATTTAAGTATTTATTTTCCATCTTTTGGCCATGTTGTACAACATGTGGGACCTTAGTTCCCTAACCAGGGATCAAACCCGGGTCCCCTGCATTGGTAGCACGAAGTCTTCACCACTGGATCAGGGTCTAAAAAAGGAGAACAGAAACTGCTCCTTGTATTTATGACAAAGGGAATTTAATGCAGGGAATTGATGACACTGTTGACGGCAGAGGAGAAGGCAATCAAGGGACATGAAGAAACCCAGAGAAATAGTTAGCATCAGGAAAAGAATCACTTCCCTCTTTAGCCTGTTATTTAGAACTAGCACCCAAAAAAGATGTCCTTTTCATTATAGGGGACTGGAATGCAAAAGTAGGAAGTCAAGAAACACTTGGGGTAACAGGTAAATTTGGCCTTGGAATATGAAATGAAGCAGGGCAAAGGCTAATAGAGTTTTGCCAAGAGAACACACTGGTCATAGCAAACACCCTCTTCCAACAACACAAGAGAAGACTCTACACATGGACATCACCAGATGGTCAACACTGAAATCAGATTGATTATATTCTTTGCAGCCAAACATGGAGAAGCTCTATACAGTCAGCAAAAACAAGACTGGGAGCTGACTGTGGCTCAGATCATGAACTCCTTATTGCCAAATTCAGAGTTAAATTGAAGAAAATAGGGAAAAGCACTAGACCATTCAGGTATGACTTAAATCAAATCCCTTATGATTATACAGTGGAGTGAGAAATAGATTTAAGGGACTAGATCTGATAGATAGAGTGCCTGATGAACTATGGACAGAGGTTCATGACATTGTTCAGGAGACAGGGATGAAGACCATCCCCATGGAAAAGAAATGCAAAAAAGCAAAATGGCTGTCTGGGGAGGCCTTACAAATAGCTGTGAAAAGAAGAGAAGCGAAAAGCAAAGGAGAAAAGGAAAGATATAAGCATCTGAATGCAGAGTTCCAAAGAACAGCAAGAAGAGATAAGAAAGCTTTCCTCAGTGATTAGTGCAAAGAAATAGAGGAAAACAACAGAATGGGAAATACTAGAGATCTCTTCAAGAAAATTAGAGATACCAAGGGAATATTTCATGCAAAGATGGGCTCAATAAAGGACAGAAATGGTATGGACCTAACAGAAGCAGAAGATATTAAGAAGAGGTGGCAAGAATCCACGGAAGAACTGTACAAAAAAGATCTTCATGACCAAGATAATCACAATGGTGTGATCACTGACCTAGAGCCAGACATCCTGGAATGTGAAGTCAAGTGGGCCTTAGAAAGCATCACTATGAACAAAGCTAGTGGAGGTGATGGGATTCCAGTTGAGCTATTTCAAATCCTAAAAGATGATACTGTGAAAGTGCTGCACTCAATATGCCAGCAAATTGGAAAACTCAGCAGTGGCCACAGGACTGGAAAAGGTCAGTTTTCATTCCAATCCCAAAGAAAGGCAATGCCAAAGAATGCTCAAACTACCGCACAATTGCACTCATTTCACATGCTAGTAAAGTAATGCTCAAAATTCTGCAAGCCAGGCTTCAGCAATATGTGAACCGTGAATTTCCAGAGGTTCAAGCTGGTTTTAGAAAAGGCAAAGGAACCAGAGATCAAATTGCCAACATCTGCTGGATCATGGAAAAAGCAAGAGAGTTTCAGAAAAACATCTATTTCTGCTTTATTGACTATGCCAAAGCCTTTGACTGTGTGGATCACACTAAACTGTGCAAAAATTCTGCAAGAGATGGGAATACCAGACCACCTGACCTGCCTCTTGAGAAACCTATATGCAGGTCAGGAAGCAACAGTTAGAACTGGACATGGAACAATAGACTGGTTCCAAATAGGAAAAGGAGTACGTCAAGGCTGTCTATTGTCACCCTGCTTATTTAACTTATACACAGAGTACATCATGAGAGACCCTGGGCTGGAAGAAGCACAAGCTGGAATCAAGATTGCTGGGAGAAATATCAATAACCTCAGATATGCAGATGACACCACTCTTATGGTAGAAAGTGAAGAGGAACTAAAGCCTCTTAATGAAAGTGAAAGAGCAGAGTGAAAAAGTTCGCTTAAAGCTCAACATTCAGAAAACGAAGATCATGGCATCTGGTCCCATCACTTCATGGGAAATAGATGGGGAAACAGTGGAAACAGTGTCAGACTTTATTTTTTGGGGCTCCAAAATCACAGCAGATGGTGATTGCAGCCATGAAATTAAAAGACACTTACTCCTTGGAAGGAAAGTTATGACCAACCTAGATAGCATATTCAAAAGCAGAGACATTACTTTGCCAACAAAGGTCTGTCTAGTCAAGGCGATGGTTTTTCCAATAGTCATATATGGATGTGAGAGTTGGACTGTGAAGAAAGCTGAGCGCTGAAGAATTGATGCTTTTGAACTGTGGTGTTGGAGAAGACTCTTGAGAGTCACTTGGACTGCAAGGAGATCCAACCAGTCCATTCTGAAGGAGATCAGCCCTGGGATTTCTTTGGAAGGAATGATGCTAAAGCTGAAACTCCAGTACTTTGGCCACCTCATGCGAAGAGTTGACTCACTGGAAAAGACTCTGATGCTGGGAGGGATTGGGGGCAGGAGGAGTAGGGGACGACAGAGGATGAGATGGCTGGATGGCATCACTGACTCGATGGACGTGAGTCTGAGTGAACTCCGGGAGTTGGTGATGGACAGGGAGGCCGGGCGTGCTGCAGTTCATGGGGTCGCAAAGAGTCGGACACGACTGAGCGACTGAACTGAACTGATACCTATTATTATCATCTTCCTCTAGGTAAGTAGGCAGGAGCTGCTCTAGGTCTGTCAGGGATTCTAAGTAGAAGATATATCCTTGGGAGATTTATAATCTGGTTGGAGAGACCAGGCACATGCAGAAAACAGATTGTGATTAAGACACTCAGGGACAGAGTCTCAAAAGTGGAAGGGCAGTGGCTGAGGGAAAGAGACCTTCTGTGCTTCCTGGGCCATTGAGGGAGCTTCCTGGGTGAAGTTAGTGGTAAAGAACCTCCTGCCAATGCAGGAGACATAGAGATGGAGGTTCGAACCCTGGGTTAGGAGGATCCCCTGGAGGAGGGCATAGCAACCCACTCCAGTATTCTTGCCTGGGAAAGCCCATGGACAGAGGAGCCTGGTAGGCTACAGTCCGTGGGGTCACAAAGAGTTGGACACAATCAAAGTGACTTAGCACGCATGGGCCACTGAGGAATGAGCTAAGGGATGCTTTTCGTGGAGTTTCTTTGCCTAACCTAACACTTCTGGAGAGTAACCTGAGTTCGAGGACTCTATCTGTGAATCAAGCACCTGTACCACATTTTCTTCTCAGAACAATCTTCTCTTCTAGGGAAACAGCTTTCCCTGCCGGTCAGGGACGTATTTGTTCAGGAAGAAAGGAGATCGAGATGAAAGCATTTTGGTCTTCTAAAGAATATTGGCAGATTTTTAATTCATGTTCAAAACAGCATAGCTGACCTTGTACAAATACTCTTGATACAACTGACTGGAAACCAAACGGCCAGGTCAACGAGGTTTTACGGTATCTGCAATCGCCTTTTTTCCGTGTCTCCCCTCTTCTACGTGCTTCTTTCTCTCAGGACTCTTGACTGCTCTTTTGCATCCTTCACTGATTAATATTTTACTTTTTTTTAAAGGATCAGATCTAAGTCATTTACAACTTATAAATTTAAGTCAATATTTGTACCCAATGAAACTGACCCTTAACATTGCCGTATATTTTGGGGAGTAAAATTTTGAAAATAGAACATGAAAAGTGAAAAAAGGCAAGAATAGTTTGAACAAGAAGTTTGAGTATAGAATATTTAAAAAATCAGTGTTTATATAGTCAATATGGATACTTAAGCTTTAAAAATTCTACAATAAAAAATAATTTTAAAATCGCACATGTACATTAGATCATAAGATAAAGTTTAATACATTTGATCATGTTAAAGGACACAAACACAGCCAATCTAACCAAATTTCAGGCATGCATTTACATAAATATATTAAATTAAGAAAAGAAATTATACACTTAAACATCCTTTTCACCTAAAAATCATTAAATCCACAGATCAACAATAAAAACCAATTCTCTGCATTTATCACTTCAAGATACAATTGTTCTATTTTAAAGATAACACAAATACACTTGTTAGAATTTATATGCATTATACATATATTATATATTACATAGATAGTGTGTATACATATGTAGTGTTTGTACAGATAGATAAATATATATACATGGGTGTGTGCACACATACAGATACACACAGATGTATTTTAGGCCATCTGTACTATTACTGCTGGATTTTGATGTTGAACTGAATTAGAGCAGTTGGGTGCGATTACTGTCTTCTGCTTCAAATGCACCCACTGGGCTCATAATCTCCCATTATAAACATCCTTGCCTTTTCTATAGTACATAAATCGTGCTGGGCACTTCAATAAATCTTTGTTAAATTAATGAATGGATGGATGGCTGAATAATAGAAGATCAATTAAAAAGAATTAATATTATAATAACTTGGTAAAGTAAGTCAAATTAATGCAAATATAGAAGGATTATCTAAGCCAATGACTTTGCGTGTTACTTTTCCAAAGAACATTTATAGAAAACAACTAGTACATATATTAACCTGCTTTTGTTACTTGTTCCCACAGTCTTCTGCCTCTTATTAACAGAAATCCAAGCAAAGTATCTTCTGTGAGTAAGGTTACGGACAAATTGCCCTAATTGTCAAAAATCTAAAGAAAAATCAACAGCTAGGAAAAGCAAAACTTAGAACAATTTAGCCATTCTAAAGTTAAAAGATAAAGTTAACCATTCTTTAAAGCTGGACAGAATTAATCACAGATAAAGCCAGGAAAGACATGGTTTCTTTACCAATTTCTTTTATGCTTATTAATTATAATGATTTGATAATTTTTTTTATTTTAATTAGCTGGGTTTCTTTTAAATAGACTTCTTTAGCATGTCCTAGGGAATGAACTCCAAAAATTTCATAGAACCTCTGTATCATTTATCTTGTTACCCCATAGTTCTTGGTGAAATGCAAGTCCAAAAATGTCCTATGAATTGAATGAGATGTGGGAAATACCTGATATAAGGTTGTCAGTTTGATTTCTCAATAATAGTATTACGAATGGAATGTATTAATGTGTTAATAGTATTATGTTCTACTATACATAAACTCCTAATTTATTCTATGAAAATCATGTCTCTGATTTTAAGAACATAAGGTGAAGAAATACCCAACACACTTTTGGGCATAGACTACACCAAATCTGATCACACATTGTTCATGTGAATGGAAACTCTTGGCTAGTTATTTTTTAGGGCAAAGGGAAATGTACAAGAGTTAGTTTCTAACTGTGAAGACAAAGCTTATTTTCTTTTTAGCGATTATGAATTTCCCATCCCTGTTAATATTATTTTTTTTTATCTTGTGTTAAAACTTTTTTTAAGTTAAAAAATTTTTAACTTGAAAGATTATAGTCAATAGAAATAACTGACCATTTATATTAATTTGCTTGTGTATAAGTAATATAAAATCTACATATGCAAAAAAATACCCTGACCAAAATGTGATGTCTGACTTTGTGATGTACATGAGATGTACCTGAGAACTCATATTGAATTGGCATCATTTTTTTTGTTGTTGTTAAAAGCAGTGACAAGTTTTAAGCTTAAGCTTTATGTTAATAGAAGGGATCATTATTTTTTATTGCTTTCAATCAACTTGTAGATGATTTATACAAAAGAAAGAGAATGTATCTTTCTTTTGGGTGCATCTTGGGCTTACATTTAATGAAGAATCAAAAGAGCTCATCTGATAAGTAAATCTCTTCATAGTCACTAGGGAAATAATCACTATGATTGAGAAGAAAATAGCACAACACTTTCTCCCGCTCTCCTGAGTACACTGTACTCCCCAAAACAGTTATTTTAAGACAATTTCCAAAACCAATGAGTGGCTATTAAGAGCAAGAAGTGTTGCAACTGGTTAAGATTAACGTCCGGCTGGTTTTATGGTCATGTTTTTTATATTTTTAATATCAAAATGCTTCTTTTATTCAGTTGCTCACCTTCTCTGCATCATATTGATTATAAGAGGTATGACTAATTTGTGTTTGTGTGATAAAGAGAAAGAAGGTAAGATAGAATGTATAAACGAGAAACTTTCTAGAGGTATTGTCTATAGTCACAGTAACAGGCCCACTGACTTCTTGGCGGTAATAAAGAAATGGGTACATTTTCAAGGCATGGAACTTTGGTCTGAGTTCTTTGCAAGTTCATGTTTCATTCCAAGGGTGGGGTAAAGAGATTCTGAAGTCTCCACTGAGGGACTATTTCATTTTTTCCTCATTGATTTGGGATAGTCTTAAGATTATTTAACCATCCATAGAGATGGTTGTTGTTTGAAAAGGAAATAGCCGCTACCTTTCCTTACTGTTAACTCACACTGTTGGACTGGGGACGTTCTTTCTAGCATCCAAGCTGGAACCCCAGCCGAGCTGGGACATCTAGGCTGGGAGTCATGCACTCCTTTTCGTCACTTCTTTCAATGACTGCAATAGGTCAGTCTAGTCTGTTCATCACTGTCTACTGTTCTTTATGATTTAGTTTGAACAAATGTGGTACTAGGAGAGGAATTTTTCAGGCAAAATCAGTAGCAAGCTGCAGGATATCTTCATTAGTGTCCTGAGGACATGTTTGTTTAGTCAAAACCAATAGAAACAGAGACGAGAGAGGTTAACAAGAAAAGGGATGTATGGGGGTGGGGGAAGAAAAAAGAGAGAGAAAGATATCATAGGTAACATTCTTTAGAGATGCTCAGAAACTTTATCGAGCAGCCAAATATAAATGCCTATAATATACCTTATTTTCCCTCTTAAAAATTTAGTCTTAGTTTTTATGTTTCAAAACTAAAAGAAACTAATACAGTTTAAATTAATGTGTACTTTGAAAGACCCCAGATGCAGCATCTAACCTAAGATCCTAAACCTAGTAGATTTCTTTTTAGTTTATGATTTGGAGATAAAAACAATATTAAAAATTGTTAAAAATTATTAGTACATTATTATGTAATTATTTTCAAATAAATAAATAGAGAAGTGCTTACTCTTAAATATATAAATGAAAAGGAAAATGGCTTTCTATTTAAGTTGTATGTGTAGGTTTCTTTGCTCTTCTTTATGAGATAGTCCATTAATCTGAGAAAACTTCTGAGTATTCTTTGTGATAAAAGGTATATTTTACAATAGCCATACTGAAGGGAAATTCCAAAAAGAAAGCTAGAGATGGAAGCCCTTTTTACCATTATTCAAGTTTCTTAAATCTTCCCTTCTTTGCACTTTAATGATGTGTCAACTCATTTGTCTTCTTATTACTTCAAATAACTAGCAAAAAAACGAAGTTCTATCAACCAGAACAAGAGTTTGTTAGAAGCAGTGGCAGAAAATATTTTGCCTCAACTCTTTATAACTACCATCATAGCATTTTACATTAAATTGATCCCCAAAGCTTAAGCTCTAGAATGGAAAAAAGGAATAATAATTTACATTTTTATGTTTATTGTATCTTTATCTCCCACATCTATATTCATACAGAGGACATTTTCTTTCATTTTGATTATGTGCTTTTTTACTGAGTAGATATTGCCATTCATGTGATGAAACAATTATTTTTCCCTAGCTCATACTTTTTAACCAATTCCTACTTGCCTCTCATCATGAATTATTTAAGATCATTCTCAGTCACATATATGTTTAAAATCTACTTGAAAGGAAAGGTCAAAAGTTTTTTTTGAAAGGATCACTTAGTTTAAAATATGTAGGTATTAATCTGCCTTTGCTATTTACTTCTTTCCTAGGAACAGAAAGAAATGATTCCAATGACTGTATTTGCTGGGGTTTAATGTAGTGGATCTGTTTTCTTTTTAGAAAATTTTGATATTTTATTCTAATGACTCCCCATAGAAAAGGCAATGATACCTGGAGTACATATGTTTTTCTAAGTCATTTGAAAGTCTTTCGCTTGGGAAAGGACTATCTAAAAAAAAGCTGGGTCTGGTCAATTTAATCTAGATATTTTTAAATAGAACTAATGGCAATAGAACATCTTTTCTTTTATAAAGATTCTTTTGGAAAAGATGGAAAGATTCAAGATGTCAGAAAAAATGCTGTTTTGTGTTTTTTTTGAATTTGGCTGAATATATGGCAGTATCCTTATTGTTTTCAGGGAAACTATGAACAGGAGAATGTGTAATAAAACTGCACGATTTGACAGATTTAGACAGCTGGCTCCCTCACAAGAAGCTCACATTTTGTGAATGTCACCCACGTTGAATAAGAGATGAGGAGATGGTAGGGTCCATTTACAAAAATGGTTGTCAGGACATTTTTTTTTTTAATTGTAAAACTTTCTGTGATGGAATTCAGTAAAAGGGCCATGAAGAGAAAGCCACAGGGACAAAAGACTGCTATTAACCTACAGATGCGGGCTACGGCAGGGTTCACCGCAAGATTTGCCACACTGTTGGGCCAATGAAGTGTTCGTGTGACTAGAAAGGACCACCCCTTTTCTGGGGTAAGAGGGCAATTTGGTCTCCATGCTCATTTAATCCTGAGATTTCTTTGAATAGACTGTCCATTGAAATCTAAATTGTGCAAAATTATGCATGCACTTTTTAATGCAGGCTATTGTTCACTAAGCACTGAACCAAGGCTTGTCAACCCATTTCCATTGGGCATGAGGTCACTTGAAACTTAAGCAATCATATATGGCAGACAAGAACAGGGTACTTAACCAAACTTTCTACTTGGTGGTTTCTCCCTGTGCTTTCATTGCAAATCTCTCGCTTTCCAACAATAAACAAATACGAGTTGCAAGGTTTTGTTTATTTTTTAAATTGACGCTTCTGTTCTTAAAGGTAAGGAGCAGGTTTGGGAAGTCAATCTGTGTTGTATAATCTGCCCTGCTCTACAATTTAGACTCTGGAGGGACAGATGTTAAAGAAGGGCAACCGAAAGTGGGGGCCCACGTGTCATGAGTCGATGTTTCTTCAGAGGTGCAAAATGTCCTGATAATTCTTTATAATCCAAACATGGCACGCTGACTTCAAAAACCACGAAGAGAAGCGTCTACCTGAGTTTCTGCAGTTTAAGTTAGAACATGGTATTTCTTGAAAAACCCAAAAGAACATTTACAGGATATTTATTCATACATGAACCGGAGAGGATTTTCATTGAGTTCTGAAGGAATGTACACATTAAAAGTCATATTTGGCAAGAATGAGCATATTAAAAATTCGTACAAGTGACAGCTTACATAGGCAAGATTTGTTCAAAACGAGTGAACTCTTTTTCCAGTGAGGTTCGATTCAGTGTGAAACCCACAACATTCTAATCACATATACTCTCTGACAGGCTTGCTATGGTGAAAAGCATTTTACGAATGTTTAGTGCTGGAATTTTATAATGAGTGGCTGTTTTCTTGCTTTTTCATCCGTCGTTAATGATTACATGTTGGCACAAGGATACATTGCTAGATTAGATCCACAGCACATTAAAGGCTGTTTGCTTTCTCACTCCCCTTCTTTCCAATTAAGTTGGTGAAAAATGTAACTTTAGTATTTTACAGGACAGGGTAAAGGTGTTTCATCTAGGTGATGTCTATATTATAAAAATAAAATAAAAAATATAAATATGTAACACAAACCCGGTGCCTATTGTTAAATAAACTATACAATAAAAGCAGACCTTTTAGGAAGATTGGTTTTAGAATATGCTGTTATGATTTAATTGAAAACACTTGAAAACGATCTTGAAATTAAGCTAGAGTAACCAGATTTCTCTGCCAATAAAAAGGTAAGTGCGTTAACATTCTATAATTGGATACATTGATAAAAATGCAGATTACAATTTTATACCATTGCCCACTTAGAAATTAATCAGGGCTGAAACATTCTCTCATATTATAATCCTTTAATATTAATATAAAAATATGGCCTTTTAAAATTCAATCCATCAGATTGCACAGTAATGTTTTAAAACTCCATTGAAGTAGACTTCAGTGATTACAGACAGAAAATTCCTGGGAAGTCAAATAATCTTTTCTGGTGACATAAAAATGCCGTTACCAATTTACAATGGAATTTCCGGGGAAATTACTCCACGCAAGGAAATACATATTTTTAAAACCCATCTGTTATGCAACCACACGCATAGGGGTTTTGAGTGTGTGTGTATATGTGCATATGTGAACAAACATGCCAATATACACACACAAGACCTGCACATTTCTGGAAATGACTTTTAAATTAATCAAAGAAAATGAAATCACAGGAGTGTGTAGCAAGATAACAGTTGTTCTTTTTAATGACAGGATAAAAAAATAAATGCCCACTGGAAAGGAATAGTCAAACAGTCCCAGAAACTATACAATGTAACTTGTTAGATCCAGCAAATAAGATGTCATGTCAATGATCTGATCAAGAATACCTGCCCTGGTCACTCTGCGGAGGTTTCTGTCCACTTGTTCACACTGAGCACCAAGATATCCTTTTTTACAGAGGCACTTGTTGGGTCTAACACAGACACCACCGTGGCAACACGCTGGCTCACATTTCGCTGGAAGGAAAAATAGAGCAATACAATCACGTTCCATTCTGTAGGTCAGAAACAGCACCGAATATGAGGCCAATAAATATTTGATGAGTGAGGGAAGGGAGGGAAAGAGGGGAAGAGCAGTCCCAAAATGACCCCAAAGCTGATAAATACAAAGAAAGAAGATTTTAGACTTCCAATTATTTGGGGGCCAGAATGCAGCAGACAGCGGGAGATATTTCTAGAGAAGCGGATCACCCAGATCACGGGAAACAATTTCAATCCATTATGGAATGGACTTTATGTAAAACAAGGACCCTGATGCTGGGAAAGGCTGAAGGCAGGAGGAGAAGGGAACAACAGAGGACGAGATGGTTGGATGGCATCACCCGACTAAGTGGACATGAATTTGAGCAAGCTCTGGGAGATAGTGAAGGACAGGGAAGCCTGGCGTGAAGCAGTCCATGCAGGTCGCAAAGAGCTGGACATAACTTAGTGACTGAACAACAACATTGAAACAAGAATTTCAGTTCTTTAAAACTTCTGTTTCCCTAGGGCATCTCCAACAGAATGTCTTCCAAGTACCTCTGGTTTCCATTCCTCCTCAGGTTAGGAGGACCTCACGGTGGGAAGGGCATGGTCAGAGAGAAAGACCCAGAGGCTAGAATATCAACAGTTTGACAGCAAGAAATGGTTAGTTTTTTATT
The DNA here is from genome assembly GCF_000754665.1 of Bison bison bison. Lineage (NCBI taxonomy): Eukaryota > Metazoa > Chordata > Mammalia > Artiodactyla > Bovidae > Bison > Bison bison. The sequence goes on along the minus strand of NW_011494683.1, from coordinate 612,867 downwards.
TTGGTTGGAGGGAGGATCCATTATGTGGATTCCCTTGGATTCTTCCCTTTCCTTGTTCCCAGAGGGTGCATGGTATATGTCTCATTTCTGATTACACCTTGAAGCCCTTTCTTGGGGGTAGTAAGGTTGCCCAGTGAAAGATGTTTTGAGCAATCCTTTTCAGGGTACTCTACAGCACAGGACTGCCTCAGAAAAGAATGTTTACCACTACAATATAGGTAGGGAAGGTAAAGATTTACTGTTAAAATGAGGTGGAGACATAAAACTGAGCCTGTAACTTAGTCTCTTACTGATAGGATGAATGTGGGGTGTGCAGCCACTGTAGATAGAATCAAATTCCTTGAATACATATCCTTATACTTCTCAGGGATAGTTCTTTTAACCTTTTCCAATGCATTAATAAAAATCCAGGGGTCTGTGGCTGGTATATGGGAAAGAAACAACACGGAGAAAATAGACTACAATAGTCTTTTAAATTTGTGGGAGATGAGCAAACTATGTGAGTATATGAAAAAAGTTCTTGGTTGGGTCAAAAATACCAAAAAAATATATTATTTTAATAAAATGATTCTGGTTTAATCTTATATATTCCAAGTATTTAAACTGATTTAATGAAAAGATGAAAAATACTTTATGAAAATATAAATTTTCATTTATATCATATATTATTATTTCATTTATATCATATATTATTATCATATATGGTATATATGAAGCTACCTATATTCAAAATTATGTTTACCCTCAGCCTAACATATTGTTACTAGCAGGCATTCAAAAATTTTTTTTTATCCAATGACTTGAGGTGACTTAAGAGTCAAATATAAGCAAAATATAAGTAAGGGATAAGACAGAATGGACACCAGGTAAAAGAAGTCGAGAGAAAAGATATCAAGCATCAGAGGAAGCAGGGGGAAGAGATATCATCAGGAATTAGAATATTATTGCATTTAAACACTGATCCTCATTTTTTGGCCAACTAATGAAAAAATATAGAATATGAATATTTGTTTTAAATAATGTAATTATTTTATTTCTGTTGTTTCAATTATGATACCTTTTTCCTAGATACGTAACCATGGTATCAATCAGTCACATAATACTTGTTAGTACTGAAGTAATTTAAGCTTAAAATGGATATTGTCTATGTGACTTTAAATACTGTCTACTTTATTTTGACAATATATAAAGTAAGCAACGTATGGCTATAGTATTTTGAAACAAATACATGTTTAGAGTAAAGAGAGATGGCCTTTATGAATGATTGATACTTTTAAATATTAACATGGGACTTAGAATTTTATCAGCAAGAGAGACTTTAATGTTTGAAATCTTTTGTAAATAACACGTATATGCTGGTTATTGAAAACGTTCTTTCAACATATCCACCTTAAACTCTAGGTCTCTAAATTAATCTAACTGTCTTCACAACAGGTAGAATTTAAACACAACTGCGTGTATTTGTGGAAGTCACAAGTTAAAGGATAGAATAACCCTGGAATGAAACTCCTTTGCTCTCTGAGCGGCTGCACACCTAGCTGATGGTCGACAAGGGAGTGGCAAAAAGAATGAAGAAAATCTCATAAATTGACTCTGCTGCTGCTGCTAAGTCGCTTCAGTCGTGTCCGACTCTGTGCGACCCCAGAGACAACAGCCCACCAGGCTCCGCTGTCCCTGGGATTCTCCAGGCAAGAACACTGGAGTGGGTTGCCATTTCCTTCTCCAATGCATGAAGTGAAAAGTGAAGGTGAAGTTGCTCAGTCGTGTCCGACTCTTCGCGACCCCATGAACTGCAGCCTACCAGGCTCCTCTGTCCATGGGATTTTCCAGGCAAGAGTACTGGAGTGGGGTGCCATCACCTTCTCTGAAATGACTCTAGATAACTGCATTTTCCCCTTTCCTATAAAAGCACCAACTGAAAACCCCCATTTTAGTGCACTGTAGCAAGAAAGCAAGCAACAAATCAAGGGAGGGCCTATATGGAGTGTCTGAAAAATTCTGGCACTCAGAAAGGGAGTCTGTACACACAGGTCATTGCTGCTGTTGTTTGGTCGCTCAGTTGTGTCTGATTCTTTGCGACCCCATGGACTGCAGCACACAAGGCTTCCTGGTCCTTCACTAATCTCCAGAAGTTTGCTCAGACGCACGTCCATGGAGTCGATGATGCCATCCAGCCATCTCATCCTCTGTCGCCCTCTTATCCTCCTGTCTTCAATCTTTCCCAGCATCAGGGTCTTTTCCAGTGAGTCCACAGGTTTGAAATCTCAAATCTGGGACTGAAAGCCCACAAGGATGATCTGGTTGGGCTGTTTTCACTTTTGATTTTGTGAAAGAAGTCAATTATCTTTATAACTAACTTATATAAATGAATTATTTACATCAGGAAAATGGCAACGTCTTCATGTATAAATTCAGAAACGAGCTGAGCATTACTGTTACTGTAAATGGCTACAGTTTTATCTTATTCGCCTTGTTCTGTGGGGGGACTGTACTTCTCGGTTTGTGGGATCTTAGTTCCTGGAGCAGGGATCGAACCTGAGCACCCAGGAAGCTTGAAGTCCTAAGCACTGGACCTCTGGGGCATTTCCCCTTTTCATGCTATAGCTGAAAAGTTCATGCCCTTTTATCAGCCTCTCCCTATTTCCCCCACCCCTAGCCCCTGGCAACCACTTTTCTGTTTTTATGAGTTTGATGTTTAAAAAAACAAATTCCACATATACGTGATATCATGTAGAATTTATCTACTGTCTGGCTTTTTCACTTAAGATACTGTACTCAAAGTCTATCTCCGTGTTGTCAGGAATGGCAAGATTTCCTACACGGCTGAATAATAGTCACCTGTGTGTATAACATCTTCTTTATCCATTGACAGTCACTTACATTGTTTCCATATTTTGGCTACTGTGAATAATGTTGCTATAAACATGGGTGTGCAAGTAGAAATAGCTCTTTGAAGTCCTTTTTTCAGTTACTTTAGATAAATACTTAGAAGTGGCATGTTGGATCATAGGGTCGCTCTATTTTTCAGTAAATGGCTACAGCTCTGAACATTAGATCATTCTAGAAAAAATAACTAACGTAAGGTCTTGAGTTCCTAGAGGCTGTCCCATGCCCTCTCTTTCCCAGGGACAACAGAAATACTAACCGATTCTGCAGAAGTCCCCTTCCCAGCCGGGACTGCAGCAGCACGTTCCCGTAGGGGTGCAGTAGCCGTTCCGACAGAGCCGGGAGCACTCGGATGTTAGGGTCTGGGCAGGCTGGACCACAGCCCTGCATTCCTCAGGCATCAGAGGTCTGCATCAAAAGACAAAATCAAAAGTGCATTTTGGTTGAAAATCAGTACTGGGATAAAATCGAGTGATTGTGTAGCTTACAAAGCATGTCTCTTCCTTTCTATGGAAATTCTTCTTTTAAGTCACTCAGACAGAAAGGTCATCGACTTTCTAAGAAAACATACACCCATGAGAAAACAAAATAACCAGTTTTGAATCAAAGGGAACACATTAAACATGGTTAAGAAACTTTATCACGATCAAGATTCATTGATTAAAAATGTAATTACATTACACCAATATTTTGGTGGGGCTTCCCTGGTGGCTCAGCGGTAGAGAATCCGCCTGCAGTGCAGGAATGCAATGAGATGCGGGATTGATCCCTGGGTGGGGAAGATCCCCTGGAGAAGGAAATAACAACCCATACCAGTATTCTTGCCTGGAGAATTCTATGGACAGAGGAGCCTGGTGGGCTGCAGTGCATGGGGTCACAAAGAGCGGGACATGACTGAAGCGACTGAGCACACACACAATTTTTTGGCATCTAAGAATTCCTAGCAATTACAATTAAAAAAATGAAGATATATGGATATTTTAAAGGTTTTTTTTTCCTCTAGGACTCCAAACTAACCCTGGTGGCTCAGCTGGTAAAAGCGTCTGCCTACAATTCGGGAGACCCGGGTTCGATCCCTGGGTGGGGAAGATCCCTGGAGAAGGAAATGGCAACCCACTCCAGTATTCTTGCCTGGAAAACCCCATGGACAGAGGAGCCTGATAGGCTACAGTCCATGGGGTCGCAAAGGGTTGGACACGACTGAGCAACTTCACTTTACTTCCAAAAGTTTTTAGGAAGAGAAAAAATAGGGATATTTGGCAATATTAGGGGGCTGAAGGCAGTCATTAAAATGAGTGCTTGTAGCCTAGAAAGCTTTGAAATTGCTTTTTATTTCATTTTCATGTTTCTTTTGAGATACTTTTTCCCAGAATGACTGGTCTTGAAAGGACATAAATAATACATGTGTGTTTCTGGACTCAAAGTTTAAACTCTCTATGCAATAAATGATCTAAATAGAGAGATTTTTATATACGTATGTGTATATGTGTACATACATATTTTTATAATTTTACTTTATCCTGCTATAAAGAAAAAGAATGCTAATAGTAGCAAACAAAAGTATCTTATCTGTCACTTAAAAAGTCACAGACTTTGTTTTAACTGCTCGACAACTGCCATCATTTAAAGAAGGACCAAGCTGCCTCCAGAAAATTGTCATAAGTCTTCATGTTTTTGAGTGAGAGGTTATCTTTCAAGGCGGTTCAGGCTAGAAGCATGATCCCAACTGCTCATGACCTCATCTTTGAGAAAAAATTTGCAATGGCCCTTTGCTATCAGTCACCTCTACCTGCGCCTCAGTGTGGTGAGAAAGCTCTTTTCAGGGAAGGAATGTAAACAAACGCTCCATCACCAGTCAAATCACCACCATGAAGAAGGCCAAGTCAGTTGGAGTCCTTAAGTACCATAACAAAGAAGGTGATAATTATGGGTCAGGACCACCACAGAGCTAAATGATACAGCTTTCTGAGAGAAGCAAATAATTAGGCCCCGCAGCCTTAGTTTTTTTGAGACAGGTTATCTTGTTATGCCCCATGGCAATGTGAACTGTGATCATAATTTGAGGTCTGATCTGAGACTGTTTCTACAATGACTCAAAACCATATTTAAAATATCCAGTGACTTCTTTAGCTCTTCTCTCCAATTAAAACCCACTCTCTGTTGAAAGTGTTGTTTGGGATGAACATGTATGCACTGCTATATATAAAACAGATATCTAATACGAACCTAATGGATAGCACAGGGAATTCTGCTCAATATTCTGCAATATTCTAAATGAGAAAAGAATTTGAAAGAGAATAGATACATATATATGTAGAACTGAATCCCTTTGCTGTACACCTGAAATGAACACAACATTGTTGATCAACCATCAGTTCCATTCAGTTCAGTTCAGTCGCTCTTTGCGACCCCATGAATCGAAGCACGCCAGGCCTCCCTGTCCATCACCAACTCCCCGAGTTCACTCAGACTCACGTCCATTGAGTCAGTGATGCCATCCAGCCATCTCATCCTCTGTCGTCCCCTTCTCCTCCTGCCCCCAATCCCTCCCAGCATCAGTCTTTTCCAATGAGTCAACTCTTCGCATGATCAACCATACTCCAATATAAAATAAAAATTTTTTTAAATAAATTACTGATTTTTGCAACTATTGTGACAATTCAGAAAACTCCCTTAGATTGACTCACCCTTTTATTTAAATCTAGAAATGGTCCAGTTTATGTGAAGGTACTTAAGACATTCTACATTTTCACTCTGAACACACTAATATTTTCCTTGTCTCTCCCCACCACTCCCTGCCCCAAAGAAGTCTTTCTGGGAATAAGGGCAGAGGGTGATATGGTGGAGAAAACATTAAATGGCCAAGGAAAGTGAGGGAAAAATCTTTGCCTTCTTATTTTGAATAGCCCAAGTCTGCTCAATTTTTCCCTCACATAAAATTCTTATTTTGTTTGAGATACTATGGTGGCATTTTGACCATCAGAAGAGCAGTTTCTCAGAAGTCATGATGTTCTTCTGAATTACAGATCACCACATTTACTGAGTGATATTTGGTGAACAGGTATTGTTCACATTTTCCTGGCAACTGAGATTCTATTTATCCAGTTCTATTTAGGCTACCCACTCCAGTATTCTTGGGTTTCCCTCGTGGCTCAGCTGGTAAAGAACCCACCTGTAATGTGGGAGACGGGTTCGATCCCTGGGTTGGAAAGATGCCCTGGAGAAGGGAAAGGCTACCCACTCCACTATTCTGGCCTAGAGAATTCCATGGATTGTATAGTCCATAGGGTTGCTAAGAGTCAAACACGAATGATTGATTTTCGTTTTCACTTCATTTGTTACTAATGAACAAATGTTACGTGTGAACTAATGATCGTTTCACTTCATTTGTTCATGCCCTTTCCAATTTATTCAAGAAAAGAGACCCAGAAGTACAATGTGTCAGGAATATGTTACATGCGATGGAAAATGTGCAGTCAACAAAGCTCACATGCTACTTGATTATATGGTTTACACCTGAGCAGATGAATCTAAAGACAAGACACCATGTGATCAAGAATGACTTTGATCAAACAGCTACAACCAGAAGATGTTGCCTGTCTGAAGCAAAGTATAGGGTCACTGAGCCACGTGCACTGGGAACAGATACGGCAGTCGGATGCACAGGGATTCACAAGCATGGTTTTTCAGGGCAGGATATCTGATCCTTGTTTCCCCGCTGATCCTCCAATTAGACAGTTTGATTGATTTTCACCAAACATTCAAATGTGTGTAAACTCAGATTATGGAGGGAATTCTGATTTTTTTTTTTTTTTAATTTTGCTTAAGATAGAGCAAGTGCTTATCTATCTGCAGATGCGATTGCTTCATGCTTGGGCTTGTTTAGTTTATATAAGACTGTGTGGCTGTCATATATAAACATGATTCGCTTAAATTTTTATTTAATTACCTACAAAAATAACTTTATTCTTTTATGAAGTTGACAACTAACATTCCTCACTTAGCATGTTAAAATCCGCCCCTCCCTTCCCTTTAAACTATTATTCTATTGGGAACCCTTGAACATGAAAATGTACATCAAACATAGCCCATCACTTATTGGACCTCACTTTCCTTAAGGAATGAGGAGTCCTAGTTCTTCTTTCCCTTCCCCATTGATATAAGCTTTCTGAGGGCAAAATCTGTACATGCAGTCCTCTTCGAGTCCAGCCACTGACTGCCAGGCACTATACTCTTCATGGGGAGAAGACAAAGACAAAACAGAATCCTGGTCCTCATGGAGACCACTGTGGGGCAGACAGGCGAACACCAAAGTGTGAGGCAGTAGGATCTTTGCTATGACAGAGGGCATAGGAAGTCATTAGGAATACAGACGAGGGCGCAATTAATTTAGGGTTGAGGGATACGATAGAAAGATGATATTTAAGCTACCCAAGTATTTTATCTCCTCAACTACTTACAGTCCTAGGAGGTAGGAAAAGACCATGGAATTTCAATATGTTTATTGAACTAAATGCATACAGTAGAAACTTTTTCAAATCTAGAATATAAATTCCATGAAGACCAATAATTCCCTCTCTTCTCTTGTGTCCTTTCAGGACCCATAAGAGTGCATAGCACATGCAGGATGCTTATTAAAAATCTGCTGAATGAATGAAATGAGTGTAATTTTAAAAGGGTGTTTGGTTCCTTAAAATTCTGTTGAGTGATGATATTAGGAACAGACAATTTAGGGGAGGCATATGATTAAAACTGTACCACTACACTTTTATATCATAAGCATAAAACTAAATTCATTGTATTTCCTTCTGTTGCCTAAATTAACTCAAGTCTTAAAAAATTCTTCCAAGACACAATTAAATTCATTTTAAATAAAGCATTTTTACACTAATTATAATTATAACAAATAAACAACAGGCTAAAAAGTAAGCAAGACATAAAGAGATAAGATTATTTTCTCCTCCAGTTGGGAATTAAGTCAACACATCAAAATTCATTTTTCTAATAATATATTTGACAAAGCCTGACAAAGATTGTTGGAGAGCTCAACCATTTCTTTTCTCCACACATACTCTGTTCTAGGGACATTTCTTCCTTCCATTGAAAGAAGGAAGTTTCCTTTACATGGAATAAATAAGAATTAAGAAAAGGGAATAGAAGAAGTAAATGTGAACTTTATTGTCACCTTGAAATAGACCATCTCGTATTTCAAAATTATTACATATACACACCTACATGGGATCTAAACACAAATCCAGAGTATATACCTGTGATAGATACACTCATTTTTCATTCTTAATTTTTATTGAACCAGGAATTTGGGCATTTTAATATAGCCTTAATAAGAATTGCTTAAATAGTATTCTCCTTTTAAACAATTATTTTTTAAACTTTTAGACCCTTACATCTACTGAATGAAGTCTGAGATAGCTTTCAAAACAGAAACTTACCTAAGAAGATATTTAGGTTTTTAATAAAGAATATATGGTGTCCATTTGTTGACAGTTATTCTCCATAATTCTCAGAAATTTAATTTAAATTTCCTAATTAGAAAAACACATTTCCTAATCCCTTTACACATGACAAATAATGAAACACTAAAGGGTTAGAACAGAAAACTACCCAACATTTCCTAATCTATAAAAGCATTGTTTTCAGAAATGTAAGACATTTTCTTAGAAATCTACTTTGATTCATTTTGTGTAGTAGTACAAAGCTTTAGATACTTTCTTGAAATAAAGGAGAATATTGAGAAACCCAAGTAATTTATAACACACATCATATCATGATGATTTTTTGTGAATAGCTAAGGCCAATGGTGACTGTCTCTGTGTAGTGGGTTAAAGAATGATTTTAATTTTAGGATCTTTAATTTAATAAGTGACTGACTCAATCAATGGGAAGTCTCTATCCATCTGTATGGACGCACAGGGATAAGATCTGTCTTAGCAGGCCTGATCTTCAGAGTGAGTGCTGCAGAGACCGATCTATTGTGTCTTTTACAAAAAGTAAAGTGTTCATTCTGAAATTTTTTTAAGGGGTTCAGATTTTAAATTCATGTTATTATAAAACAAGGTACACTGATCACGAGTAATACTCTTTTATAAGATTCTGAATCGTTGAAAGTTTCAGAAGATGTGCTCATTCTTCAGCTTCTCTTAGTGTTCTGCTTGAGGTGATTTAGGAGGTGATGTAAGAACTGTCTTACTCTTTTTTTTTCTTGTGGAATCTTATTTCCCTGAGTGGGGATCAAACTCAGGCCCTCAACAGTCAGAGAGCAGAGTCCTAACCACTAGACCACCAGGGAATTCCCTTATTCCTTTATCCACAGTCATGTTGGGACACATGGAAAAGTGATCCCTTACAACTAAAACCTTTGCAAAACTATTTTCCTTTTTTTTTTGGCAACTAGTCATCTTTATAATAGAAAGTAGAAAATTAAATTATACAATTGTTGTTGTTTAGTCACTCAGTTGTGTCTGACTGTTTGTGACTCCATGCAGCGTAGCCTGCCAGGCTCCTCTGTCCACGGGATTTCCCAGGCAAGAATATAGGAGTAGGTTGCCATTCCTTCTCCAGGGATCTTCCTGATCTAGGGATCAAACCTGTATCTTCTGAATTGGTAGAAGGGTTCTTTACCACTGAACCCCAAAAATTATAAAATGGGGAATAATAAAAGGATCCTAATGGAAATTCTAAGGAGGAATAGAGAAAATATTTCTAGTCTAGTATTTGCAATTGGAGAATTGTAGTATGTGTGACTTCAGCATTATTTACATAGTCCAAACTGAGCTTCTGATATCCACACCTCAGTCTTGACCCTCAGACTTCCCAAGTGGTGCTGGTGGTAAAGAACCCACCTGCTAATGCAGGTAACATAAGAGATTCAGGTTCAATTCCTAGGTCAGAAAGATCCCCTGGAAGAGGGCATGGCAATCCACTCCAGTATTCTTGCCTGGAGAATCCCATGGACAGAGGAGCCTAGAAGGCTACAGTTGATAGGTCTGCAAAGAGTCGGACATGACTGAAGTGACTTGGCATGCACACAATCCTGATCCTCCTACAAGGAGGGAGGAGCTGCTCTATTTCAGTTAATGGCAGCTCCCTTTTTTTTTTTTTTTGCCAAACTATTTTCATGTTTTCTTCCAATTCTCATGAGGTAGGAAAAACTGTTAAGTCTAAATTCTCATTACTCACTGTGACACAGAACAGCAGCCTTAGCACCACCTAGGAGTTTGTCAGAAATGTAGAATCTCAGGCCCCTCCCAGACATATAGAATCAGAGCCTGCACTTCACTCAATTTATCAAGAGATTCACATGCATAGTCAAGTTACAGAGGGACTTTTCTAATTTAGGGCCATTCCCAGCCAATGGTGATTAATGGGGGGCCATAAATTAATGTGGTCAGGAGCTTCCAGGACTGAACATTCTGCAATCTTTACTAGATGGAATATGACCTCTGCCCAAGGAGGCAGCCTTCCTGCACCACTAGATTTGATGGCTTAATGATCTCCTCACTCTGCAAGCATTTGGATACATAGGTGATAATCCATAAACATGCATAGGTTCTAAAATCATGACTCAGCACTTTTGCCTCAAAAAAAAAAAATTAATGGAAAACTTCTCATGATTGGTGAGATTTTTACTATTTTCCCATTTGTATAGCTTGAGGCATAGGAATGAGGACTAGTATATTAGTACTGTGTCATCTTTTTTTTGTGTGTGTGTGTGTCATCTTTTAAATACTCATTTTAGGATCCTTCTCCAAGGTCAACATACAAAGGAATTTTTGTTTATTTTCAGTTTGGATAATTTTTTTGGTTTGGGTGGTCACTAAATTCTTCTTTTTCAGGTTGACATTTCTATTTTCAAGGTGTCAGTTTACCCATGAGGAGTAGAAGCCTGGATTCCGACTACATATAACCATTTTGTAGCACCTGTTAAAATGATAATACACCATACAAATTCAATTTGGCTGTGAGGAATCTTATATATTCATAATGCAATCCTATTCCAGGTCAGAGAACAGAGACTATGGAATCTGTTTCTGTGTTATCATGCAAAACTGGTTTCACAGGACTTCATGGCTATATAGAGGGCAATACACATTTCCTAACCACATTTTTCAAGTACCATTTGAGATCTATCAAAAAATTGAATGTTTTAAGAGCTACTTGCTTTCATTTCCTTCTTAAGGAATGCCTTCTTTGATATTATATCACATGTAGGCCACTTAGAAAAATCTTTTTATGTACGTCCTCTGTAAACCCTGATATTGGAATGAAGGAAAAGAAAACAAATTTAAGAATACCTCTGAAGTTATATACATTGTTGGTCTTATTAAACATTATTAATTTGTACTGTATATTTCTATAATTCAAATTTAGAATGGGAAAACCAGTGCTCTACCTTATTTCTCAAACCACTGCATTTTTCTGTTCTCAAAATTTCTCATTTTTCTGTTCTGAAAGGCACTGAAGAGCAGGGCTAGGCTTGGGCTCTTTGCTCTGGGGCCAAGCGAAAGTGAAGTCGCTCAGTTGTGTCCAACTCTTTGAGACTCCATGGACTGTAGCCTACCAGGCTTCTCTGTCCATGGGATTTTCCAGTACCAGAGGGGGTTGCCTTTTCCTTCTCCAGGGGATCTTCCCGACCCAGGGATTGAATCCAGGTCTCCCGCATTGCAGGCAGACACTTTACCCTCTGAGCCACCAGGGAAGGTTGACTTTATTCTAAGGTCCGTGACTTAACTGCTGAGCACATGATCACTTAGACATAGGAGTGTCCATAGTCTGTCCACACATTTGTTCCCCCATAGTGCCCACTCCTTTGTTATCTATGTCTGTGTCGCTATTTCTGCTTGGCAGATAAGATCATCTATACCATTTTTCTAGATTCTACATATATGCATTAATATAACAATATTTGTTGGACTGCCTAGTGCTATTGTCGTTCAGTTACTCAGTTGTGTCTGACTCTTTGCAACCCCATGGACTGCAGCACCCCAGTCTTCCCTGTCCTTCACCATCTCCCTGTCTTCACCTTTGCTCAAACTCATGTCTATTGAATCAGTGATGCCATTCAACCATCTCATCTTCTATCATCCCCTTCTCCTCCTGCCTTCAGTCTTTCCCAGCATCAGGGTCTTTTCCAATGAGTTGGATCTTCGAATCAGATGGCCAAAGTATTGGAGCTTCAGCTTCAGCTTCAGTCCTTCTGATGAATAGTCAGGGTTGATTCCCTTTAGGATTGATTGGTTTGATTTCCTTGCTGTCCAAGGGACTCTGAATAGTCTTCTCCAGCACCACAGTTCAAAGGCATCAATTCTTCAGTGCTCAGCCTTTTTTATTGTCCAGCTCTCACATCCATACATCAGTGCAGTTGCTCAATGTCTCTGACTCTTTGCGGCCCCATGGCTATCCTGTCCATCACCAACTCCCAGAGCTTACTCAAACTCATGTCCATAGAGTTGGTGATACCATCCAACCATCTCATCTTCTGTCGTCCCTTTCTCCTCTTGCCTTCAATCTTCCCCAGCATCAAGGGCTTTCCCAATGAGTCAGTTCTTCGCATCAGGTGGCTCAAGTATTGGAGTTTTAGCTTCAGCATCAGTCCTTCCAATGAATATTCAGGACTGATTTCCTCTAGGATGGACTAGTTGGATCTCCTTGCAGTCCAACGGACTCTCAAGAGTCTTCTCCAATAACACAGGTCAAAAGCAGCAATTCTTCAGTTTTCTTTATAGTCCAACTCTCACATCCATACATGACTACTGGAAAAATCATATGTTTGACTAGATGGGCCTTTGTTGGTGAAGTAATGTCTCTGCTTTTTAATATGCTGCCTAGGTTGGTCATAGCTTTTCTTCCAAGGAGCAAGCATCTTTTAATTTCATGGCCACAGTGATTTTGGAGCCTCCCAAAATAAAATCTCTCACTGTTTCCATTGTTTCCCCATCTATTTGCCATGAAGTGATGGGACCAGATGCCATGGTCTTAGTTTTCTGAATGTTGAGTTTTAAGCCAACTTTTCCACTCTTCTCTTTCACTTTCATCAAGAGGCTCTTTAGTTCTTCTTCACTCTCTGCCATAAGTGTGGTGTCATTTGCATATCTGAGGTTATTGATATTTCTCCCAGCAACCTTGATTCTGGCTTGTGCTTCATCCAGCCTGGCATTTCACATGATGTACTCTGCACATGAGTTAAATAAGCAGAGTGACAATATACAGCCTTGATGTACTCCTTTCCCAATTCTGAACCAGTCTGTTGTTCCATGTCCAGTTCTAACTGTGGCTTCTTGACCTGCATGGAGGTTTTGCAGGAGGCAGGTGAGGTGGTCTGGTATTCCCATCTCTTTAAGAATTTTCCACAGTTTGTTGTGATCTACACTGTCAAAGGCTTTAGCATAGTCACTGAAGCAGATGTTTTTCTGGAATTCTCTAGCTTTTTCTATGATCCAACAGATGTTGGCAATTTAATCTCTAGTTTCTCTGCCTTTTCTAAATCCAGCTTGTACATCTGGAAGTTCTCAAGTTCACACACTGTGGAAGCCTAGCTTGAAGGATTTTGAGCATTACTTTCGTGTGAAAAGACTGCTGTTGTGCAGTAGTGTTAATGAAATTATTAGAAAGTTCACAAATACCTCCTCAGTTTTGTTCAATGGTTAAAGATACAAACCGAATAAAAGCAGATATCGAAGCCACTTACACCTTTCAGTAATTTCACATTCAACTTTATCCTCATGAGATAGGGCTGACCTTGTTACTCCCAAGTTTAGAAGATTAGAACATGGATGAAAATATGAAATAACTCTCATACAGCCTAAGTCAAGATAATCTGGAATTCTTTTCTAGCATAGATTTTTACTCAACTGGTCCTCTTCAGGAACAAAGGGAGCTAGGCACTGTATTTCAGGCCCTTTATTAACCTCCTATCCAAACACCACCAGCAAGATACACAAGTATCTAAAAGGGTGTGTGAATTGCCTTCATTCAACTTTATCAGCTTAACTCAATGCATGTATTTCCAGGGGGAAATTAGGAAATGAAAAGGTATATATTTCCTTGAAAGGAAAACCTAGGAGAAATGACTAATGAAACTAGATAAGGTTGTTTGCTTTTAGGGAGAAACAAAGTCCAATTTTATTAAATTGCCTTAGGTGTTTCTTGTACTATTTTTGTTATGTCTTTAATTCAGAAACTGGTCTACTATAATTATTAGAAAAACAGGCATTTCACTTTAACTCAGTGGACTTGTTCCTGAAAAATCTTGTATAATAAAAATAAGGTTTATAGGAAAAATAGAGCTGGGGCAGACTCCTCAAGATCTATGCAACTGTGTACCTAAAGCACTAACAAAAGTAAAACGTGGTGCCATGGAGAGGGTATCCCAGGGATACCAGAGATCACCTGCAGGTGGAGGAGAGATTCACTCAGGGGAGATGAGAAGCACAGAAAATATCGTATATTAATGCATAAATGTGGAATCTAGAAAATGGTGTACATGATATTATTTGCAAAGCATAAATAGAGACACAGATGTAGAGAACAAATATATGGATACCAAAAGGGAAAGGAGAGGGGTGGGAGGAATTTGGAGACTGGGACTGACATACACGTACGCTATTGATACTGTGTATAAAATAGTAGGTTTCCCAGGTGGCTCAGTGGTAAAGAATCCACCTGCCAAATCCCTGGGTTGGGAAGATCCCCTGGAGGAGGAAATGGCAACCCACACTATTCTTGCCTGAAAAATCCCACGGACAGAGAAGCCTGGGCCACTGTCCATGGGGTCACGCAGAGTCAGATACGACTGAGTGACTGAGCATGCAAGTATAAAATAGGTAACTAATGAGAACCTGGTGTACACCACAGGGAACTCTACTTAATGCACTGAGGTGACCTATGTGGGAAGGAAGTCCAAAGGGGAGACATACATACATATGCACAGCTGACTCACTTTGATGCACGGCAGAAGCTAACACAACAGTATAAAGCAACTGCTTCCCTGGTGGCTCAATGGTAAAGAATCCGTCTGCAATGCAGGAGACCCGGGTTTGATGCCTGGGTTGGGAAGATCTGGAGGGCATGGCAACCCACTCTAGTACTCTTGCCTAGAGAATCCCATGGACAGAGGAGCTTGGCAGGCTACAGTCCTTAGGATCACACAGTCGGACATGACTGAAGCAGCAGCATACTCCAATAAAAATTAATTAAAACACACACACACACAAAACCAAAAACCACAGAAGTGAGGCTTTGATCTCAGGAGGAAGTGAAACCTGCGAAGAGCCATGCAATGGCCCTGGGGTTGGGTGGGGGAACTCAGCGCCATGCTTCTTTCTTGTTTTAACTCAACTGGGGAGGCTCCTTCTGCCTGGACAAGTCAGGCTGAGGCCTTGATCCTCTTGTCATTCTGGCTTTAGTTGCTTGGAAAGCTACATAATTTCCATGTTATGCAACCATCCTTTTTTTTATAGGTGAGTTAATTAGTCTGAAAGTAAATCACAGCATAGCAGAACAGACTGGACCAGGAAGCCAAATTATGGTGAGTTTTACCCATCTTGGTACCTATTGCCTTCTGGACCATTAATTTGGCAATTTACAACTTACCATGTTTTGACATAATTTTGTTGTTCCAGAGTGGCAATATTTATCTCTGAGAACATTGCTAATGTTTTAGACAATGTGTGCAATCTCTTGATTTAAGACAAAAATAAGCTCCTTAGAGAAAAGGACTAAATTCTCATGTATATTATCCCTTCATAATGCATAATGGAGGCTACCCACTTTAGTATATTCTTGGGCTTCCCTGGTGGCTCAGCTGGTAAAGAATCTGCCTGCAATGCAGGAGACCTGGGTTTGATCCTGGGTTGGGAAGATCCCCTGGAGAAGGGAAAGGCTACCCACTCCACTAATCTGGCCTGGAGAATTCCATGGACTGTATAGATCATGGGGTCACAAAAAGTCGAACACGACTGAGAAACTTTCACTTTCACTTCACTTTCATAATACAATACCTTGCACACAGGAGACAAGCCAAAGATACCTGCAGACTCATTAAATCTCATGATTCAATCTTGTATAACTAGACTTACTCTGATAGAAAATAAAAACTGAAAAATTAGGGTTCAATAAAAAGTCAATGCAATTGCACCCTAATATAAAGAAGGAATCAAATTCTGTTCAGAATTTTATGTCCAAAATAAATTTTTTTAACTTAAAAACATAACTTATAAGCCATAAGTGATAAAAATATTAGACACTAAATAAGAAACACTGGTGACCAATGTTTTAAGTGGGAAGTAAGATTTGGAACAAGTTTATATCCTTTAAAATAGCACAAAAATGTCAGCTTAAATTCTCTTTGAAGACTATCAGGATGACAAATTTTCAAATATTGATGTTACACCTTTCAATTCACTTGTCAATATTGATAAAAATGAGGCATTTAAGCAACAGTTTTTTTAATCAAGTAAAGTGAATTAGTTAAAAAAAATGATACTAGGGTACAATATGTGTCTTTAGAAAGCGCATCTTCCTCTAGAAAGCCTTTTTTACAAATTTATGTGGCTGTTCCATGCAAGATTAAATCTGTCTTTATCTAAAGAACTGCAATATCTGATGGTATACTGTCTTACAATAAAAGTATGATATTCAGAAGGTCTGGTAACAGATTTCCACCATTGTCCCAGGCAGGGAAGAAACATGGATATTGAAAAGAAATGCTTTTAATTATCCTTCAATAAAAAATAAATTATTAACAAAATAAACAAAAAAAGAAATGCTTTTAAAAGTTTTTGACTCAACAAATGAGTCTCTTTTTGAAGACTGTATTTTTAGCTACTCATATTCTCCATTTTCGGAGAAGGCAATGGCACCCCACTCCAGTACTCCTGCCTGGAAAATCCCATGCACGGGGGAGCCTGGTAGGCTACAGTCCATGGGGTCGCTGAGGGTCGGACACGACTGAGTGACTTCACTTTCACTTTTTACTTTCATGCATTGGAGAAAGAAGTGGCAACCCACTCCAGTGTTGCCTGGAGAATCCCAGGGATGGGGGAGCCTGGTGGGCTGCCGTCTATGGGGTCACACAGAGTCGGACACGACTGAAGTGACTTAGCGGCAGCATTCTCCATTTTCTGCCTTTTTAACAAATGCCACTTGTAAGTGGCAATTCAATCAAGTTTTCATAGCAATCTGTACAATTACTCTAGGAACTGATATACCAACATTCAAAATTAATAGTTTAAGAAAGACTATATAATTAATATAAAGCAGAAAATTCCCTCGAATACTGTGGTCACATGTGACATCTTCAGGAAATAGGATCTAAATATAAGAAGTCTTATAGTATAGGCTTTTAAAATAACAGGGTCATTTCAATAAAAAATTTTAATAAATTATGATATAATATTTTGTATGTATCTTGAAATAGGTGATGGTGCAACATAGACTTATATGGACTATTTGAGTGTCTTTAAGTATGTCTGTGTACATATATACACATACAACAAGTCTTGGTAAAGAATGAATAAAATTCCAGTTATCCTTAGACAATATATTATATATGCATTCTCATCCATTCATTAAAAGTTTATCTCATTCCATTCTTTTGTAATATATCTTTAAATTTTCATATGCTTCTGGCAATTTAGGAAGGATTTGCTAGCTAAAAATATTGTGCACCACAACATAAGCTATAGCATATTAAGAATAAAATGTAAGCGGGCACATAAGTGTATGCCATTTTTGGTGATTGGGAATGTAGAAAAACCATAGCAAAAATGTGGACCATGCTTCCCTTGTCTTTTTGACTTCAAATCCACCATGCTGAATGGATTTTTATAAGGCATATACTTGTTCATGACCTCTAGTGTTAAGAAATTCTGTCATGTTTGAAAACTAGTCCCTCGTCGAGCCTGTGTCCCTGTTAATAGCTGAGAGGTCAATGGAGCTGCTAAACAGTTTGTATTACCGTCAGGGTGGCCTGAAAACACCGCCCGCAGCAAGAGGACTTGGCAGCTGGGTCAACAGGCACTGTGGGGATTTATCAACCTAGGGAGGCCACTTGCATAAAACTCCGACTGATGAATTGGGACTAGACTGGCTTATTGGGCTAAACCCTCTCCATTATGCACGGCTTTCTTTAGGATGGCAGAGCTGCCTGCCAGCTCCCTGAGACATATGCGAAGGATAAACAGAACCAATTTCCTCTCATGAAGTGATTTTTTTTTTGTGGGGAAAAAAAAAAAGCACTCTTCAGCATCCAGCATACTAAGGAGTAGGATGAAGATATTAAGAAAAAAGTAAACAAAGAACAGTGAGTGGGGGCATAGTGGGGAGGAGACAGAAGAGCAGGTTTTGTTTTTTTTTTTAATATTAATACCACCATATTTATTAGTTTCCAGACTTCCAAATAACCCATACCTAAACAGAAGAACATTGCAGACTATTGTTACTAGCAGCAACAGTCCTTAAACAGAAAGGGTTTAGGTGAATTGGGAGTGATTGCAAGATAAAAGTCATAGTTTTTCTTTTAGCAGCTGGTATACGAACAGTAAAACCATAAATACTTAGACACCCTGGTTTAGGCATGAGGGCAGTTTTTGATATTGGTCATACAGGAGTCTGGAGATAGGATGTTTCTGTAAAATAAGCTCTGAAGCTGGGAATTTGCAGTTAATTTATAGACCTTTTAAGGGAATGGGCTGTGTGATTTGAGTGGGTATAATAGATAAGCAAGGTGTTAAAAAAGAGAAAGACTGGGTACACGGTAATTAACTCAGTATGTTTAAGAATGATTTTGTTTTACAAATTCCTGGAGAAATAACCCTGGAAATATTTCCAGATCAAAAAAGGGCCTTTAGTTTCAGTTCATCTGAAACAAAAATTAAAGAATCTTTTTCAATAGTGTGAAAAGATTTGCATTCTATAAAAATGAAGCTTGGTAAATTCATAACTCTGTTAGAATTCTTCCATTTCCACTCCTCAGGAGCACTTGTGTGATTCTGAAAAGATTTAACAAAGAACAAGCCTCTAAGACATGACTTGAACAATTGAAAACTAGACTCAGAGTTCTTTCCCTGCTGACTCAGACAGTAAAGAACACGCCTAAAATACAGGAGACCTGGGTTCAATACCTGTGTCAGGAAAATCCCCTAGTAGGGAATGGCAACCCACTCCAGTATGCTTGCCTGGAGAACTCCATGGACAGAGGATCCTGGTGGGCTAAGGTCCATGGGGTTGCAAAGAGTTCTTTAAAACTCTGTGGACATCTTGACCCCAATTTTGGCACTAAAACAACCTCAAAAAGCTGTGAGATCAATCACCTGAAATAATTCTTGAGTGCATGGAATGAACACCAATGGTACTGAAGAATAGCACAGGCTTTAAATCCATTACATTATCTTCACAGAGCTCTGCGAGGCGGAAGCAGAATGTCCACCTGCACTTGACAGCCAGGCAGAGGAGCACAGTGCGGTCACATCCACATTCCAAGATTCAGAGACAAGATCATCTGACTACTGGGCCTGCCAGGATCAACTTCCTCATCTTAACCAGCCTCTGGGGGCACTACTAAATGAAACTAAAATGATGGCCCAGTTCCTGTGCTCTATGCATTGATATGCTGGCTGAAGGAGTCCCAGACCAGGGTACGCAGAACCCAATACTCGAGGCTTCAGGGGACCTAGTGAGGTGGGCCAGTAAACTGGGAGATTGGCATTGATTCAATCCTAACTTCACTCCGCCATGAGACTTAATTTTTCTATCTCTGAAGGTATTCCCATGCTAAGATGGAGGCAACGTTCATCTCTTTTCTGCTTTTCCCTTAAAATCTCTTATGTCCTAGTTAAGCTGTAGAGAAAGCTGGTTGTATTCTCATGGAAGTTTCCTTTGATTACAATGGCATTTGTGTTTTTTATAATAAGGTATCAAACCATCCTTTCTGAGAAGGATGCCCACTGTAAAGGATTTTACATTTATGTCAATAGTTAAGTAATATATAGGCTGAGGGCTTCCCAGGTCGCTCAGTGGGTAAAGAATCTGCCTGCAATTCAGGAGACGTGGAAGACATGGGTTTGATCCCTGGGTCGAGAAGATCCCCTGGAGGAGAAAATGGCAACCCACTCCAGTATTCTTGCCTGGAGAATTCCATGGACAGAGGAGCCTGGTGGCCTGCAGTCCACGGGTCACAGAGAGTTGGACACCCCTGAGCGACTGAGCGCTCAAACAACAGATAGCCTGAGACCAGACTGTCCTTACAGATGGAAGTGGTAATGCTGGGACCTCATCTGATCTTATCAAAATGACCCAAGAATATGGCATATGGTTTATAAATTCCTGCATCTTCTTTTTTAAAAATTATTTTTAATTGGAGGAAAATTGCTTTACAATGTTGTATTGGCTTCTGCAGTACAACAAATGTGAATAAGCTACATGTGTTCACATAGCCCCTCCCTGGTGAGCCTCCTTCCCCTCCCACCCTTCTAGATCATGTCAGAGCACTGAGCTGAGCTCCCTGTGCTGTACAGCAGCTTTCCACGAGCCCTCTGTTTCAGACACGGTACTGTATATATGTCGATGCTACTGTCTCAATTCATCCCACCTTCTCCTCTCCTTCCACTGCTGTGTCTACAAGCTTCATTTTGGTGTGTGTGTGTGCACGAAAAAAGAGAGAACATAAATCTTATGGTGTATGAGAATGGGACTTCTATGACATGATACAGAATATAAGATTACTATGATTTATTGTTCTCCTCTTTTAAGGCCATGAGTCAACTGATACTTGAAATTTATTCTGAAAACATTATTCGAACAAGTCTGGGGTTCCTCCACAAGAATACAGTTAATCTAAGATTTTAATTGGAATGAGATATTTGTTGTAACAAGAAATGTCTGTGGATTCTTCTTCTTCTTCTTTTTTTTGGTTGATGAGGCTCTTTCTTCAAATTCTCCCTTAAGTGTTTTAGAAAAGCAGTTGTGCCCTGAAGCAGACATTCTATTAACACTGTGAGGGTAGTAATTTGCTCTTGTTTCCAAAATAGCCCCATTCACATATACTAAAGTGTCTGCTTATACAGAACTTCCACTCGTGTCGGGAGAACTACTATAATAATAAACGCTGGCATCCAAATCGAAACAGCATGCGGCTCCCAACAAGTGTTTATGAAAACATTTGTTTTCTTACAGTCCGTTTAATTTTGAAATGTATGCCTAGGCCTGTGTACAAGGACGGTGTCTCTGGGACTCTGTTAATCCCCCCCACCTCCTCAAAACCAAACACACCTCTTAACCCTGGCCCCACACGTGACAGGACTCACCAGAAACAGGCACCACAGTGAAAAGTCAGGCTTTTGAGGTATGTCACTCTGAGACCACCCTACGAGAGGAGGCCCCGAGATCGCAGAGCCAAGGCCCCTCACAGCAACCCTGGTAATTAGACACTAATAATGGACTGAAGGTGTAACATTCACCTCAACTCACCACCAGCAGACTAAACAATCCATAGGAGGAAAGAAACCTTTCTGTGAGGATCAAGAATGAGTAATACAGCAGAAAGCTTGCAAAGGCGTATCAACTTTGACAATCATAATGGAATAACAATGGCTATTTCAAAACAAATGGCATTAATCTGAGTGAAGCCCTAGACTGCATTCTGAATCATTAGAGGGCTGCTAGTTCATGAATTAACATTGGTTTGATGTTTGTTCTTAATATCGCCAACTTCAATAATCACCAAGGTGTCTGATTTCTGATTTTTTTTTTTCATTCGTTAGTTTGCTTCGCATGAAGGACACTCAAGGAGGAAGAGAACCCTTACAGTGTGTAGATGGGTACTTCTCTTATCGTGAAAGAAAATGCATACTGTTAAATAGAGAAGGAAAGCTATCATCATCGCTGTGTGACAGATGGGGATATATGATGTCCTCTATCACAGACCATTTAGCATTGATTATTCCTTTTTGTTCTGCAACACCGACGTCAACCTGTATTTTTCTCAGGAAAGGCAATGAATGCTTTCTGGGATGGAAAAAGAACAAGAACCTCCATTTGTTAGTCAGTGATTTTTTTCAGAAAAACATACCCAATTTATAACCTACAAATATTTTTAAAGGGGAATTAAATGAATGCTTTTAGTAAACTTTTTGGATTATTGGAATGTTTTTCTCCTAAAAGAGACTTGAAATTTGGGGATTTCAATTTGCACATGGGCTCATGAGGTTAACTTAGCACAGAAAGAATTAGAAATTCACCCACATAGTAGCATTTTAATACACATAAATCTCAGATAAATACAGATAATGTTGGGCAAAAGAAACCAGAAACAACTGAGTACATCTTATACGATTCCACTTATACAAAGTTCAAAAATGTGCTAGGTCAGTTAGTCATATACCAACTCTGTGAGACACCATGGATTATAGCCTACTGGACTCCTCTGTCCATAGGATTTCCTAGGCAAGATTACTGGAGTGGGTGGCCATTTCCGGGGATCATGCCCACCCATGTGAGATCGAACCTGAGTCATCTGCATTGGCAGGTGGATTCCTTACCGTTGTGCCACCTGGGAAGTTCAAAAATGGGAGAAGCTAATCTATGCTGTTAGAGGTCACAGGATGATTGCTCTTGGCAGGGGAGGTAACTGGAAATAGAAATGAGGGGTCTTCAGGCCACCTGTATCCTTCCATCCCTTCTTCTGGGTGCTGGTTACAGTGTGTGTCACTTATGAAAAACTGTCATACTGTATGCTTATGATTTGGGGCCTTTTCTGAATACACGCTTCAGTAAAAAGTTTGAAAAAAAAAAGGATTAAAAATTCATAGCACTGTGAAGCTACAGTCTGACCACAACTGGTTCTCCAGTGGTCATATACATGAGTATACTGAAGTCCTGCAATAATTGTTTCTAAACTTACACCTAAAATCTATTTCACAGTATGTAATTTTAGTGGCTTCTGAGAGTTCTGATTTTATCCATGAAATTAACAACTGATTCGTGATGACCCAAGATAATTTGAAAGTTGAGTGTGTGCTGAAGTTGGGTTAGGTGGGTAGAGGGTAGCAGGGGAGGGATAATTATATTCTCTAAAGGATGAAAACATTCACATCTTCCGTTTGCTGAAGCAATAACAAAATACTTCTGTAGTTTTCATTTGTTTGGTCACAGAAGCTGTGAGCTTCCAGATAATGTGAAACAAGGCTTCGATGCTGAACTGCCAAAAAAACTTTCCTTGCGTGTGAGCATGCTCAGTTGCTCAGTTGTGTCCAACTCTTTGCGACCCCATGGACTGTAGCCAGCCGACCCTGTAGTCAGCAGCTCTCTGCTGACTACAAGGATGCTATGGCTATGTACATGATCAAAATAACACTTTTGAAGGTCAGGGTATTGAAGTCTAAGTTTTAGAGACTGGAGCTGAGGGTCTCTCAGGAGAGCACTCAGCAGATGGACAGGGCAGAAATGTTCATCTTTGAGTGCTAATTGCAATTCCATCACTAATTTGAATGCACTGGAATAACTTAAGAGAATATTACTTGACTTAATAGAATATTAAAAAAAACTCACCTTTTGGGATCAATAATTTTATAGAGTTTTCCATTGTGAGTCTGGGTCATACTTTTACTACTTGATAGAATGTAAACTTCACCTATGGAGAGAGAAATACCGTAAATTAGTTCACAGTATTGTAAGGCTTTACCTTTCATTGACTGCGTGTGTATACTCAGTTGCTAAAATCGTGTCTGACTCTTTGCGACCCCATGGACTGTAGCCCACTAGACTCTTCTGACAATGGGATTATCTCGGCAAGAATACTAGAGCAGGTTGTGATTTCCTCCTCCAGGGGATCTTTCTGACCCAGGGATCAAACTCAAGTCTCCTATGTCTTCTGCATTGGCAGGTGGATTTTTTTGTTAAATCACTGATTCTTTACCACCCGGGAAGCCCCGTGTGTATGTCTATATGTATACTGGGCTTCCCAGGTGGTACCAGTGGTAAAGAATACGCCTGCCAATGCAGGAGACACAGGAGATGTGGGTTCAATCCCCGGGTTGGAAAGATCCCCTGGAGGACGGCATGGCAACCCACTCCAGCATTCTTGCCTGGAGAATCCCACAGACAGAGAGGAGCCTGGAAGGCTACAGTCCATGGGGCGGCAAAAGAGTCAGACACGACTAAAGTAAGTCAGCACACACAGAACATACATATATTATATAGTCATACATCCTCAGAAGATCACTGGCCTGAAGATTATGAGAGCTTTCTAAGTCCACCCTCAGTGACTCCGGTCACTTCTTCCCACGTCTCCCCATTGCTCTGCATTAGCAGAGCGTAATCTCTCACCTTGATGATGGCCATAGCCTCCTAGCTGATCTCCCTGCTCTTGCTCTTACTCTTCTAGGCTTACTCTCAGTATATCAGCTACAGAGATTCCTTACAAGGCAGGCCAGAGTATATAAACTGGATTACACTCCTCTGTATCAACACCCTCCAATGACTTCTAATTTCCCTCCAATAGCTTCTGCTCTCTCTCCAAGCCAAGGCTGAGTCCTGACAGACCTCTACGACAATGCGCTCCCTTATGGCTCTGATGCCATCCGCAATGTTTCTAGCCTCACTGGCCTCCTGACTTTGGAAACGGGAGGCAAGTTCCTGGCCCAGCATCCTGTTTCGGGCCCCTGCTGTCCTAGCTGCTCCTGTCTTAGCATCTGTCCCAGGTCCTATCCGTCAGTAATCACCATTAGGTGCGTTTCCCCCCTTTCGTCTGTGCTTATGTCATCGTTCTTGACTGTACTGTTTATTTATTTTAATAGATCGTTTTGATTTGGACCATTGTTTAAGTCTTTATTAAATTTGTTACAATATTGCTTCTGTTTTATGTTTTGGCTTTTTTGGCTTTGAGGCATGTGGGATCTTGGCTCCCTGACCGGGGATGGGACCCCCTGTGCTGGAAGGAGAAGCCTCAACCACTGGACTGCTCGGGAAGTCCCCTTACTGTGTTATTTAAAAGTACACTTGTCCTGGCTCCTAGTACACTTTGTGCCAACTCTCTCCTCTTAGGAGAGAGCCACTCTCATTTATGACCATTCCTTCCATATAATTCAATACATAGAACTGATCATATGAATAGGGAATTAGAAGTTGTTTTTATGATTATATGTTTATGAGGCTTTAAAATTTATGTTTGGTTCTCATTCATGAAATAGTCTTTGATTTAGTTTATATTTCTCTATTTTACTCTGTTATTATGTATTAAGCACACCCTACTGCTTTCGCACTTCTGGAAAGGATATTATGGGACTTATAATAAAAACAAACACAACAGAAAAAATGGCATTAAAAAACTAAGGAATGTAAGTAAAAAAAAAGTCATATTTGTTTCATCAACTACTTTATGTAGTTTACCACATTTAATCCTTAAACCCATTCCGATTTTATGGTTAAACACACACACACACACACACATCCAGAAAAAACTCATTAAAAAAATCTAACTCAATTTATTATATGGCTCTTAATTAAAAACCAAAGAATTTACATTAAAGAGTGAAAGTATATTTACTCTAAATTATGAAATATACATGATATTTTTGGTTTTGGACAGTAAGAACTGTGTGTGCTTAATTTCTGGTTCTCCTCCCAACATTGTATTAAGTATGGACAGATATTTGAACATTTTAACCACGGCGGGGTGATGGTAGAAGGATAAATGATGGTGAGTTATTGGCAGTAAGGTCTGGGGCAACCAAAATGATTCATCAAAATGATTCTAAATACTTATCTCTAACTCTGTCACAAACAATTTGATCCTAATTTATACTTTAAAATCAGAGTTTGCCAATGATGTTTAAATTACATTACAGAAGATTGACGTGAGAAAGGCTATATTTCTGGTTCATTTGAATGGGGTAGTAGAATTTCAAAGCAAACTTAAATGCAAGATGCTTGCAATGCTAAAACAAGAAAAAGACAGATTGGACTACTCTTCTTTGAATCCCTATATTCCAGCAGCTCTGAAATCTGTGTTTTGTGTTGCAGGAATCTAGTTTGAGTTCCTTGGCAACCTAAGTGAATGGCATGGAGCTATTTCTGATGAATTCTCTATTTGGTGGAGTTAAACCAAATCTGAACATTTAGAGTAAATAATTATGATTTAGATGAAAACACAACTTTTCTTTTTTAATACCTAGAAATTCATGTCCAAGGCTAAAGGAGCATGGTAGCCATTGTTTATTTGGATATCGCTTTTTAAAGGGAATCATTATGATAGCTACGTTTATCTCTGAAGTTTAAAACTGGTAGCATGTCACTCTTTGGTAGCATTCCAATTATCAACCTCTTTTTGCTTTTTAAACTGCATACATTTTGATAATATATCAACAAATAAATTGCATGTTATACTGGAGATTATCAAGGAGAAGATAATTTTCATTCTGTTGGAAAGCAGCTCTATAAACTCAGATTATTTCCAACAAATTTCATGCCCTGATGGGCAAAAAATAAAAAATAAAAAATTAGGAAATGAAGTGAGATTCAGATTGCAACATATTTTAAATTTATTTCAAGAGACATGGATAAGTGTAAAGGTTTTCAGATAGAGAATATAGACAAATGACTTAAGTGCTTCAAAGATATCAGTAGCCATTTGAAATTTTCTCTCTCTTTAAGATTCAAAAATTCTCTTTTGTTTCCAACTCCCATCTTCCTGCTTTGTTTCTTTCATGTTTCTGGAGTAGAAATAAGATTTAAAGACCCCCAGAGAAAGATTATTGGAAGTGAATACTGAACTGGTCATCTTTGTGGGAGGTTATATTTCCAACAAATGGAGGTTGAGATTATTTCACTTGTTTTTCAGAGTAGAACAGAGCCTCTTGGGCAGAGATCGAGAATGGAACTTAACAGAAATAGTTTGTACAGTACCTAATTCGTCTTCTCCAAATCCCAAAATGTGACCTGAAAAGTAACCTCTACAGGAACCACCGTTGCCAAGACAGAGTGGTTTTTCTTGCCATTGCTTGCTCACAGGACTTTGCTGGAGGGTTAAGAAATTCCTACAAGAAAAACATACCAGGAACCTATGATGAAAATGTGCTTTTGCCTAAAAGACACAATGACATGCTTAAAATAAAGCTTGTAATAAATAATTCCTGTGCCATGGACCTGGCTTCTAAAGGGAAAAATAATATAGCCCAAAATGTGTGTGAATACTCTGAAAGTCCCATGTGAGGAAAAAGTACTTAAAGATGACATTTTGTTGGGAGGGGGTGGGTACTAAAAGTACCTGAGTATGAGAAATACCCTCCCCTTCATCTGGAGAATGATACTTCCTATCCAGGACTAGAGATCATGCTGTGCTATTCATCAGAGAGAGGGACAGGGGAAGAGTGCAGGGTCAGTTCACTTTTCTATTTCCTTTTAGTGACCAAGCATATCAGTTCTGCCATATGCCTGAATGACAGTGACTTAGGAAACAAGATCCTTATTTTGGGCTTCATTACAGAGTTTCTTATAATTATTGACAATGTGACCTCTAAGCTTTAGGCTAATATTTAATTTTGCAGTATTCCTATCAATAGAGAGAAATTAAGGTCTGTTGCCAAAAGTCCTCAAAGTCTGGCAAAAAAAAAAAAAAATTCTTAGCCTTCCAATAATTTTTAAAATATTTATGTAACTCATGTAAAACTACATTTCTTCAATTTACTCATGATCACGGTAAATTTATGTTAAGGATGAAGGGAAGAGCCTAAATAATATGAAATGTCCATCTGAAGACTTTTCTGCTCTTAAAAATTATTTTATGAATTTGATCAAGTCTGTTTCAAAAGCATCTTTTAGGAAATTCTTTAATTTCCCCACCATACATGGTAGAACTAAAAGTAAATAACAGGACTTCCTTCGTGGTCCAGTGGTTAAGAATCCGCCTGCCAATGCAGAGGACATGGGTTCAATCCCTGGTCCAGGGAGATTCCACACACTGCAGGGCAACAAAGTCTGTGAGCTGCAACTACTTAAGTGCGCGCTCTAGAGCCCTTGAGCTGCAACAAGAGAAGCTGCCACACTGAGAAGGCTGTGCTTGGTAATGAGAGTAGCCCCAGCTCACGGCAACTAGAGAAAGCCCTTGTGCAGCAAGGAAGACCTAACACAGCCAAAACCAAAAAAGAAAAGGAAGACTAACTGGTAGAATTGAAAAAAAAAGATTAATGAACAATAGTTTTTATGTGTCCCACACCTGACCTCCAAAGGGTGACATGCATTTGAATATTTTCTGATGATTTGCCCAATAATCAATGGATATGTCATTCGATCTATCAAACTGTGGTGTCAGGAAGCCTACCCATTACGATCTCCAAACACGTAGCTTCCGTAGAGTCTTTCTGACTGGCAGCCTCGGTAAACAAATCCACCAACCAAAGGACCATTACTGAATGGCTTGAATTCTAAAAGTGATGGCTCACTTTCTGGAAATAAATAGACATAACATTAGATTAAATGAAACATTTTTATAAAGGAACACTAATGTAGGCCAGGGGGCTTCCCAGGTGGCGCTAGTGGTAACAACTCTGCCAATGCAGGAAACGTAAGAGATGCGGGTTCAATTCCTGCAGCAGGAAGATCCCTTGGTGGAGAGCATGGCAACCCACTCCAGTACTCCTGCCTGGAGAATCCCATGGACAGAGGAGCCTGGCGGGCTACATACAGTTCATGGGGTCACAAAGAGTCAGACATGACTGAAGCCACTTTGCACGCATGCACACGTAATGTAGGCCATGCCACAATTACTACAGTAATTCACTCGAACTCTGAAATGTGTTCCATGATGCATAAGATGGATTCTTGCTATAGGTCTTTAGTGAAAATAATTAACCCTTTTGCTTAAATATTATAAAATGTACAGGGCTTCCATGCACAGCAGAATAAAACAAAAATGCTCTGCAAACGCTTATTGTTATTATAACTTCCAAGACATACCAAATTTTCAATGACAATATCTCTGAACATTTTGGAAATCGTGGACTTTAGAACTAAAATACTTAAACAAATAATACTTAATTTTTAAATATTGAATATTTTGTAGAAATACTTCTGCGTATACCTCCTAAAACTGAGTCAAACCTCTGTCAAATTCTATAAAATGTTTAAAAGTTTACACTTTAATGAAAATAAAGGCATGGTACATCAAAACCACATTTGTTGCATATTTTAAAACACTGTCACTAGTCAAGTAATATCTTCATTTAAAATGTTTTAAGAGTTTTGTTTGTAGGATCATGTAGTTAACAAGATCTACTTCAGTCATTCCTTGAGAATTACATGTGAATAGTCATGTATCTCAATCTTTTCATGCATGTCATTATGTTCTCAAATATAAAGATGCCAATTATGATGAAAAAGATACAAAGCCAGCTGGAAATTACTCTGAAAATTACTTATTACATACTTAAATAAGTCACTATCAACAGGAAGTCTTTTAGGCAAAAGCTTTTGTAGAAAGACAAAAATTCTAAAGTTCTTCCCGCTTCCCACGTGATTATGGTGAATAGGTGAATGTGTGCGCAATCAGTCATGTCCAACTCTTTGCAACTCCATAGACTGTAGCCCTCCAGGCTCTTCTGTCCATGGGATTTTCCTGGCAAGAATACCGGAGCGGGTTGCCATTTCCTTCTTAGGGGATCTTCCTGACCCAGGGATCAATTCCAAGTCTCTTGCATCTCCTGCACTGCAGGCTGATTCTTGACCGATGAGCCACCGAGGGTGCCTGATGACGGCGAATATGATATTATAAAGAGTAGAACAATCAAGATTTAAATGAATTTAATTTAATCCTCTCCCAGGGTACTGAGAGGCAGCATAAGTGAATGTCTAAGGTCATGAACTCTGGAATCAGGCTGCTGCTGCTACTGCTGCTAAGTCACTTCAGTCGTGTCCGACTCTGTGCGACCCCATAGACAGCAGCCCACCAGGCTCCCCAGTCCCTGGGATTCTCCAAGCAAGAACACTGGACTGGGTTGCCATTTCCTTCTCCAATGATGAAAGTGAAAAGTGAAAGTGAAGCCGCTCAGTCGTGTCCAACTTGCTGCAACCCCAGGGACTGCAGCACCAGGCTCCCCCGTCCATGGGATTTTCCAGGCAAGAGTACTGGAGTGGGGTGCCATTGCCTTCTCCAAGCTACCTGGGTTCAAATCCAGATCCTGTTACTTCATGTGGTGTGACAAGTCACCTTTGTATGTCTCAGTTTTCTCATCTGTACAATGTGAACAGTAAGAGTACTTCTAGGATTTCTCTGTAAATGAAATGAGTGAAGTTTTTCAAGTACTTATTACAGGCCCTGGCATGTAGTAAATGCTGTGGATGTGGTTATTTGTTTTCTGGGTTTTTTTTTCTTCTGATTTATTGAGGTATAATTGACAAATAAAATTTGATATATATAAATAGTAAAAGAATTCTGCAGCTGTGTTTTTAATATATAAATGTAGGGCCATCCATATTGTAATCAGTTTCAGCTGAACCCAAATTAATGTGATTGTAGAATTTAGTTTAATCTACAAATATAGCTAAAATTCCCACAAACTAGTGACTCATTAGATTTTTTTTTTCTGACCACATTATTCTTTGGTTTGCCTTTTATAAGATGCACACACATACATGAATACCTGAAAAAAAATAAAGTAAAATAACTGACTACCACGTGAACTAGCAGAGCTGCTTCATTCCTGATACTAAATAAATATCTGTATTGAATGAATAGAAGAAGCAATCAATTCAATAATCTTCATCTATTATGTTCCCTGAATCATAATCGTATTTGATACACCATTTCCTCCAAAATGAGTAAATACAAAAATGTGGGAAAATATTAACTTTATATTTTAATATGTATCTCAAACACTCTAATAATCATGTCATTAAAAATAAGATCTAAACATTCCATCTTCATGACTTGGGTAAATAACAGGTTTTTATAAGTCTATTACTTTGTTTTCTCTAAAATAAACACCTTTAAAAAATACATTCTTATTTGAAACACATAATTTTCCTAATTGCTGAGGCTAGTATGTTGGGTATTGAGAAATTTCTTACCCTTAACACTTATTTTTTCCCTCTGTATATAAGATGTTAAGACAAGTTCTCTCTTATATATTAAATAAATAGAAGGTATTCATCTTGATTCTCAGATGAGCAAAATATAAACTGCTAACTTTCGAAGGCCCATTAAATTTTTTGGACCTACAGAGCAGCATTCAATCCACGGGGAGGGTAATTACCCAAATGGAGCCCCTAGGGCTTGTAAGAATCATTGGACCTTTAAGAAGCCAGCAACTGATTCTGCTACCACTGTGAGGCCAGGGTTCTGATGCTTTCCTAAATGCTCATTTTGCAGAAATCCTTTTCTCTTCAATTAATACACTAAAATAAAACAAAGCCCGAATGAAAGCCCAAATCAACAAATTATGCTCTACTTACCATAGTCTTTCCCCTTTATGATCTGTAGGATTCTGGCCGATGAGCTGTTCTTTCCATTGGAGTCTGAACAAAGTATTGTTAAATTGATGTTTATATCAGTGGGGTGTCGATCCACAGCGCATCTGTGACAAAAGTGGGGACACTCATGAATTCCTACCAGGGTATGTTCCAAACTCAGAGATTCCTGACACAGGAACCCTCTGTGGGCTGGTAAGGATCCTAGGGAGGATTTAATTTGGAATCTCCAGAAACCGCCGAAGGAAACACCCTGTTTGTTTACTCTGTGGACGTTTAATGAGCTCTGGAGTGTATTTCTTAATTTCTTTCGGTACCCTCCTCCATTATGAACGTGCATGCTGACTTGAAACATGTGTTAAGTCTGTTGTTAAGGGAAAGCAAGGATATGATACCTGGGTAACATACAAGAGTAAGGACAGGGGTACCATCAACTCACTCCTGCAATACACGCTACAGGATATGTGGTCCCTGAGTTGTGATGACCCAGCATTATGATGCTGTAGAAGTATTTCATGGTCAATAGAAACTGCATTTTGAGTTTTGATCTTCTCTCAGACTAATGACATGTGGTACAATACTCTCTTGTGATACTGGGCAGAGGCAACTACAGTTCCCAGCAACCCATGCATCACTAGAGGAATCAACAATGCATAGACAACCATTCTGTATCCCTACAACCATTCTGCTTTCCACTTTCGGTATAACATTTGATAAATATTGAAATATTTGATATTTGATAAATATCTCATGAAAACATGAGACATTCAATTAAATGGCCTCCCTGGTGGCTCAGATGGTAAAGGACTGGCCTCCAATGAAGGAGATCCAGGTTCGATCCCTGGGTTGGGAAGATCCCCTGGCGAAGGGAATGGCTACCTATTCCAGTACTCTTGCCTGAGAAATCCCATGGACAGAGGAGCCTGGCAGGCTACAGTCCATAGGGTCGCAAAGAGTCAGATACTACTGAGCGACTAACACAGACACACATTCAATTAAATAGGCTCTGTGTTAATAGATTTTGCCTAATTGTACACTAATGTAAGTATTGTGAGCATGTTTAAAGTGGACTAGGCTAGGCTATGATGTTTGGAAGGTGAGGATCATTAAGTGCCTTTTCCACTTATGGTATTTTCAACTTACAATGGTTTCACTGGGACTTAACCCCACTGTAATACAAGGAAGGTGTGTATTAGTTTTAGTATTAATTTTGTGTTTCTTTTTTTAAAGATTTTTTTAAAAATGTGGACCATTTTTTAAATGTCTTTATTGAATTTGTTATAATACTGCTTCTATTTTATTTTCTTGTTTTTAAGCTATGAGGCATTTGGGAACCTTAGCTCCCTGACCAGGGACTGAACTTGCACCCATTGCATTGAAAGGCCCTCTTAACCACTGGACCACAAGAGAAATCCCTTGTGTTTCTTAGACAGAATTCTAAAGTGTGGGCTGCCCTAACCAAAGGAAGCATGCACTCCAGTTTAAGGAATAAAATAAAGTTAGCCTCCACAACCACTAAAGTCCTTCACGTGGACTCTGACTTCATGTTCACCCCCAATCTGTGGCCAGAATATTTCTGTGACTTAAGCCACTGACTGTAAACTGTATGAGGAAAGGAATTATGTTCAACCTCGTTATCACTGTTATTTCTGTCCCTTAGTTCAAATCCAGGAATATAAGGAGGGCTCAATATTTGTTGAATGTTTCAACCAATGAGTGACCAGGTATGGGGAGTGTGGGTTGAGGGAAGAATGAAATTGAATAATATTTTTGAAATTTTCAAAACTTTGGAAAACAGTCCTGCACTGTTTTCAGATTTCTTAAGCTTGGCATTACTGACATTTGGTGCCAGATATGTCTCTTTCTGAGAGGAAAAGGGGGCTGTTCTGAGCATTGTAGGATATTTAGCAGCATCTTTGGCCTCCACCCACTATGTGTCAGTAGCATGATCTACTCCTTCTAATTTGTGGAAACAAAAAATGCTTCTAGACACTGCCAAATGCCCACTGATGGCAAAATCATCCCACTGGGAACCACTGCTTTAGGCCAACAAAAAACATTTGTGACAGAAACAAAATCATTGGGAATTTTAAAATAAATTACAATTTTTTTTAAAAAATCCAAGAGTAGGTCTGGGACATGAGTGACATAAGATTCATACACAGCAATTATTTAAATAAACAATGAAATAAAGCCTGGTGGGGCCAGATGATCTGATTCACATTAGAGAAACTATAAGCCTGACAGTGAAAACAGTGGCTGACTTTATTTTTGGGGGCTCCAAAATCACTGCAGATGGTGATTGCAGCCATGAAATTAAAAGATGCTTACTCCTTGGAAGGAAAGTTATGACCAACCTAGACAGCATATTACAAAGTAGAGACATTACTTTGCCAACAAAGGTCCATCTAGTCAAGGCTATGGTTTTTCCAGTGGTCATGTATGGATGTGAGAGTTGGACTGTGAAGAAAGCTGAGTGCTGAAAAATTGATGCTTTTGAACTGTGGTGTTGGAGAAGACTCTTGAGAGTCCCTTGGACTGCAAGGAGATCCAACCAGTCCATCCTAAAGGAGATCAGCTCTGGGTGTTCACTGGAAGGACTGATGTTGAAGTTGAAACTCCAATATTTTGGCCACCTGATGCAAAGAGCTGACTCATTGGAAAAGACCCTGATGCTGGGAAAGATTGAAGGCGGGAGTAGAAGGGAACAACAAAGGATGAGATGGTTGGATGGCATCACCGACTCAATGGGCATGGGTTTGGGTGGACTCCGGGAGTTGGTGATGGACAGGGAGGCCTGGCGTGCTGTGCTTCGTGGGGTCACAAAGAGTCGGACAGGACTGAATGACTGAATTGAACTGAAGCTGATCTGCCAAAGGTGGGTAGCTGTTCTGTAGCCATAGTCCCTTTCTTGTCCTCATTAATTCAGTGATTCCCAGAATAGAATGTTTGGCAGGGATCATGACGCAGACCTGCTGTGACTTAAGGTGGAACTAAGTCCATATAGGGTGACAAATTTTTCCTGTATTGGTTTTTCTTGAAGATGGAGAAACTCTGACCAAGAAAATAGTTTGACCTGCTTCTAACAGGAAAGAGGAAATCTGGAAGAAAAGGTGAGGTCTCCCAAAGGTGGAGTCTCTGGAGGCCATGAGATCTTGCTCTGGCTGAGCACCAGATTCACTAAGGTCCATCTGGCCCTTTTAACCTTTTTTCAGTTCAGTCTCTCAGTCGTGTCCCGCTCTTTGCAACCCCATGGACTGCAGCATGCCAGGCCTCCCTGTCCATCACCAGCTCCAGGAGCCTACTCAAACTCAGGTCCATCATGTCGGTGATGCCATTCAACCATCTCATCCTCTGTCGTCCCCTTCTCCTCTTGCCCTCAATCTTTCCCGGCATCAGGGTCTTTTCAAATGAGTCAGCTCTTCACATCAGGTGGCCAAAGTATTGGCGTTTCAGCTTCAACATCAGTTCTTTCAATAAATATTCAGGACTGATTACCTTTAGGATGGACTGGTTGGATCTCCTTGCAGTCCAAGGGACTCTCAAGAGTCTTCTCCAACCTGTTTCTTATATAAAAAGAGCCCAGACAGTGAAACTTCTCTATATGATACTATTGCTGCTGTTTAGTTGCTAAGTCGTGTCCAATTCTTTGTGATTCCATGGACTGTAGCCTGGCAGGCTCCTGTGTTCATGGAATTCTCCAGGCAAGAATACTGGAGTGGGTTGCCATTTCCAGGGGATCTTTCCGACCCAGGGACTGAACCCACCTTTCCTGCATTGTACGTGGATCTTTACCACTGAGCCACCTAAGAAGCCCATATAATACTATACTCATGTCATTAAACATGTATCCAACCCATAGGACGCACACAACACTAAGTGACGTGAAAGTGTTACTAACTTACTCGTGTCTGACTCTTTGCAACCCCATGGACTCTAGCCCACCAGGCTCCTCTGTCCATGGAATTCTTGAGGCAAGAATACTGGAGTGGGTTGCCATTCCCATCTCCAGGGGATCTTCCTGACCCAGGGATTGAATCTGGGTATCCTGCACTGCAGACAGATTCTTTCAGTTCAGTTAAGTTGCTCAGTCGTGTCTGACTCTTTGCGACCCCATGAACTGCAGCATGCCAGGCCTGGCGTCTGGGCATCAGGGTCTTTTCCAATGAGTCAACTCTTTGCATCAGGTGGCCAAAGTATTGGAGTTTCACCTTTAGCATCATTCCTTCCAAAGAATACCCAGGGCTGATCTCCTTCAGAATGGACTGGTTGGATGTCCTTGCAGTCCAAGGGACTTTCAAGAGTCTTCTCCAACACCACACTTCAAAAGCATCAATTCTTCAGCACTCAGCACTCACCATCCAACTCTCACATCCATACATGACCACAGGAAAAACCACTGCCTTGATTAGACGGACCTTTGTTGGCAAAGTAATGTCTCTTAAATATGCTATCCAGGTTGGTCACAACTTTCCTTCCAAGGAGTAAGCGTCTTTTAATTTCATGGCTGCAATCACCATTTGCAGTGATTTTGGAGCCCCCCAAAATAAAGTCTGACACTGTTTTCACTGTTCCCCATCTATTTGCCATGAAGTGATGGGACCAGATGCCACGGTCTTTGTTTTCTGAATGTTGAGCTTTAAGCCAACTTTTTCACTCTCCACTTTCACTTTCATCAAGAGGCTTTTTAGTTCCTCTTCACTTTCTGCCATAAGGGTGGTATCATCTGCATATCTGAGGTTATTGATATTTCTCCCTGCAATCTTGATTCCAGCTTGTGTTTCTTCCAGTCCAGCGTTTCTCATGATGTACTCTGCATATAAGTTAAATAAGCAGGGTGACAATATACAGCCTTGACGTACTCCTTTTCCTATTTGGAACCAGTCTGTTGTTCCATGTCCAGTTCTAACTGTGGCTTCCTGATCTGCATATAGGTTTCTCAAGAGTCAGGTCGGGTGATCTGGTATTCCTATGTCTTTCAGAATTTTCCACAGTTTATTGTGATCCACACAGTCAAAGGCTTTGGCATAGTCAATAAAGCAGAAATAGATGTTTTTCTGGAACTCTCTTGCTTTTTCCATGATCCAGGGGATGTTGGCAATTTGATCTCTGGTTCCTCTGCCTTTTCTAAAACCAGCTTGAACATCTGGAAGTTCACAGTTCACGTATTGCTGAAGCCTGGCTTGGAGAATTTTGAGCATTACTTTACTAGCGTGTGAGATGAGTGCAATTGTGTGGTAGTTTGAGCATTCTTTGGCATTGCCTTTCTTTGGGATTGGAATGAAAACTGACCTTTTCCAGTCCTGTGGCCACTGCTGAGTTTTCCAAATTTGCTGGCATAGTGAGTGCAGCGCTTTTACAGCATCATCTTTCAGGATTTGAAATAGCTCAACTGGAATTCCATCACCTCCACTAGCTTTGTTCATAGTGATGTTTTCTAAGGCCCACTTGACTTCACATTCCAGGATGTCTGGCTCTAGGTCAGTGATCACACCATTGTGGGTGTGATCTGGGTCACACATCTGGGTCATGACGATCTTTTTCGTACAGTTCTTCTGTGTATTCTGCCATCTCTTCTTAATATCTTCTGCTTCTGTTAGGTCCATACCATTTCTGTCCTTTATTGAGCCCATCTTTGCATGAAATGTTCCCTTGGTATCTCTAATTTTCTTGAAGAGATCTCTAGTCTTTCCCATTCTGTTGTTTTCCTCTATTTCTTTGCATTGATTGCTGAGGAAGGCTTTATCTCTCCTTGCTATTCTTTGGAACTCTGCATTCAGATGCTTATATCTTTCCTTTTCTCCTTTGCTTTTCACTTCTCTTCTTTTCACAGCTATTTGTAAGGCCTCCCAGACAGCCATTTTGTTTTTTTGCATTTCTTTTCCATGGGGATGGTCTTGATCCCTGTCTCCTGTACAATGTCACGAACCTCCATCCATAGTTCATCAGGCACTCTATCAGATCTAGTCCCTTAAATTTATTTCTCACTTCCACTGTGTAGTCATAAGGGATTTGATTTAGGTCATACCTGAACGGTCTAGTGGTTTTCCCTACTTTCTTCGATTTAATTCTGAAATTTTACCCTAATGTAAACCAGGGTCCTTGGGTGGTAATGATGTGTCAGTGTAGGTTTCTCAATTGTAAAAAATGAGCATTTGGGTGGGGCATGTTGATAGTGGGGGAGGCAATGCTTGTGCAGGGGTTATATAGGAAAATCTCTGTGCTTTCTGTTGAATTTTGCTGTGAACTTCAAACTAACCTAAAAATTAAAATGTCTTTTAAAAAGAGGAGAGGAGGCACCTGATGCCAGCTACCTGAAAGCACTGGCTGACCATTATCAGTAAGAGGATAAGCACAAGATTCTTGGCCTGCTGCTCTGCACCAAGGTGCTTAATAAGAGTCAGCTTTGCTCTGTAGGCAATAATTTTGGATTTTAGTTTCCTTTCTGCTTTATTAAATCCTCCTCTGCTTGAAATACTTTTGGAGGGAGGCAGATTGTTCGGCCCTCTACCGCCGGAGGATGTAAGCCTCCACAGCACAGGCACTCTGCCACATGTAAGGTCTGTAAGGCACTCCGCCCTGTGTTTTCACACTGAGGGTCGGGACTCCCTGGGAGGGGTGCGTGAAGGGTCCAGTGGGATTGTGGTGACTCAGGCTGCTCTGACTTCAAAGTGCTGCTTTGTGGTGGTATCTGTGCATTCTGAGCTCCAGGAATGGAATGTGACAGTTTCCTCCACATCCTGAACCCACCTTAAGTATTCCCTGTCGCCCAGATTTTAAGATCTGCTGAGATGCCAAAAAGGAAATGAACTGTAGACTTGCACTTTGATGGAGGGGAGATGAAGGGCAGGAGGGATTATAAAAAGAAAAAGTTCGAGAAATACTCACCTTGCACATAATGAACACTCAATAAACATTAAATAGCAATAATAACTTAACGAGTAAATGAATAAATGTGGCCAGATATCCCTTAGTATGAGTCACAGACCACAGACTGAATGAAGCCTTCATCAAAGAAATGCTATACAGTATCACACTTCCTTGCATTTTTCAAGTGTATCCCAAATTTCTCATTCTACATACTTATTTTTTTTTGGCTGGCACCGAGTGGCATATGGGACCCTAGTTCCCCAAGCAGGGATTGAACCCACATCCCCTGCAGTGGAAGTATGGAGTCCTAATCACTGGAGTGACAGGGAAGTCCCTCTAGTTAGTGGTCATTTCTTTATGATTCACTGTAGTATTCATGCCTGGAAAATCCCATGGACCGAGGAGCCTGGTGGGCTACAATCCATGGGGTTGCAAAGAGTCGGACACGACTGAGCGACCTCTCTGTGTGTGTGTGTGTGTGTGTGTAGCAAACAATCAATCTGAATTCCTTTAACATTTATAATCTTTTTCAAGTAAAAAAGTTAACATTTAGCTCAACTCCTTCCAAATGCCACCAAGTCATCTTATATTAAGTGAAGCTACGATAATAAGAACCATAATTTCTTTAAAATCTATCAGGTGTGTCAGACACTCTAGTGCCTCACTTACAAGATTTATATTTAATCAGTACAGCATTTTTACAAGGTGGATATTACCATCCTTATTTACTGTATGAGGAAATTAACATTTAGAAGTGTGTAAGACCTGGGTTCAATCCCTGGGTTGCGAAGATCCCCCGGAGGAGGGTATGGCAACCCACTCCAGTACTCTTGCAGGGAGAATCCCATGGACAGAGGAGCCTGGCGGGCTGCAGTCCATGGGGTTGCAAAGAGTCGAACACGACTGAACAACTCAGCATGCACACAAGGACAGCAGAGGGTAAGATGGTCAGATAGCATCACTGACTTGAATGTGAGCAAACTCTGGGAGATACTGAAGGACAGGGGAGCCTGGCATGCTACCGTCTATGGGGTTGCAAAGAGTCAGATACAACTTAGCGACTGAACAACAGCAGAGACAAAGGTTTATTATTTGTCTGAAGTGTTCAGTTTGAAGTCTTAATCATGATCCTAGCCCACCAGTGTTTATCTAATAAGAACCCTCCAAAATGTTAAGGTGATTTTTCTCTGTGAATTTGTCCTTTGTCTTATCTAATCTGCCTTCTCAATGTGCTTCACACATGAATAGAAGAAAGAGGAGAAAATCCTGGGTGACAACGAACCAGTGTGATTTTAGAGGCATAGTGTTGGCTGAGACTCTGTTCCCTGCCTGGAAACTCCCTTTTCCCCACTTTGTGAATCCCTGCTCTGCGGTAAGGCAGGAGAGAGAAGAGGCTTGTATTCTCACCTGCCTGGATCATGGAGGCCATGGGCAAACACTTCTGGGGGCTGGTTGGTGCTGTTGAAGTGCGGGTTGCTCCTAGGTATGGAGTACGGCGCGTGGCACATGTCAGTATCCACGTCCAGCCGGAGCACAGAACCTGTGAAGTCGCTGAGGGATCAGAGGACCACGTAAGGGCTTTCTGTTCTTGTTACATATTTCACCTACACTAAAGGCAGGGCGGTTGCTCTATGGCTAAAAAAATAAATAAATAAAAACCACCTCCCCTCATTTGACAAAAAACTATTAACATTCCAAATTCCACGTTGTGGGAAATGAAACCAGAGACTGTTTTGTTTCGGACCAGCACTGAGACACACACAGCTCGACGGTGACGGAAGGCTGTGGCATCGGTGGGGTACATCCTCTGAAATGTTTTTTTCCAATCCACGCGTTTAACATCCCCTGAGAAGTTCCACTGAGTGACATCAGTCCATTAGGCAGTGTGGAAGGTGGCTGCTGCACAACCCCCATGGGAGGAACTGGTGTGAGGACATCTCAGAAGAGCGACTTCCAGAAATACTGCATCAGCAGATTTATTGAATTCCTCTTCATGTTACAAATGCAGATACTGATAATAACAGTTAAAGAATTTAACCAAAGTGATCTAATTCAGTTTTTAATTCACTTAAAGCACTTTAGCATCAAGGGGCACCTGTTTCTCCGTTTTGTTTTTTACCTTAATCCATCCATTTCTTCCATATCATCCAGTGTGATCATCCCGTCACCGAGGATGATGTACAGAAAGCCGTCAGGACCGAAGAGCAGCTGTCCCCCTAGGTGCTTTCTGTGGAGTTCGGCGACTTCAAGAAATACTCTGGCTGTTCGTAGATCAACTTGATGGGGGTTTTTCCTACGTGGTGGGGAAGAAACAAATCATGACTGTGAAATTTGTCAGGTGAACCCACAGAAAATAAATAGGATACAAACAGGGAAGCACACACGTGGCATGTAAATAAGCAAACATGCTGAAGGTGAAGCTAATAAAAATTACAGAAAAATTACGTTAGTTTCTAGGTTTCCCAAGTGGCATTTAAGAGGAAAGAGAATTGTAGAAAATGCCAAAACTACCATTTTCCGCAATTTTCCTTAAAGACACAATCGGGATGTTCAGCCAGATGGAGACTGAGGTTTAACAACTGCCACCTGATGGTAAATTATTTGTAACTTCTAAACAAAAAATTACAAAGACACAGTGAGAAAAATAATATCAACCATCTTTTAATGATACCTGGATACTGTGTATTCCACAACTCTAAGAATATGATCATGAGGCCCCATAGCCCACCGTTCTTGGTTGGTGGTATAAGACACGTATAGCTTTCCATTTTTCTTGTAATTGGGATGGAATGCAAGGCTTAGCAGTCCTCTTTCATCTCCTCCCTGCAGTCAAATGAAAAACACAAAGAATTGTGAAGTTAATTATGTTCTTTATTGTGTTTCAACTGGAACCCCCAAAAGAGTCCCTTTCTTCTTCCTGGATAATCTTTGTCCAAATTCTTTTCTTTCCTTCCTTGCCTACTGCACACACAAAAAGATGATAAAATATTTCACTTTGCAGAACTCTTTAAGGGCTAGAAACAAGACAGTTGTCTTGTGTGGTTATCTACGCACAAGACCCTCACACCACTTTTGTCGAGTGATTTGTGTTTGTAATCTGGGGAAGCTAGGAGGACAAGTTTAAGTGCTGTGAAGAATTCTTTGCTGGGTTACTAGGTTGCTTGTAGTTCACAGAAGACAAATAAAAAGGTTCATAATCAGCAGTCACTTCTAATCCAAGTCTCCCAAACCTAAAACACAGTGCGGGCTGCCAACTCCCACTGTCTTGGCAATCTATTTAGAAAACAGTTAAATTGCTTGTGTAATATGTAAACCTTTGTTTTACCCTGGAGGCATCTACATCAGTTGTCACAACCATGGTGGTCTGTTCGTCATAGCTAGGTAATAAGCAGCCTTGGCCTAGAAATGAGCTATTTTTACATAGATCCTTTCGCTGCCTTGAGTTTTTTCTTTATAGAAAGATGGAGAAATGAGAGGAGAGCTAAAAGCCAGAGCTGGGGTGGGGGTGGGAAAAATCCTAGAGAGGAAAGGGGACACTAGGAAATAAAAGAAAAATCCCAAACAACTTTCTTTTGTTATTATATGTATGTCAAGAATTGTATACATTAGGCATGCCAAATGCTGTAACAATTAAAACATCATCGTGTGCTTAAATAGAAAGGCATTTTATCTTTATTTTCTGCTAATTCAGCTTGATGAAACTCAATATGGTCTTAGCATTTGTTTTATCCCACAAGTAGTCTAGGAATTTCTATAATGAAATCAAAGTATCTAAAATTATCGAGATCAGATACTTCAAGTTCACATCCTGGTAAGCCAGTGAGCAATTCGTCTGTAGTCTGCCGAGTTATGTACAATGGCGAAAAATGTGACCGAACCTGCCCTTAGGACATCACCTTATCCCTGCTATTTCATTAAACAGCACATCTCTTAGGGTGAAAAGCTGTAAGTTACTCCTTAGACGTGTCAGAGAAGCAAAACCAGTCTCTAATACTGCTATTTCTTCACTGGGTTATACTCCATCATTCTGCCTTTGTTCCCCAGAATAGCTTGTGTTACTAGAAATGTCTGATACTGTTTGTATGCTACATGGATTTGTGAATTTCAAGTTCTAGGCATAAAAGTTTACTTTTAATAAACATTGTTTATTTCCTGGATTAGAGAAAAACTGCTTTCATATGTATGCCATCCAAAGCCGAAATGTCCAAACTTTAAGTGCGTGTAAGTAACAAAGTGGGTGCAAATATCCCAGAACTACCAAGTTATTATTCAAATGTCCCAAAAGCCAGCCTCTTCATCTGCATATTACAATATGATTAATTTTAATTTTAACAATGAGAACTATCTCACTGAAGGGTAAGTCTTTATGACTTTATGAATGAGCCTGTTTTTTGGATTATCTCACTATGATGATTTTCATATTGACTCATCTTTCTTCTTACATCTTAATTAAACAGATAGCTCTTGCCTTTCTTATGAGACATTGAAAACAGGGATGTGTAGCTAGTATTTGATTATAGAAAAACCACTGCACATCTAAACCTCCCTGATGGCTGAAGAAGGAGGCTTAGGGGTGGGATTTATTTTGTAATTAATTCCTCTTCCAGACACATCCCCCTCTAAAGCTGTGAATGCAGGTTAAGTACTGCTGCCCACTTCACAAATGTTTGTGTTCCACTAGAAGAAGGTTTTGTTGAAAGTAGTTCTTTTGTAGTCTTTAATCAAATCATCTGAAAGACAATTTGAACTGGCTAGCAACATGGTTTAAAACTGTGCTGGTTGCTTTTTGGGAATTAGGTGTAGAATTCATGCACTGTAGAGATACAGAAGGAAAAAGAGATTTAAATAAATCCACAAGTGATAGAAGACAGTTGTTTACCTTAGAGATGGATGTATCTCACGAATGAATTTGGAGTTGGGGGGCACCACTGACTTTTATTAAAGGGCCAAACATGGAGAAAGAATGAGACATCTGAATGACAAGTAAATAAATCAAGAAAGTCATTTCAGAAATGTCCTGAATTTTTCAGGTTATAGGATTTACATTTGTTTAGGTGGTGCTAGTGGTAAAGAACTCTCCCGCCAATGCAGGAAACATAAGAGACGCAGGTTTGATCCCTGGGTCGGGAAGATCCCTGGACGAGGGCATGGCAACCCATTCCAGTATTCTTGCCGGGAGAATGCCATGGGCAGAAGAGCCTGGTGGGCTACAGTCCATAGGGTCGCACAGAGTCAGACAAGACTGAAGCAACTTAGCACACACACAATAATTACACATGATTTCACTTTTCTAAAGTCAATTTCCAGGTGCAAAGTAGTGTTCTGGGTGGTTTAGAAATAGGACTAATGACTCAATCATTTCAGGGAAATACTCACTTTCATAATTATAGTGATGAAAAAAATTAATATACTATGTACACATCCTAGGGTGTCTCTCAAAACTAGCTTTTAAAATTATATCATATAACACAATTCCGAGATTGGGAAGGAAGGCTATTTGACTCCTGTTAGGATTTTAAAGTATTGGTAGGCTCACATTTAGCTTGAATTAGCCTGCAGAGGTATGCTGTCCATTTAAAGCATGTTACAAATCATAAGAATGGAGAAGTATGTCGATTGGACACTGAAGTTTTAACTTTGGGCCAGGGTCAGAGGCTATAATGCCAGAACCACCACCAGATTTTTGAGGCTTCCAGACCTTCTGTGGTTGCTTCCACCAGTCTTCATCAGCGCACTGCCGCCTGAGAGCCCGAGTGTTGGCCCCTGGCGCCAGGATCGAAAAAATGGCCCAGCTCTCGCAGGCTCATCAAAAAGCCCTTATGTTAATGTTCCCGTCTTTTTACTCTTTCCCTTTCTTTCCCTTCATTATGTGTAGTTTTATGGAATGAAAACCAAGCACTCCTCCCAGAAATATCAAATTATTGCACTGTTTCTGCTGAGCATCTGGAGGGAATGAACCTCTAGTGATTAATTAGTTCAACAAAGTTGCCTTAAAAGGGAGACAAACACAGTCCTAGATGGCAAACGGAAGCTCCGCGGTGCAGGGAGCCACACCTTTCCAAATGACACTGACTTCTAACATCATACTTGTGAAACTGTTAACCTGATGTCCCAAATGTTTATCCTGAGTGATGTGAGAAAGAGTTAATGTGTCCAAACATTCACATTATACTTTGTACTTTATTACTAATACCAAATGCTCTGTGTGTGTGTCACTGCCTGAACCAAACAGGCAAAAATTAGTTTACAACAACACTTAAGAGTTTCCTCTATTTGGATAATGCTGTTTTTTTCCCTCCAAGTTCACTGACTGAAGCTTCGACAGAATATCATTATAGGCTCCCATGAGCCCCTTTCTTCCCTGTGCCCAGGCCTCTCAATACCACATCAACTTCTGGACAGCCTCTCACCAAGCACCAAGGGCCCCTCAAAATCAGGTACTTGCATGATTTGAAAATAATGTCCCTATACACTTTGAAACCCTGAGATCAACCCATGTTTCAGGGTACATCATAAAACCCTCCTTAGGAACTTATGGTAAGTAGTTAACTACCATTATAATCATCGTCCAGCTCTCAGGAACAATTTCACAGGTCAG
The DNA here is from genome assembly GCF_000754665.1 of Bison bison bison. NCBI lineage: Eukaryota > Metazoa > Chordata > Mammalia > Artiodactyla > Bovidae > Bison > Bison bison. Next base: position 568,040 of record NW_011494683.1, on the reverse strand, counting down.
CAGAAAAGAGACAAAGCCCATAAGCAAAGGGTATTGGTGACTTTCATGTAAGTACAAGATGAGATCTAGTCCTACAGTTTTGAGATAAACTCTTCCCTGGTGAACACATCAAAGTTCTAACCAAATGACTACAAATATTCTTCTTTGAAGAAAATGAAGCAGCTGTTGAAAAAGACAGGGAATCATGAGATGATTCTAACAGGAAGTATGTTTTACTTTTTTAATAGAAATTGTTGGGCATGGCCTTTCATGCTGATATTTTAAAGAAAACATTCCAATGTTTTCATATTTCAATGTGGCGAAAGTTAATTTTTTTCTGATTTCTGCCTACTTTAAAACTGGCCTTAATATTTTCTATTTGGCAATTGACTTGTGTATTTTAGGAAACAGGGCTGGGCTGCACTGAGTTGGAAGCGTCACTTCTCACTTTTGCATAGTTTGCTTAGTGACCCTTCAGCAAGGTCAGTGATCCATAGAACAGCCCTACGGTACAGAGAAACCAAGGAAATGTAAAGTAATACGGCACTCCCTGTCACTGTCTCGTCAGACAAAAGCGCGTTTAACACTCACCCAGCAAATATTTAGTGAATATCTACTGCGTGTTAGGCATTATACTTGGCACCAGGGGTAAGATAATCAACAAGAACCAATTCCTGTCTTCCAGGTGCTTATCCAAGGAAGCAGGTAACAAAGTTTTCAGTTGTAATTTCCCCTATAAATTCTTTATGATGCTAATTTGAGATGCAGGGCAGTTAATGCTACACTATTAGAAATATGCATGGCCCCAAACCAAGCATTAAAGAGAGTAAATAGCTATTCTGGGTAACTTCTGACATGAAGTTTAATTAGCATATCTTCACTGAAGTTTCTCCACTCTAAAACATGGTAAAAAAAAAAAGAAAAAACCTTGGTTTTATGACAGATAAATTACATGAAGATTAGGCAGAGTGTCTGCAAATAGTAAAACCATCTTCTAAATTTATCTTACATCTGTTACCCAGAAAAACACATATGAATGAAGACCTCTGGTAAAACTTTTGTTCTCTTAGTAATGAAGGAGTTTCTAGGAATTAACATAAGAACAGACTGGTGGCACTTAAAATTCTAAAATATAAACTTTTATTAAAAGGCAAGTCACACATTTCCTTTATTCATTGTCATTAATGTCTATGTTTTAATGGCACATTATCAGGAAAGGAACAAGAGAACTTGGAGACCAATGTGAGCCCCTCCCCGTGCAAGCCTGTGCTTCTTAGATTGGAACCTTTTGCTATTCAGAAATGACAAACAGGTTTATTTGAGAACTGTTCATTCAAATACAATACCAGGTTTCTATTACTGCTGTAAAAAGCCATCATAAACTTAGTGGCTCAAAACAATACAAATGTATTATCTTAAAATTAGTAAGTCAGAATCCAACACAGGTCTCACCGGGCTAAAGAATTGTGTTTTCAGAACCATGGTCCTTTCTAGAAGCTCTTAGAGGAGAAGTCATTTCCTGTTCCAACTTCAAGCCCCCTGGCATTCCTTGGATGATGCTGCCTTCCTTCCATCTTCAAAGTCGATAATAGCAGGGTTGAATTCTCATATCTCACCACTCTGACCTCCTCTGCTGTCCTCTCTACTTTTAAGAATTTGTGATGACACTGAACCCACCCAGATAATTCAGTATAATCTTAATTCCATTGCAACCTCAATTCCCCTTTGCCAATTAGGATGAGGAAATCTTTGGGGGGAGCTTTCCTGGTGGCTCAGATGATAAAGAAATGGCCTGCAACGCAGGAGCCCCAGGTTTGATCCATGGTTTGGGAAGATCTCCTGGAGAAGGGAATACCCACTCCAGTATTCTTGCCTGGAGGATTCCATGGACAGAGGAACCTGGCGGGCTATAGTCCATGGGGTGGCAAAGAGTCAGACATAACTGAGCGACTTTCACTCACTAACATCTGTTGGCAAAGGGCATTTTCTGCCTGCTACGTGGCTATTTTAATCTGTTTTTTAAAAAGGATCCTAAGCACTGATGACTTGAGCCATCTTGGCCGTGCCCTGAAAGAGAGGACTAATGAAGCTCACCGATACATTCATAAGGAGATATCTAAGGAGATTGCTGGTGCTGGAGAAGACTCTTGAGAGACCCTTGGACAACAAGGAGATCAAACCAGTGAATCATCAAGGAAATCAACCCTGAATACTCATTGGAAGGACTGATGCTGAAACTGAAACTCCAATACTTTAGCCACCTGATGTGAAGACCCAACTCATTGGGAAAGACCCTGATGCAGGGAAAGATTGAAGGCAGGAGGACAAAGGGATGACAGAGGATGAGATGGCTAGATAGCATACCAATTCAATGGACATGAACTTGGGCCATCTCCGGGAGACAGCAAGAGACAGGGAAGCCTGACATGCTGCAGTTCACAGGTTCGCAAAAGTTAAGACGTGACTTAGGGACTGAACAAAAACAACCGCAACGACCTAAGGAGAGCACTTTCACAGCAAGCACTCTCTCTGAGCTGTCAGTATCACAAGAACAACCAACACCCTTCAAAGTGAGGTGAGAGCACTTTTCAGAATGGAGGAGGAGAAAGTGGAGACCATCTCTACGTGGGCACAGATGAACTCAGTCACGAGCAGAACTCTTGTGTTAATCACAGGATGCAAAGAAGGTAAAATCAATGGAGCCAAACCATTTCCAAACACTAGAGGACCTCAATCTCACTAAAACTTTATTTTGGCTTGTTGGTAAGTTTGGAAAAGCACTGTATTCATTTCTCCACAACTGCTGGAAAAGATGAAAAGCATTGCTTTTCAATAGTTCCCAAAGTCTAATTTGGTCTCAGAAGAGGAGCCAATCTCCTGAAGAACCCAGAGGGTTTATGGGAGGGGCTGCATGATGCTACAGCACAGCATGACGTGGGCTGTTGTATAATACAATGAAAAATATACTTGATTTTTTGGCCCTGTTTCTTGGCACAGCTCTTAAAACCATTGGAATTTCCTGACTGATAGGAGCGTCTTTTGTTCTTCATTAGTCTTACCTGAGTTTGTGCTAACAAAGTGACTTGGTATTTCCCCTAGCCCCCATAGGTTCAGGGCTTCCCTGGTGGCTCCGGAGTAAAGAATCCACCTGTAATGCAGGAGATGCGGGTTTGATCCCTGAGTCAGGAAAATCCCCTGGAGAAGGAAATGGTAACCCATTCCAGTATTCTTGCCTGGGAAATCTCATGGACAGAGGAGCTGGGCAGGCTACAGTCCACAGGGTTGCAAAGAGTCAGACACAACGGAACAACTAAACAACAATCACAACAGTAGATAGCTTCAGGATGGAGACTGGTAGCCAGAGGAGCCAAAAGGTGTAACTGGGGGATTAGAACTTTCAGCCCCACCCGCCAACCTCCCGGGAGAGGAGAGGGACTGGAGGTTGAGTTCAATCACCAACAGTCATGATTTCATCAATCAATGAAGCCTCCATAAACCCTTAAGTGGTGGAGTCTGGAGAGCTCCCAGGTGGGTCAACACATTGAAGTACTGGAGGGTGGCGCCCCTGGAGAAGGCATGGGAGCTCTATGTCCCCCTAACTTCTATACCTTGTCCTACGCTCCCTTGTAACTAACTGCTCCTGAGTTACAGCTTTTATAACAAACCTGTGGTGAAAAGTGAAAGTATTAGTCACTCAGTCGTGTCTGACTGTTTTCAACTCTGGGGGTCTTATAGCTTGCCAAGCTCTTCTGTTCATGGAATTCTCCAGGCTAGAATACTAGAGTGGGTAGCCATTTCCTTCTCCAGGGGATCTTCCCAACCCAGGGATCAAACTGAGGCCTCCCACACTGCAGGCAGATTCTTTCCCATCTGAGCCCTGGGGAAGTCCAACAAACCTGTAACAGTAAGTAAAGCAATTTCCTGAGCTCTGTCATTGCTCTCTGAGTTACTGAGCCTGGGGAGGGAACCCCCAAATATGTAGTCAGCTCATGGACTACATGAGAACTCATGGGAACCCCCAAATATGTAGTCAGCTGGGCAGAAATGTGGGTAGTGTGGGGGCCCATTTATAGCTGGTGTCTGTAGGGGAGGTAGCCTTATAGGATTGAACCCTTAATCTGTGGGGTCTGGGTGCACTCTGGATAGTTACTGTCAGAAATGAACTGAACTGTTGAACACCCATTGAGTGCTGGAGAATTGGTTGATGTGAGAAAACCGCTCCCCCAAACCAAAAAAACTCTGTCATTTGGCGTCAGAAAACATTCCAGAAAAAACCTGAGAATTTCATTTCTTTAGCTCTGGGATCTAATGCCTGATGATCTGAGGTGGAGCTGATGTAATAAAAATAGAAATAAAGTGCACAATAAATGTAATGAACTTGAATTATCCAGAAAGCATCCGCCCACCCTGCCCATGGAAAAACTGTCTCCAGGACACCAGTCCCTGGCGCCCAGAAGGCTGGGGACCGTGGCTCTGTACCACTCATCCTCTTTCTAGGAAGGAGTTCATGGTCAACTCTATCGAAGAAGTCTAAGTTATACTTGGAATGATTTGGTAGTCTTCCTGTTGTACAAATTTTATTTTGGAAGTGGACCTTTTTATAAAATATCTTGTGCCATTTTATTACTCACTCTTCTGGCTTTTCTTACTTTCACTGTTCTCTGAGCATGAAACCACAATATACTGAGGCTCTATCACTTACAGTACTAACTCTCCCCTTTTCTTTAAAATTGCCTCTATTTTTCCAGATTCAGCTTTTCTTTTAAATAAGTCTGTCTGTAACTTACTCCCTCTGAGTTTCCTGATAATGAATGCACTTCGCAGCACTGTCTTGTCTCCTTAAGGCCTCTGCTATGCTTCATTGTATTTACCCTCTGTTGCAGCGCTTTAAAAAAGTATTTACAGTTTTCAAATGCTGGCGGGACCCATGCTCATCTAGACCACACTCTGACAAAGAGGTCTGTCCTGCTTCATATGAAGTTGGAGAACTGCTAGGAGATACCCCAGTAAGTCAGAGCTTTTAGGAAGTGTTTTATGGGGTATATAATTTCTGGCATGTAGCAATTGGGCCACGTCAAATGTACATTTAGGGCTGTACATTTTATCTTCTGATGGTAGCAAATGCAAAAACAGACGAGAAAAGCACAAACGAGGGGATAAAAGATATTCGAGATGGAGACTAGCTACCTCAAAGTCCCAGTACCCTCTTCAACGACTCTCTTCCCCACTCTTTTCAAGCATAAACAAAATAAATCCGTCACACTGGGTTTAAGTAATGACCTGCGTGGAGGCAAGATACCAGAAGTGGTTATTTTCTAGAATTTACAGCTTTCCAGCTGCTTCTTATTCCATGTACTAATATTCTTTTGACATCTTATGCCGATGGGGAAGAAAGTATACACATATTCAGTTATATAGGTAAAAACTGTTATGATCACAATAACTTACATCTGGGTGTGCATGATTTATTTTATACTTTATTTTAAACTTTATAAGTTTATTTTAAACTTTAAATTGTGAATGGAACCAACTTTCTATCTGAACTGCGATATCTGATACAGGATGGCACATTATAGAGTGGATTGACTTGTTCCTTTTATGCTATCCAGGCAGCAGTTAGTTGCTGTAGAGCCTTTAATATATGCTGCCCAGGGAATCCAATATAGGATCAGGGAATGGCTTGGATACTAAGGACTATTTGGCTCAACACGGGTCAAGTACTATTAATAATAATATCTGTCATACTCCAGAGTTCAGTTCTCCAAAACATCTTCTCTAAAAGAAAAAAAGAATGCTTCAATAAAACCAAATTGTGTGGAACATCTATTTGAAATAATGACAAAATACTAAAGCTACAAAATGTATAAACCCTTTTTAAAAACAGAATCCTAGCATTAAACACTTTTCTGAAGAAGAAAATGTATAGCGATGTTGGCAACACTTTTAGAGAAAGCTCTTATGTTATGTTTAGGGTACCTGAAAATAAATTAACAAAAGCTTTGATAAAAACTACAAGGACATTCACGGAATTAAAAATGAATAGGGAATTCCCTGATTGTCCAATGGTTAGAACTCTGCACTTTCACTGCCGGGGCCTCAAGTCCATAGCTGGTAAAGAACTAAGATCCCACAAGCAGAGAGGTGTGGCCAGAACAAAACCAAAAACAAACAAAATGAATAAAAATGATAATCAGAAAAGACTGTAACTACATTAAACTCTTCTATTATAACCTACAGGTTTAATACTTGTTGGGCCTTAGATTTTTAAAAGTATACATTTCCTGTATAACATAGGATATTCAAATATATAATACATACATTAATATATAACTGAATCACTTTGCTGTATACATGAAACTAACATAATATTGTGAATCAAGTATACTTCAAATAAACAAATAAAAATTAAAAAGACACATTTCTAGATTGAAATGAAAATGAGTAAAATATTGGGCAGCTACATTTTGGGACACAGCAAAATATCAGATATGTAAATTAGGAACTAGACCAAATCCCCACTAGACTGTAAGGTTCTTAAAGGGAGGGGCCTGATCTTGGTATTTCTAGTGTCTTACAGCAGAAGCCTTGTCATAAATGGTAGCATGCACTGAGCACTTCCTGTGCGCCAGAGACCACGCTAAGTAATTTGTAAGCATTATCTTGTTAAAACTTTATAAAAACTCTAAAGTTTAATACTATTTTATTATTATCTTTACTTTATGGATAGAGACACAGAGACGTAGAGGATTTGAGTAACTTGGCCCAAATGTACACCTACAAGAGGCAAAAGAGAGATTACCCGGCTGGAGGAGAACTAATGTGAACTGTTACGTTCCACCACCTCACCAAATATTCCCTAAATGAAGACAGGAACAAACACAAAATAGATTGTATTCTCTCATCAGCATCTACTGTTCACGGACTGAGGCAGTTTTGAAATAGTCTTAATTAAGTTTACAAAGCTCGGCAGAAGAATGAAATGAAGCTTATACATCAGTTATTTGAAAACAAAGGTTAACTTAGGCTTTAGGGCAATGCACTGATAAACTGACTATCTGGGAAAAAAAAAAAATCCCGAATTTGTGTACATTTCTGTGGTGTAAATACCCTCACCATGGCCCATTTTAAACTGGTAACTTGATGTCTCTGACTGTGGTGTATGAAGAGGTGAGCACAGTTAGCTCTGGAAAACCCAGAACCACCACTGTAGAGTATTTCTATTCTTCAAGACTCAGTTAATAACACTCTTTCTCTCCACTAGTATTGTGCTCTTATCTTTTATCCCCTGCTTTACAGTTTTATCAAACTTGTTCCTTTCAAAGAGAAGTACCCAAATCATTTTGTAAATTGAACAGGGGTTCAAAATACTAAGTGAAACATTAATTAAAGATGATATTTTTAGATGAAACAATACATAACAACTAGTCTGGTCCAGTGGCTCGGACTTCTTGCTTCCAATGCAGGGACCAAGGGTTTAATCCTTGCTTGAGGAACTAAGATTCAACACGTGGCCTGGTGCAGCCAAAAACAAAGTAAAACCAAAAAACTGGTCTACAGTGAAAAAATAGAGTAGAGAGCTCAACAATCCTTTCAAGGAGTTTATTTGGTTATTTAATGGGAGAGAAAGGCAAATTAAAATTCCTTGGCAAAGATCTCTCCTCCTTCTCATAAAGTTGCTCAGATAATCAAAGAAGACAATGAATGAAAAATCATTTTTATAAATTCCAAAGTGCAATCTGAATGGAAGATACAGCTATTACAATGGACAATGAGGTAAAAGCCATCCTCAAACTCAATCAATCCACAAAACACTAAGATTTTGGAAGGGAATATGATTTTGAAGCAGAGAATGTGTAGCCCTATATTTGAGTCAGATGAGGAATGCATTTAAATTGTGTAGCGGAAGTATTATCTTGCCGGCTACCATCTGAAGAACTTTTGGACTTCAGAAAATTGCAGGCATGGAAAGGCACGTTGATATTTATATTTAGCACCAGGCTTACCACACACTTTTGATAAAGATCTGTCTATATTTCTTTAGAAGATGTAGATGGCATGTGTTAACAGTGGCTTATTAATGAATGATTTGCAAAACTCGAGGTAATCTGAATTTTTATCCTAGCATTGAAACATATATACCTAGCTACTGCTATTGCAGGAATTTTATATTTTTTGTCAGTTAAATATATATATATATATATATATGTATACACAAACACTATAAATATATTCTTTATAGTATTCTCTAAAGTTAAAGTGATTTCTGTAGTAAACAAAGAAGAATGGGAGAAACAAATTAACCCCAACATTTGTGTTTACTAATAATACACATGGCAAGTCACAATATTTTTCTCCCCTCTAAAAACAAACTCTATGTAAAAATGCACTTCCAAGATTTATGACAGAAAAATCTGCATTCTTGGTACTGGCAAACAGCTGGGAAAATTACCTCAGAGCAGTACTGACTGACATAACAGATATTTAAATAAATTTTTAAAAGACACTGAAATTTAGATTCAAATTTGAATATCTGGTTATGAACTAAAAAAGAATTTTAAATTATTCAGTGTGTGAAAGTATGTACATTAAAATACACATCTCCCCAAAGATTAGATGATGCTATGGAATAAAGGAAATATTTGTTTATGATGGGGAGTTTCAACTTTTACTTTCCTTACTCTCTCAAATATTTCCTTTTCAGGGTCATTCTTTTTTTTTTTTTAGGATCATTCTTAAAATGTAAATATTTTTAAAAAATTATTAAATTGATAAATATTCGGCAAAGCTTGTTAGAAGAGCAAATAATTCCTTTGGAAGATGATTTAGAAAATACCTTAATGCTTTCAAACCACAAGACTGTATTTTATTTAATGGGCAAGAAGTGTTGTTCTATTGTTTGCTAGCTTGGAAATCTCTTAGAATGTCTCAGTCTTCCATAAAGAAAAGTAATTTTTCACAATTTATTAATAAAGGTCTAACAGAATTAAGGATTATTAACTTTTATAATAAAAGTAAAAATTTTAATGAAATTATTAGAAATATTAAATTTTTATATTGAAAGCTAAAGAAATAAAATAGACTCATATGATTTCACTTACCATCTTTAAAGCTAATATTTTTGTGGCATAAAATCTGACCATTTTATTTTAGACATTAAATCCAAGGATATAAAGCAAGTTTCCTTGATATTTTCCTCTGCTTTATACCTTTTTATCTGAAAAATCTTTTTCCTCCTGTCAGAAAATGGAAGATTCAGGGTCTTTTCAATGGAAAGAAAAAAGAAAAAAATCACAATATTAAGTATTAATGCTTCACTCCAGCTATGGGTACAAAATATTAAGTGAATTTGACCTCTTGCTTTTATAAAGTTTGTTTTTTATGATGTGTGGCTAATATGGTGGTCATGCAGCTAAAAGCATTATCTTCACATCATTATATAGAAATACAACACCAGGATACTTGAGTTTCCTAGGCATGTTCCACTGCTCTTTGCCATTATATATTTCCTATTGGTACTCTAAAGAAGAACTCAAGTTGACTTATGTGAGAACAAACATTAAACAATTAAGTAAGATTACTGCTTTGAAAAGAAATCTTGAAAAAAACCCCAACAGTTTAGACCACCAAGGAACACTAATAAATCTAAGAAAATATGAAGTTTTCTCTATGTGACTTCTCTTGAGAAGTTGTGCAACAGATTGCTTCAACTTCAAGGTCATATAAAAGTTATGGTACTTTTGAAATTATTTTCTGAGAAGAGTTTGTCTTTATAAGAGTTAGATGTCAATTAAACTTGAAATTTACCAAGATAGCAAAATTAAATTCTATTTTCATTAATCACTATTTCACAAAATGATCAAATGTAGAATTCTAACAATACAGCAACACTAAAAAGCAATCAATCAAAATCTTCATTTTTACATCAAAAAAATCATTCTTACTCCAAAATACCATCTGTTACAAATCAGCATTTAGTAAACAAACATTATCTATGCCTCAGATATCCAAATTAAGCAACAATTTTTGAAATTTAATATATTACATGCCTATACTAATTATGAATGATAGTAATTAACATACATTATTTCTGGGAAAATGCATCTTGAATATTAAATTATATAACAATTTAAAATGCAAAATTTGCCACTCCATCTTTTCTATAATTAGTAAAGTATGATACTATGGCATTAAGACAGAATAAATGTGGGGACTGTGTATTACAGATATCTGAAAATATGAAGTCCAGATTAAAGATATGTAAGTAATTATAAAATCAGAATAGGATTTATGAAGAAAGACTAAAAGAAGGGCTTGGATTTCTTAAGTTCAAAAAAGAAAACAATCTGAGTGCACATAACTTGCTTCAAATACATGAAAATTTATTTCAAGGAGGACAGCGTTTGGCTCCTCACCTTTTCCATTAAGTTTCACCAGTAGGACAGTTTTCAGTGTAAAAGAAACTATTCCTTTTGGACCAAAAGGCAGAATTTGAGGAAACTTCTGACATTCATACTGCCCAAGATTGTTCTTAGTGAACTGAGGGAAGGACAGGAACAGTTTCCTAATGTGTTTATAATTCAACATTTGTGGCAAGGGGGACAGAACCGATGGCACGTTCACCATCCCATTTTCATTCACAGACTCACCATGCAGAGACAAGTTCCCGATTCTCAATCATAGGGCAAGGAAGCGTTTATAAAGGCCGCAATTTCCCGACCAGCCCCCACCTCCTCATCATTTATAATGCGGTCCCCATTTATCCTTACTTACTGCACAGCTCTGCTCTGATTCCAGCACTCCATTCAGTTATTGTGGGGCCAAGTATGGTGAGCCAGTTGCTCTCAGGTCATTAGGCATCAGATTCCTCTTCATTCGGGTCAAGAGGATGGGCTCAGAGCTTTAGACCGTCTAGATTTGCAACTTGTTGGCTTTTTGACAGGAGAAAGTGACTTAGCTTCCCGTGTCTTTGTTGAATCACCTTTCAAACAGGAACCTTTCCTATCTCAAAGGTTGTTGGGAGGTAGATAATGAAAAGAGCAAAGAGTGGACCCTGACCCAGGGCTGATGCTCAACAGAAGTCAGCCACTGTTACTCTGCACCATGGCTGGGCTATTGTATTCTAGTTGGGGAAAGAGGCTTAGACAAGTAAGCATGCAAACAAATGCATAATTAAATACTAGAGGGGACTAAAAAGAAAAGAATAGGGTGTTATGGGAATGCATATCATGGGGAATCCAATTTAGACTAGGGGATCAGGGAAGGCCTCCCTGAAGACAAACATTCAAGCTGAGACTCCAGGAGCCAAACAATGAAGGGGAAGAAAATTCCAAAGAAAGAAAGAATTGCATCTCCCAGAGAGACACTTTATTAATATTGGGAATTTTTTGGGAAAAGAGAAATGTAAGGGAAAAGCACAAAAGTACGCACACTCTCCCATTCTTGCTCTCCGATTACAGAGAGTTTGAGGGATTTGAGGGCATAGATGAATAGAGAGAAATAAATGTGGGTCTTTAATATGAGAGCTGGGTTTGAATCCTGGCTTAGTGACTTACAGGCTATTTGACTTTGCAGAAGTAATTTAACACACTTGAACATCAAGGTTTTTTAAAAAATGACTTATAACCTTTACTTCATTAGGTTTCTTTTTTAATGAAAAATACACACAGTAAAAAATTTTAAGTTACTAACACACAACTGATCCATATTAGCTGCTCACTAATCAGCTTTCTTTTCTTCCTCATGGTGGAGGGCAGAGGGATGGGCTGTAGTAGTTCATGTACCTGACCGTAGACAACAAGGATGTCTACTTAAGGGTAAGAAAGGATTGAGCATTCAGGATTATATCCTGGGATGAATAATCATTTATTCATTCATCAATTATTCTGACAGAACTATAACCTCAAACCAAAATGCCACTCTGAAATGTTTCAGATTATCTTAAATGATAATTCAATTACTCTCCCTAAGCACTTATAATTTTTTTTTCATTTTGATATACCTTTTCTGTCTTGATGTTTTCAAGTGAAAAGCTGTAGTTGGATAAAATGTTCATTTCTCATTTGATGGCATGCGTGACAAAGTGACTTTCAGGGTGAGGGCCCAGAAAGGGCAATGCTGATGGCATTTGGTTTTCTCGGGTGTGGCATTTGCAGTAAATCTGCTTGTTTTACTGTATGTTTGTAATTATGTGAAATCAAATAAAGGAATCAATTTTAAAAGATCATCTTAAATGGGAAATCTAAATATACATACTTATTTTTGTATTTATATATAAAGTGTGAGTATAAAAATATAAACACAAACATATTAGCAAAAACTACACAGATACTGCAAGAATCATCATATGTTAAAAAAAACAAATTTCCAGAAGCAGCAGTTTATCAGATGAATTTGGACATAAATACAGCACTATCCACAAACTGCCTTGTTATACTCTTTCTTAAATACTTCCAGACACAAAACATACTGCCTTTTATGTTACACCTATTAAGTCTAGGTGGTGGGAATCAGGAAATGTGAAAATAACAATCAAAATTAATATGCATAATATAAAAACTTCTAAGGTTTTTTTCCCTGACATGTATAGCCAAGATGTAAGGCCATGTTGATATGAATATAAGAAATCCAGGTATCCAAAACCCACATTTTAACACTGTAAAAATGATAAGGGAAGTCATTTCTTTTTTTCAAGCTGGTAATATTTTCATTGTGTAATAAACAGAAAACTATCGCAGATACACGTGAGATTGTCTGGAGAACTCTCAAATATACAAGGAGCATTATTTTGTATAATGCACACATGATCCTAGAAGAAGTGTAGAAGATGGGACCAGCCTAAGACAGAACTGCCCTTACTGATGCTAGAGTGACTTTGGCATCCACCCCTTGCTGTTGAGCTGGTGAAAATACAGATCAAGCTAAATTTCCTTTGAATCAATTAATTTCCCCATATAAATTTAAACAAGGGTAAGAAAACCATGGACAGCATAAAGGACACCTTGTTTTCCCTCTTCAGCTATGAGAGATTTTTGTTTCTGTTGACTGTGTCTAATGATAAGAGTCGACTTCCTCCACTTCCTGGGCTTCCCGGGTGGCACAGTGGTGAAGAACCTGCCTGCCAATACAGGAGACTTGGGTTCGATTCCTGCGTCAGGAAGATACCCTGGAGAAGGAAATGGCAACCCAATCTTGCCCAGGAAATTCCATGGACAGAGAAGCCTGGCAGGCTTACAGTCCATGGGGTTGCAAGAGAGTTAGACACCACCACTTAACAGCAACTCTGCTTCCTACACACAATCTTGTCAAAAGTTCATCTGATCATTTAACTTTGCTTCCTTACGCAAATAACAAAACAAAACTTTCTGCCATTACCTAAAAAGTAAGTTCAAGGGATTTGACAGTGAATACAAGACCCTTCAACAGATAGCCCTAGCCTCTTTTTTCCAGCTTCAGCTTCTGCCATGTATCTGGATGCTCCCTATGTTTTCACATCCTCATGACTCTGCACTTGGCTATTTCCTCTCCTTGTAAGACCATCCCCATCTAGTTGCTGGGAAAGAACTTACTGATCTTTTAAGACCCAGCTCCAGCTCTTCTGCGGTCTTCTCTGATTCCAAAGAATGCCTGTCTTTTTTTTTCCTAGCACTTTCTACAAATTGCTATGACACCATATCACTATGCTATTATGTTTTATTGATTGTACCTACAGCTCTACCTGGCTCAGATGTTTAAGAATCTGCCTGCAGTGTGTGAGCCCCAAGTTTGATCCCTGGGTTGGGAAGATCCCTGGAGAAGGGAATGGCAACCCACTCCAGTATTCTTGCCTGGAGAATCCCATGGACAGAGGAGCCTGGTGGGCTACAGTCCATGCAGTCACAAAGAGTCAGACACAACCAAGTGACTAACACTTTCTCTTTTCACCACTTTCCCTACCCATCAAGAAGAATCTTGAATAGAAATCAAGTCTGATTATTTTTGACTGTATCCCAGCACAAAGTCCAATGCTGCTGCGTCGCTTCAGTCGTGTCCGCTCTGTGCGACCCCATAGACGGCAGCCCACCGGACTCCCCCGTCCCTGGGGTTCTCCAGGCAAGAACACTGGAGTGGGTTGCCATTTCCGTCTCCAATGCATGAAAGTGAGAAGTGAAAGTGAAGTTGTTCAGTCGTGTCTGACTCTTAGCGACCCCATGGACTTCAGCCTACCAGGCTCCTCTGTCCATGGGATTTTCCAGGCAAGAGTACTGGAGTGGGGTGCCATTGCCTTCTCCGAAAGTCCAGTGGGCTCTCACCTAACAGGCACTCACATAGTTAGTTGCATGAGTAAAAGACTTTTAGCTCGATCTCACATATTATATATATCTTTGCCCCATGCTCTTCTAAGGCTCAATTTATCAAATAAGTCATTTAAAAGGATTTATGTAGAAAAAGTACTAAAGCCTCAGGAAAAATAGAAAGTTAACAACTTCCACTTGGTATTAGTAAAAGAAAGGAGCATATTGCTAAAATTTACATTGGATGGTTATGAAAAACCTTTTTCTGATCGCAACAAGTAATGGTCTATAAAATATTACTCTAAAATCGTTCTTTGACTTGTAGACTCATCAAAGCACTAGTTCAGACAAAAATACAAGGTAATTCTTTCCCATTAAGAGTTTAAGAAATTGTGCTTTATTATCATGTTGTTTTTAATGATGAATGTGTAAAAGAGAACTGATGATAATACAGTGGTCCTAGAATTACTTCCTAGGATTAATGTCACTAGAAAACATCAGGTAAAGTATTAAGGGATAACACTAGACAATTTGTTTTTCTTTATAACTACTGGTCTAGAGCTGTAGAACTTCAGAGCAAAAACACTAATAAAAGTCAGTCATCATTATGATGTCATTCTCATAATTTCCTTAGAAATAAACCAGCAAGTACAAAAAATATTTATAATGTACGACATCATCTATGTGCCTTTCCATTGCTTAAACTTTGAGTTATATTTAGTGAGGTTTCCTGTTTGTTATAAAGAACACCTTCTAGATGAAATAAAATACATTAATAAAAGCCTTTTGAAGTCAAACTATCTTTGTGAATTGCACGTGTGCAGGAATAGCTTAAATGTTAGGGACTGAGCCAACTGTATGATCTAGCCCAAGTTATATAAACATTTTTAAAAAGAAATTTTTGTGACCCTAACTCTTTGGAAGATATGGAAATGGTTTAAATATCTAAAAGCAGCTCCCAAATGATATCTGCCTACTGGTATGGCATGGGCCCTAGATGACATGTGTAACCCACCAAACTTGGAGAAATAAGTGCACCAGTAACATTTGTAGTTTCTGGTGCCTTTACTTTAAACCCATAAATGTCTATGGCCTTTAACCACATCCAATTTGCAAGTCAGAACGACTTACACAGAATAGGAGACACAGGAGAATTGAGAAGTTTTGGGTATACAAGAAAGAATTCTCAATTCTTCCACTTGTGCATATAACTTCTTAGATGATGCATTTCCTCATTTCTCCCACTCTGCAAACTGTTTCATTTGGCAGAGTCAGTTCATATCTCCGGGCCTGACACAGTCTCTTTGACATTGAACATACTCTCCATGACACGCATCCTTCAGAGTGTGAAATGGACTTGGGAGAAACAAAAGAACAAAGGATCCTCAGGTTTCTTGAAATATGTCAGAGGGGCATAAGCCTGCTCCACAAGTTCGAGTATTTAGACTCCCCAATTTGTTTTGGCAGAAAAATCAAACTTCCTATTCATCTAAGATAAGGAAAGCCTTATCTCACCACAGGTGTGCCTTTTCCCCAAGATTTGCATGAATAATGCATTTTCATCTGCTGGCTGCATGGGACTTCAAAAAAAAAAAAAAACAAACCTCCAATGAATTCTACAGAAGGACATTCTGTCAACCAATATCAAACTGGGGCTCTTTTAGCAAGCCACATTTAACTTCCTTCATAATCATACTGTTCCAGGCCAAATCAAGCTTAGCTTCTTTTTCTGCTTCAACAAGCTGTTCCAGGGTCGACCCATACTTGGGAACAGAGGCTGGGGGAAGCAGGAATATGATCTGAGTTTAGCTTTGGGTTAGTTTATTATGGAATGCTCATTAGAGAGAGCAGAGTTGGAAATCAGTGCTGATTCTGGAGCAAAACGTCTTCATATATTTACTGTTTGGTTTTTGGATGGTTATTGTTCAGTTCCCTGGGTTGGGAAGACCCCCTGGAGAAGGAAATGGCAGTCCACTCCAGTATGCTTGCCTGGAAAATCCCATGGATGGAGGAGCCTGGCAGGCTACTATCCATGGGGTCGCAAAGAGTTGGACACGACTAAACGACTTCACTTTCACTTTCACTTTCAATGTACAAATACTAGAGTCAGACAGGAATTTAAATCTCAGTTCTTCCAGTTAATAGAAATAACTGTATATCATTACTTAATATTACTTAACTTTTCTGAACATGAGTTTTTTATCCATAAAATAATTTCTTATCAATAAAATAGGAATAAAAATATCCAAATTGTAGGACTATTAATAATGCCAGAATTAAAGTGGGTATATCTTAAAAACTCTCTGAAATAGAATGAAACTTCAAAATGGTACATCCCTTTCTCTGTTAAATTAAAAGGTGTACGTCAATAGAGTGTAAGGTATCAAATTTAACTTATAATGCTGAAGCGGACTAAAGGCCATTAGCAAAAAGACTCCAAAAAGTTATTAGGCACTTTCGGAACACCAAAAGCACTCACTAGATCAAATGATTTTTATAGTACTATGGAGGGGCAGTAATGTATTGTGTGAAGAGGGAAGGCTTCAAAGCATCAGTTTAATCTAGGGCTATTGCACATCTGGAACCAAAGAATTGGAGGATGGTGGCTCCCCCTTATCCATGTATAGCTCACTGATTCTTAAGCTCACTACAGCTCACTGATTCATTTCCTACTTGTAGGAGACTGAAATATCCTCCTTGAGGTTGGTAGAAATTAAGCATTAAGTTTATAGTCAATGCATTATTGTCTAAACCAAGCGAAAGTGAAAGTTGTTCAGTTGTGTCTGACTCTTTGCAATCTCATGGCCAGAATACTGGAGTGGGTAGCCTTGCCCTTCTTCAGGGGATCTTTCCAACCCAGGTCTCCTGCATTGCAGGCGGATTCTTTACCAGCTGAGCCACAAAGGAAATTCACTCTAAACCAAAGCAAGGTAGAAAACGGGTTGCATAAGAAATAGATTTGCCAGATAACATATTCAGTCCCTTGGTTTGTTTGATCAGTGCTTTCCAGGTGGCGCTAGTGGTAAAGAACCCGCCTGCCAATACAGGAGATGTAAGAGACGCGGGTTCAATCCCTGGGTTGGAAAGATCCCTTGGAGAATTCCATGGACAGGAGTCTGGCACACTATAGTCCATCCATAGGGTTTCACAGAGTCAGACATGACTGAAGTGGGGACTTGGGGGATCATACTTTAAGGTGAGTGGCAGCCCTTCTCCTCCATCCCAAAGCTCTCTACTTGGATAAAAGCTATCTTTATTGCAACAAAGCTTTCCTGGGCAGGACACATGAAGAGAGTATTATTAGGATATCCAAGGACTTACTGCATGAATGGCTGATGCTAGACAAGACAGGCCCAAGCAGGACCGCCTGCTACATTATTCAGTCAAAACCAATGAATGAAGAGGACTGGCTGGATATAACAATCCCTAGAGTGACAAAGCTGTGGTATATCACCAAAGAATAAGTCACCCTTGTCCTGAAGATGTGGTCGCTTCTCTTAAGCCAATCGGTCATGCAGTCTAAGAGATACAGAATGATGCTATGAACAGGAATGATTTGGAAAGAAATCCAGGCTAAGTATCTTTCTCTTCAGTGTTTATGCTTTCATACATTTTCTGAGAAACTTTTTGTCCTTGTGCCTTGCGTTGAGGCCAGACTAAGGTCTTCCTGGGAAGTTCTGACAACTAATGCATGCCGCTTTGCTGAATGCCATGGCCTTAGGGTGAGCCAGTAAATAGCCAAATAGCTTCAACTCCCATTTCTTTGTCCCCTTCTTTCCACTCAGAATGTCATTCATGTCTTTAATAACCTTTTAAGTCTATACAAAGTCATTACCTTAACAGTTCAAGTTATTATTAAAAAATTTATTTCCAAATACAATTTAAGATGGATAAGCAGAGAGCAAAAGTCTTCCCGATAATTACTTTTAGGAACATTTTCTATGCTCTGTTTTCAACATTCCCAACACATCTTTAACCCTCCATTTCTTCCCCCCTCCTAATTCCGATAGCCTCTTTAATCCCCCCAAACACCTCTCTTTTGAAAGATAATGACCTAATATACTCAGATTCACAAGATAACAAAACATTGTATCTTAATCAGCCCTTTTCCTGGAATAAGTTTTATGGCATTTCTACTGATTCTTTTCTTTTTGACTTCACAGCATTTCCCCAAAGACTCATTTCCTGGCTCTGGAAACATTCCTTTTCTTTAAGCTCAGTGTCATAATAGTACTTCTCAGAGCCTCCAGGGAGGATACCGAACTTAATTATATTATGGCCGCTGTAATTTGGTGGCTTAGCCACACTTATTCCTTAACCAATTCATATGCTACTGAAGGCGAAACCAAGAGCAACCTCTCTTTATGCTTCAGCAACAAGCTGTTCCAAGAAAACCGTTGTTATGGTATTGAGAAACTGCTCCTCCAAGCCACATCCCAGTGTAATGTTCAGTTGGCAAAAAAGAAGGTTGTATGTTGTTTGACAGGGAAATCTGCCTCATTCGACCACCCAAGAGGGCAGCAAAAATAAGTTACCTAGTAAAGGTGGTCTTTTATACAGAGGTCAGACAGAACTTTACTGGAAACTTGGGTGGACTGGAAAGTCCTGGCTTAATATAGTGAACTGCATAATTTACCATGCGCTCAAATGTTACTGTATAAGTAAAGCTTATTGTAAGATCAATGCATGCTCCGTTACACTTAAAAAAAAAAGTGATTAAAAAGGAATAAAAATGAATCAGAATGGCTTGTGCAAGATATTGCTTCCAAATCCTGGACACAATCCTTCATCAGCCCCCTTCTTACTCCTGGCTTTGTTTTTAATATTTTTATGTTTTAATTAAAGGATAATTGCTTTACAGAATTTTGTTGTTTTCTGTCAAACCTCAACATGAATCATTCATAGGTATACATACATCCCCTCCCTTTTGAACCTCCCTCCCATCTCCATCCCCATCCCACCCCTCTAGGTTGATACAGAGCCCCTGTTTGAGTTTCCTGAGACATACAGCAAATTCCCATTGGCTATCTATTTTACATATGGTAATGTAAGTTTCCATATTACTCTCTCCATACATCTCACCCTCTCCTTCCCTCTCCCCATGTCCATAAGTTTATTCTCTATGTCTGTTTCTCCATGGATTACTTCTTTTTTTCTCTTCTTTTGCTGGCCATTGTCTAGAGTGACTGCTGCTGCTGCTAAGTCACTTCAGTCGTGTCCGACTCTGTGCGACCCCAGAGACAGCAGCCCACCGGGCCCCGCCGTCCCTGAGATTCTCCAGGCAAGAACACTGGAGTGGGTTGCCATTTCCTTCTCCAGTGCATGAAAGTGAAAAGTGAAAGTGAAGTCGCTCAGTCGTGTCCGACTCTTAGCGACGCCATGGACTGCAGCCCACCAGGCTTCTCCGTCCATGGGATTTTCCAGGCAACAGTACTGGAGTGGGGTGCCATGAGAGACAGTTATCTGCTTTTCTTGATGACTGAAAGGAAGAGAAGCTACTATGAAAGCAGGAGTGAAAAGGAAGAAGGCTTGGTTGTCGTGTTGCTTATATCAGGTACAAAGTATCAAGTTCAAGTTAACTTGAAATTCCCTCAATTAAAAAAAATTTTTTTTAGTTATTTTGTTCTCATCATCAAGGTCATTTTAATGTCTATTTTATGATAATGAGTCAGCTAATGATCAGACATAGTATAATTAAGGAGATTTGGTAATTTTAAAATGTATAAAATGTAGGGCAACCATATAGCCTGGACATAGTTCTGGTCTATGTTCTAATAAAACTCTCCTTTCACTCACAAAGGTATCCCAGCTTGAATGATACATTAAATAGTCATGCTTAATTTAATACATACTTCAAATATGGAGCATGTGCAGAGGAGGAAAATTTTGAAAGTATACTTTTAGAGGAAATACCAGCTTTCTACCACAAATGGTGCTAATGTCTGGCATGTAGGAAAATGACGTTAGTATAGTCCCTGTCCCTCAGGAGAGACTATGTCAGTGTAACGTGGTTACCGCTGCAGTAAAGGGTGTAACTCATGAAAAGTGTTCTGGGTCTATTCTGCACAGCGCAGAAGGCTGCAGTTATATCCAGGCACACCTTGGAGCAATTGCGGGTTCGATTCCAGACTACCACAATAAAACAAAAATTGCAAGAAAGCCAGTTACACAAATTTTTTGGTTTCCCAGTGCATATAAAACATATGTTTACACTATGAAAAAAGTGAAAGTGTTAGTCACTCAGTTGTGTCTGACTCTTTGTGACCCCATGGACTGTAACCCACCAGGCTCCTCTGTCCATGAAATTCTCCAGGCATGGATACTGGAATGGGTAGCCATTCCCTTCTCCAGGAGATCTTCCTGACCCAGGGATTGAACCCGGGTCTCCCACACTGCAGGCAGATTCTTTACCATCTAAACCACTGGAGTCTAATAAATATGAAATAGCATTCTGTCTAAAAAAAAAAGGTACATACCTTAATGTTAAAATATTTTATTGCTAAAGAATTCTAACCATCATCTGAACCTTCAGCGAGCAGTAGTTAGTTACATCAAAGATCACTGATCACAGATCACTATAACAGATATAATCACAATGAAAAAGTGGGAAACATTTTGAGAATTCCCAAATGTGACAGAAGGGGAAGTGAGCAAATCTGTTGGGAAAATAGGGCTGAGAGACCTGTTCCAAGCAGGGGTGCCACAAACCTTCAGTATGTAAAACACACAGTGTCTGTGAAACAATAAAGTGAAGTGCATAAAATGGGGTGTGCCTGGATAGGCAAGGGTACAGTGTTAACGGTAGAAAGCAGTATATCCAGGGAGTCAAGACCATGGGTTCGGATTTGAGGTATATACACGAGACCGAGGTGTGCCAAAGACTAATGGAAATCCTACCTAAGTCACTTAGAGTAGAAAAGTTACGGAACGCAATCAAAAGCACCTCTACTACTTTTATCCCCCATGGCACCCCACTCCAGTGCTCTTGCCTGGAAAATCCCATGGACGGAGGAGCCTGGTGGGCTGCAGTCCATGGGGTCGCTAAGAGTCGGACACGACTGAGCGACTTCACTTTCACTTTTCACTTTAACGCATTGGAGAAGGCAATGGCAACCCACTCCAGTGTTCTTGCCTGGAGAATCCCAGGGATGGAGGAGCCTGGTGGGCCGCCGTCTCTGGGGTCGCACAGAGTCGGACACGACTGAAGCGACTTAGCAGCAGCAGCAGCAGCAGTTCTAAAATACAGAACTGTCAAAAGTAGCTTGTTGTAATGATGTCTTAAAAAAAAAATTCAAAACCCTGGAAATATAAACTACAAAAAAAAATTAGGATTCTATGAGTATTGAATTTTGCAACAACTTGGATGAATCAAAAAAGAAATCTCAAAAAGTTATGTATTGGATGTTATAACATTTCAAAAAAGCAAAGTCACACTGTTGGGAACAGATCAGGGAGTGACAGGATCTAGGGGCAGTGGTGGGCAGTGGGGCAGGCTGTGCATTCAGGGAGATAGAATGAGGAGGGTTTTTTGGGGGTTGATGGAACTGTTCTGTATCATGAATCTGGTGCCAGTTATGTAAATTTGTACATATGTTATAGTATATAAAATTTGACTATAAATTAATTTTAAATTAAAATTAGAGAAAAATCTCAAAAATTAAAATTTGAGATAAGACTAAAATGTGCATTTAGAGGGACTTCCTTGGTGGCCCAGTGGTCAAGACTCTGTGCTTCCAATACAGGGGCCACAGGTTTGATCCCTGGTTGGGGAACTCCCACAGGCATGGTCAAATAAAAAACAAACAAACAAACAATGCATTTAGAGAAACATGCTAACGTTGTCAAGATACCCCTCGTTTTGTTAAAACATCATTGTGTAAATGAGTTTAGTGCCTTCAAAGATTAAAAGCAACTAGATTTCTAACAGAGGAGTATATTGAGAATAATTAATGGACCACCTAAATCTGGGGTCAGCCAACTTTTTCTTAATGGTCAGATAGTAAATATTTAAACCTTTGAGGACTATATAGTCTCTTTATGGCAATTATTCATCTGTTGTTGTAGCACAAAGGTAGCCATGGATAATATGTAAAGAAATGGTTTGGCTATGGTCCCATAAAACTTTATTTATAAAAACAGGCAGAGGGCCAGATTTGGTCTGTAGTTTGCCAACCTCTAATTTAAGTTATTACCACACAGTGTGTCTTAAGAATACTTTACTCTGGCTCACCACCTATATAACATCCAAATATGCAGAAGTAGTTGGTATAATTTTTTTACATGCTTTAAATTCAATTATTTAAGTATAACCCCCCTTTTTTTTTAATTTTTGGCTGCACCCAGAGGCATGTGCGACCTTCCCCATCAGGGACTGAACCTATGCCCCCTGCACTGGAAGGTGGAGTCTTAACCTCTGGGCTGCCAGAGAAATCCCCTTAAAGCTTAAAAACAGTGGTCTTTTGTTAGTTCTTTTACACTAATAAAACAAAAAGAAAATGATGTAATTCAGTTCAGTTCAGTCACTCAGTTGTGCCCGACTCCTTGCGACCCCATGAATCGCAGCACGCCAGGCCTCCCTGTCCATCACCAACTCCCGGAGTTCACTCAAACTCATATCTATCGAGTCTGTGATGCCATCCAGCCATCTCATCCTCTGTCATCCCCTTCTCCTCTTGCCCCCAATCCCTCCCAGCATCAGAGTCTTTTCCAGTGAGTCAACTCTTTGCATGAGGTGGCCATAGTATTGGAGTTTCAGCTTCAGCATCAGTCCTTCCAATGAATACCCAGGACTGATCTTTAGGATGGACTAGTTGGATCTCCTTGCAGTCCAAGGGACTCTCAAGAGTCTTCTCCAACACCACAGTTCAAAAGCATCAATTCTTCGGCGCTCAGCTTTCTTCACAGTCCAACATTCACATCCATATATGACCACAGGAAAAACCATAGCCTTGAGTAGACGGACCTTTGTCGGCAAAGTAATGTCTCTGCTTTTGAATATGCGATCTAGGTTGGTCATAACTTTCCTTCCAAGGAGTAAGTGCCTTTTAATTTCATGG
Source organism: Bison bison bison (assembly GCF_000754665.1). Classification (NCBI taxonomy): domain Eukaryota; kingdom Metazoa; phylum Chordata; class Mammalia; order Artiodactyla; family Bovidae; genus Bison; species Bison bison. The sequence continues at coordinate 544,735 of NW_011494683.1, read as the reverse complement.
CTACAGTCACCATCTGCAGTGATTTTGGAGCCCAAAAATGATGTAATTAGCTCCTGTTTTTGAACCATGGATCAACTTTTATACTCAAATGTCTTGTAAATATATCATCCTTATTTATTCTCTTATTTATTTCTTCTTATTATTATCCTTATTTCTTTCTTCTTCTTCTTATTCCTTATTTATTTCTTCTACAAAAATGAAGAATAAGGTAAATAGCACTTGCTTTCATCACTTACAGTGAGGATCAAGATTGAGAAAATACTTTATTTCTGTCCCATCTGATCAGAGGTTCTTTATTTTAAAAAGTTAGTGAGAAATATTGGATTGCATATTAATAGTCCAAGTAATTTCAAAATTCTTGGACAGGAACATAAAATCCTACAATCTGACAATGGCACTGGATTGCGGAAGTTACTACTCTAATGTGGGCCATATTATAAGACCAGAGATTTGTTTTCAGTGTCTAAACTCGCTCAGGTTCTGCCTTTCGTTTTCTCTCTACAACTATCTATCCCTTCTTCTCTGAACCCAAATATTCTCAAGTTTTCTCACTACCAAAATGTGCATTTAAAGAGCTTAAATTTGTTCCCACTAAATCTAAAAGAACGGTAAGGATAAGAGTCAGCTTTCTCAGAGATATCAGAATTTTAACAAAAATCAAGCTGGTAAAAATTTGATTGATAACCTTTAAAAAATATTTCACACATGCTTACTTTTGGAAATAAAATTGTAATATTATCTTAGTGTTATCTTTTAAAAAAAGGATCTCTATATTTTGTTTTGCATATTGAGATTGTTTTCCTCAAGATAACTCTAATTATCAGCAACACTAATGTTGCCTTTCCATGTCTCTCTTCCCTTACGAAATTCCATTTAACTCAAATATCATTGGCTTTTTTCTTTTTTTGCCCCACAATTCCACTGCATGCAGAACTTCCCTGACCAGGGATCGAACCTGCACCTCCTGCAGTGGAAGCATGGAGTCTTAACCACAGGACTACCAAGGAGGCCAAAATCACTGAGAAGAGAATACAATTCTCTTCTTCTACTTTGATATTGAGGGATGTCTCAAAAGTGATAAACCTAATCCCAGGTGAATAGGTTGGCAACAAGGAGAGCCACGTAGAAGGTCACTTGTGTTCACAGAGGAGCACTGTGCTTCCTCTAAGAGAACCCTGGAACAAGACACAGGTATCGTCACCCTGACAAGAAGTCCAGCCTTCAGGGAGTGTATGAAGTCATTTCTGGGGAAGGAAACGGCAACCCACTCCAGCATTCTTGCCTGGAAAATCCCACGCACAGAGAAGCCTGGTGGGCTAGTCCATGGGGTTGCAAGAGTCTGACGTGACTTAAGAGCTAAACAGCAACAAAAGTCTTTTCTGCCCTGCAAATGTGCTGCTCTCCTAGCCTGCTCTCAGTCTCCACTTCTTGGTAAAGCAGCCTCTAGGGTGCCCTGTGTGCCCTCCGTATCTCTAGTCCACTGTTCACTGTCACTCAGAAAGTTGAACATTCTGGGAACTAACAGCAATACATCAGCCCCATTAACTAATGAAAATTAACTTTATATATAATTCAATGTCAGGGTAGCTAACCAACTTCAAACAAATGATTTGGTTTCTCCAGTCTCTTGTTTCTTCAACCATGGAATGGAAGAACTGGATTGAATGAATCCAAAGCTTCTTCGACTGCTAAAAGTTTTAGGATTTTATGACTGCAGCACATGGCACTCAGTGACAGCTATTTTCTCGGAACCTTAGAAGACATTTCTGCTTATTTTTGCTTTCCCAGCTCTGCTGAACTCACTACCAGACAAACGAGATGCTAAACACAGTGGTGTGATCTAAGGGGTCCGGGATTTCTTGTCTCCTAGGCAATTCTGAAATCCAAAAAGCTTTGATAAGCAAGAGCTTTTTTATAAGTTTAGTGTAAAATTTATTTGCCAGCAAAACTAGATCTGAACTACTGGGAAGAAATTTATACTCTCTCTTTATTCCATTCATTTGAATATTCGGATTTTTTCTGCATATACGTTAACACATTTTTTACCAGCGCTATCTCAGATCCCACCAGGGATGTTAGATAGGTTTTAGAAAAGGCAGAGGAACCAGAGATCAAATTGCCAATACCCATTGGATCATCGAAAAAGCAAGAGAGTTCCAGAAAAACATCTATATCTACTTTATTGACTATGTAATGCCTTTTACTGTGTGGATCACAATAAACTGTGGAAATAAACTGTGGAAAAAACCTGCGTCTTGAGAAACCTGTATGCAGGTCAGGAAGCAACAGTTAGAACTGGACATGGAACAACAGACTGGTTCCAAATAGGAAAAGGAGTATGTCAACACTGTATATTGTCACCCTGCTTATTTAACTTACATGCAGAGTATATCAAGAGAAATGCTGGGCTGGAGGAAGCACAAGCTGGAATCAAGATTGCCAGGAGAAATATCAATAACCTCAGATATGCAGATGACACCACCCTTATGGCAGAAAGTGAAGAGGAACTAAAGAGCCTCTTGATGAAAGTGACAGAGGAGAGTGAAAAAGTTGGCTTAAAGCTCAACATTCAGAAAACTAAGATCATGGCATCTGGTCCCATCACTTCCTGGCAAATAGATGGGGAAACAGTGGAAACAGTGTCAGACTTTATTTGGGGGGGCTCCAAAATCACTGCAGATGGTGACTGCAGCCATGAAATTAAAAGACGCTTACTCCTTGGAAGAAAAGTTATGACCAACCTAGATGGCATATTGAAAAGCAGAGACATCACTTTGTCAACAAAGGTCCATCTAGTCAAGGCTATGGTTTTTCCAGTGGTCATGTATGGATGTGAGAGTTGAACTGTGAAGAAAGCTGAGCACCGAAGAATTGATGCTTTTGAACTGTGGTGTTGGAGAAGACTCTTGAGAGTCCCTTGGACTGCAAGGAGATTCAACCAGTCCATCCTAAAGGAGATCAGTCCTGGGTGTTCATTGCAAGGACTGATGTTGAAGCTGAAACTCCAATACTTTGGCCACCTAATGTGAAGAACTGACTCACTTGAAAAGACCAAGATGCCGGAAAAGATTGAGGGCAGGAGGAGAAGGGGACGAGAGAGGATGAGATGGTTGGATGGCATCACCGACACAACGGACATGGGTTTGGGTGAACTCTGGGAGCTGGTGATGGACAGGGAGGCCTGGCATGCTGCGGTTCATGGGGTCGCAAAGAGTCGGACACGACTGAACGACTGAACTGAACTGAATATATGACTAATACTGACAGTATAAATCTGGAAATCTCTGAATTACGAAACTTATCTAGTTTCAAGGGTTTCATGTAGAGGGTGATGAGGGATGATGAGCCTGATATATTTCTAATGATGACCTGAAATCTATAATATTTCAAATTTTGCATCTAAGAATAAATGGTGCTTGGCAGTATTTACATGTTTTTTGTGCTATGTTTATGTACATTCTTTGAATATGGTAATTTTCAACATATATCTTTAAATTATTAATCAAAATAGCTAGTTAAGAAACTAACGTAATACTGTAAATTAACTATACATCAATAAAATATTCAATTAATAAGTCCTCATTTCCTGTTACAGATAAAAATTTTACACATTTTAGTGTTTTTCAGGTCAATATTGGGAATAATGAGACATTCTCATATGAAATAAGTGAACAAATGAATGGGGAGATATTTGAACCTGCTTCAAAGTTATCCTGAAATGCAAACCCAAAAGCCATCATTTACTCCATCTTCTTTCTAACATTATAAATCTCTATCTGCATGTTTACAGTCAATTCATTACATTCTATCAACATACAGAGACAAAACTTCTGAACTTTCCCCAGGTCCTCTGGCTCAAATAGAAAAAGTCCAATACCCATTAGCTTGATGAATGAGTCGGTCAATGAATGGGTGGATGGCACACAGACAGCCATCTCCCCTGTGTGGAGCAGAGACATATTATTTTTGCAGTTCCATAAAACACAGGTAAGACATTCAGGAAGTCCCTACACAGAGAAATTCAGAAAACAGATTATTCCTCTGAGCTGGTCAGAGGAGTTCCACAACCTGGTCACCTTCTGGATCAAACAGTAAGTAGCTTTATTATCATCTTTGGTTAAGAGTCCTCTAGCTGGATCCTACTTGAAGCTTCCATGGATAAAAAGTCAGTTTCAAAGAAAAACACCTTCTCATCATTTGACATTATCAAGTGGCGGAACAAAAAGTCTGACAGGGGGTCAGGGTGATGAAATAAAGCAGAGGGTCGAGTCATTGCAACTTTCTCCACGAGCAAGTGAAACGCTGCTTTTGGAAAAAATGGATACTACGGGCAGTGGTATAATAGACACTAAGGAAAACAAGTTAACTATTTTGGTGAGAGATAGTGAGCACACAGGCATGTTTTTAGACAGAAAGAATGAAAAAGAAAGTCTGTCATATACTTATAATATTGTACTATTCCTATTTAAAACTCAGATACATGACATGAACTAGTTTTTTTTTTTTCATTAAAAAGAAATGACCTTTTAATTGTGGAATGCTTATTGCATGTAGTTTGCATTAATTTGAAGAACGTGTGTAAACGTGATAAAGGCTTTCAATAAAAACACAAATAACTAAAGGTTTTCCTAATGTTAGAGATAAAAGAACACACATTCTTAGGTAGTCAGAATTTGTGCTTTTCAAACTTTCTCTTGCTTTCATTTAAGTGAGTAAACAAGAACAGATTTTAATATGCTTATTAAATACCTAGCAAAGGCATACTAACAGAGTCATGAGAATATTCAAAAAAGTATGAAAAAATGGCAATATTATTCATTTAGTAGTCTACAGCACATTCAGTTCAGTTCAGTCACTCAGTCGTGTCCAACTCTTTGCAACCCCATGAATCGCAGCACGCCAGGCCTCCCTGTCCATCACCAACTCCCGGAGTTGACCCAGACTCACGTCCATCGAGTCAGTGATGCCATCAAACCATCTCATCCTCTGTCGTCCCCTTCTCTTCCTGCCCCCAATCCTTCCCAGCATCAGAGTCTTTTCCAATGAGTCAACTCTTTGCATGAGGTGGCCAAAGTACTGGAGTTTCAGCTTTAGCATCATTCCTTCCAAAGAAATCCCAGGGCTGATCTCCTTCAGAATGGACTGGTTGGATCTCCTTGCAGTCCAAGGGACTCTCAAGAGTCTTCTCCAATACCACAGTTCAAAAGC
>NW_011494683.1:504665-539427 GCF_000754665.1 Bison bison bison | reverse complement strand
CCAAAGAAATCCCAGGGCTGATCTCCTTCAGAATGGACTGGTTGGATCTCCTTGCAGTCCAAGGGACTCTCAAGAGTCTTCTCCAATACCACAGTTCAAAAGCATCCATTCTTCGGTGCTCAGCTTTCTTCAGAGTCCAACTCTCACATCCATACATGACTACTGGAAAAACCATAGCCTTGACTAGATGGATCTTTGTTGGCAAAGTAATGTCTCTGCTTTTGAATATGCTATCTAGGTTGGTCATAACTTTCCTTTCAAGGAGTAAGCGTCTTTTAATTTCATGGCTGCAATCACCATCTGCAGTGATTTTGGCACATTAGTCATATCATTATGACTAAAAAAACAAATTAAAACATGTCATCTTTGTTTACCAAAATTAATTCAATTGCACAAAATGAGCTCAATATCATTAGAAAGAAAATGTGAACTTTAGAGACACGTGGTGCAAAAATATTCCAAATTACACAGTGCAAAAATACAAAATGTTATCATCTAATGTTTCAGACTCAGTATTCAAGCGTTTTGAAGACAGTTCTCTACACACTTCTGGAATTCTTGGAGGCAAACTCTATAGTGACTCACTAATAAATATGATTAACAGATGAGACTGAAATAGAAATTTCTTGAAAGCCTTTCAAAATAAGGACAGGACTGTGGCTTGTGTAGATGTATTTCTTATGGGGCCTCAGCTACCTTGTTTTGGAGACAGGACATTATCTGCAATTTAAGCTATTAAGTCACCCTTTATTTCTAGTGATTTAGTAATGATTCCTGATGCATCATTTATTGGTACATCAAACATCAAATCAAGGTATCTTGATTTCCATGTCTTAAAAATAAACGTAGGCATATGTAAGAAACTAGAACTATGTGTACGATAAGAAAATACCCCCTAATTAGGCATATTGTACCCACGGAAAGCTCCAGTTGGGCTGCTTTACAACCTTTGAACGTCCCTGCCACATGACCCAGAGGAAAACCCAGTAATCAGAAGCATGGGAAGGAAGGCAGTCAGGATTGAATATTCAGAGCCTGGACTCTCTGATTTAAGAGTAGCCTTCTTCACCCAAAGAGAAGTGTAAGTCTGTTGTTTTGGCTGCCCGGAATCCACTCCTGCTTCCTCTACTAACAACACTCTGATTTCCCTTTGGAGTATCACTCTTCCACGCTTAGAGGGTAGTGCTTTGGCCTTTGCTGACCTCTGCCCCTGGTCTAGGGAAGGGGATATGACCCAAGGCAGGCCAATCACGGTAGCACATGACTGGCCCCGGTGGATGGGGGCCTGAGACAGGAGCATCATTCAGGGCACTTCTGTTGGAACTCATGGGCAAGCAGCTCTTGTTCCCCTGGATTTGCTAAACTGGTAGGATGGGAGCCTGGAACCGCTGCAGAAACCTGGCGAAGAATGAACCCAGCATGGAGGAAAGTAAAGCCAGGGGAGGATGGGGTGGGGTGAGGTGAGGGGTCAGGTTGTGGCTATGCCTTGATTAAGCCCATTTGATGCAGCCCCTTTGAACTGAGTTTGTTTCCCCTAGGGTCTTCTTTCTCCCTTTGGATTCATTTTTCAATTCTTCCTAGATTCAGATCTTAAGCTGCCTTGCCCCCTAGATAAGGAGAAGCTCTGAGATGCCCTACAAGGGGAAAAGATGGCAGTCACAGCAGGGAGAAGGCAGCTGGCTACACGGGAGCCTGCTATATCACTGGGGAGTGGCTGCAACTATCTTTGCTGTCTACTCTAGGAAGAAACTCAGAATCGCTAACTGCGTCTGGGGATTGTCTCTGGCCTCAGTTTACATGTCCAGCCCCATCTCAATCCTTTCATCATGTTTCCTGTATGAACAAAGGCACATCTCTCTTTTCTTCCCATTCCCTCTAACAGTCATTCCCCACGTGAGGCGCCATCATCCTCAGAGGGATGGAGTTCCCTGTTCCTTCCCCTGGGATCTCCCAGACTTGGCCCAGACTTTGGTTATACACGTGTGTGCCTCCTCGGTCCATGGAATTTTCCAGGCAACAATACTGGAGTGGGTTGCCACTTCCTATTTCAGGTTGTAGCATGTACTATCTTATTTATTCTGTTTCCTCTCCCTCCTTGAGTTTCTCAGATCTCTGCTGTTTTTCCTGCCCACCATCAGAACACTCTGATGGGTGGATCAGAACACTCTGATTTTCCTTTGGGGAACTACCTGCCATGCTCTCGGTCCTGTGTTTTGGGTTGGGATCCAGAAATGACTCCCAAGATGGGCATCTCTGCTGAGTACCTAACACATATGAATGTGTCTCCTGGTCTATGTTCAATGGTAACTGAATAGCAATAATAAAGCAGAGCAGGCTGTTATGGTTGAAACCATCCAGATACTTGCATGCAGAATTTTTGACAGAAGGAAAAAACAGACACACACACACACAAAGAAAAAAACACCTAGACATAGCTCAGTAGGAGCATACATCATGACAAACAAATGCTTTTGGTAGGATTAAAACAGTCTCAGATCGTGTGAGTCAGTGTGGTAATGTGCCATTTACTGTATTCTAACTATTGCTTCCAAATTCGTTAAGTTTGATGGCCATTTTCTCTGATAAACTCTTCTTAGGGTTATCAGCAAGTTACATCCACATCCTGCTTGATTGCTAGTTTGCTGTGGCTACGCCTCCCACCTGTAAAGAGAAACCACTCAGGTGGGGTGGGAGGAAGATGACTTTCGCTACTCAAGTTTTTGGAAGCTATTGCCTCCGTGTTTCTAACGTATTGTCAGCAATTAGTATTTCCTTCAGCATTTAAAGACTGCTCTCTGTCTGTTGACAACTTCTTTACCACTGAGTTTTTCTCCTGGGTGGCATTAAACTATATTTAAAACTTACATCTTGTTTATATATGCTCTTGAGCCAGAACCTTTGGTTTACAGGAAAGAATTTGCTGATCTCTTTCCTTCCCCACTAAAAAAACTACTGAAGTTACTCTAATTGCTTCTACAACTGCATACTGCTGGACTCCTCAAAGGGCTGATACCACAGGCAAAGCTTAGACCACTTGGCTTTGCTTATGTTACAATCTGACATATAAATCAGAGAGATTATAGAAATATTCTACATTTAGTCTATGAATTTACATACCTAAACATTGTCTGATTAAAAATTAGGTGTGTAATTTTGGAGGGAAAGCTTATCTTTAGCAATATTTCATTCAGCCACACAGGATTCTATTATATATGGGTGTATATATTAATATAGACATACACACTTATATGTATATATAATACACTTATAAACAATAAAATTGAGCAGTAAAATTACTTTTCTTTAGGAAAGAGTTAAAAATACTGGCCCCTTCATGGTCATCTAAAACTAGTGGAAAAAGAAAAGTTAGACATTCATAGAACTAAAACCTAGACATCTGGGTCTACCTAACTTATGCCCTGATCATTAAAAGAAATTAATGATCACTTTATATTTTATATCCTATAAAAGAGCATTATTTTCCAACGTTTTCAATTTAACAAAGCCAAATAAGGATATATATATATAAAATCCAAAACTGAGTCTAAGTTCCTACATTCAATAATTTTTGATGTAATTATCCCCTCAAAGCTCAATAAAAGCATTTTCATAATGAAAACAACACAGAAACTGACAAGACTTGTTTGCGATAACTAAATATTTTGTGAAAAAAAATGTATTCTGATGCAATATGTTCATTCATCTTTAATGGCTTGTATAAATTTTCAAGTGCCATAATACATTCAAATTAGCAAAATTATAGGGATTAACTTTTCTACAGAGTTCCCCCAATGTCACCCAGGAGTCATAATTTAACTATGAATCCATTTTGAACGCATATATATCTCAACTCATTAAATGTTTGGTATTTAAAAGTAAATTACAGACATAAAAAAGCTTACTGGAATGCTTCATTGGGGAGTTAAGCAACAAATGTGTGGTTAACACTATCTTATGGATACAGGAGAGGTCTCTCTTTTACTATGATACTCAATAACGTGACTAAATGCCTCCCAGAAATTTCGAATTAGAAATGCAAAGGTTAGATAAGTTAAAGGTCACCCCCCTACAGTCAAGAGGGGGCCAGCTCCCTACCAAGTTCCTAGCAGACTTGCTTCCCTAGGGCACATCATAAAAGTAATTTACTGACAACTCACCTTACCAGGGGTCATCTGGGGCCTCGAGTCTTCTGGAATTCACTTTTAAGAAGCATGATTAAGTGGGGACAACTATTGGCCCTAAAGTATTTATGCTGAGAACAAATGTCTGTCAGAATTAAATCCTTTGTGTGTGGTGGTTTCAGACTTAAAAAAGATGTGTGCCCTGACGAAAAGCACATATATTCTATTCACCAAATTAAATCTTAGAATGAATATGGTTAATTGATTTATGAGGTTTAAAACAAATACTCCAGAAATCCAAATAGACAACACAGCCTAATAAAATGGAGAATGCATTTACCAGGTTAGTTAAACTCTTTTTCAATGTCCTCTAGTCCAGTTCTGTCTCACACTGGAGGAAAAATGAATTCACATCGTTTCAAAGAAAAATGAAGATGCTGTGGAAACCAAGCCAGGAAAGTTGACTTATTTCAAAATTTTTGCAAGAAAGAGCTATTTCCTGATTAAAACAAATCTCCTGCTTTGAGTGCTTTTGATAATTTTGACATGAAATATTTGGTTTAATATTAGGTAGAGAAGGCTTTTCTACATTTAAAAAAAATTACGAAAGGGTAAAATATGTGTGCTTTGCACAAAATTAAAACAGATTATCTGACTCTGTGTGTGGGATACAGTTCTAATCTATACAGTGCGTGGAATTGAAGCTGGTACTTTGAATCGCCCAGCACACATCTCAGTAATAACAGGGGATGAGGCATACAATTTCAAGGAACACCCACAATGAAAATTATTCTTTCCAAACAGAGAATTGTTTTGGAATATGTTAGGTTAATTGGCGCAGTGGGATTTCTCTCAAAGAAACACAGAGCACTGAAATCCTGACATGTGCAAGTAAAATGATCAAGCCTACTCTCTTCCCCTTTTCAGTTTTTCACATCTAGTCTACTCTAAGGAACTAAGTAAGTGCTAGCTGCTCAGACTCTTTGTGACCCTGTGGACTGTAGCCTGCCAGGCTCCTCTGTCCGGATTCTCCAGGCAAGAATACTGGAGTGGGTAGCCATTCCCTTTTCAAGGGGATCTTCCCAACCCAGGGATCAAACTCAGGTTTCCTGCCTTGCAGGCAGATTCTTTAGACTCTGAGCCACCAGAGAAAGCCCTCTATGCACTGTCAAATTCACTTTTGTAGATTCACATGCAGATAGAAAAGGAGACAGTGTTTTGTTTCGTTCGTTTGTTTTTGCAACTTTAATTTACAGCAGCAAAGACTGATTAGTTAAATGAGGTTCCACTGGCAAAAAGAAAGAAGAAACTCACCGAAGATATCTGCGAATATTCTACTTTGGAGGGTGAATTGCAGGTAATTTAGAAGTAAGGTGATTATTATTTTATGTTTTTGGTCATTATTTTACAATTTAAATAGTTAGAAATTCCCTACAACATTGGCATATCTTCCCTATTAGAAGGACATAGTTATTCCATCATTATTTTAATCTTCCTGACTTAAGAATGGGTTTCCCTGATAGCTCAGTTGGTAAAGAATCCACCTGCAATGCAGGAGACCCCAGTTTGATTCCTGGGTCGGGAAGATCTGCTGGAGAAGGGACAGGCTATCCACTCCAGTATTCTTGGGCTTCCCTTGTGGCTCAGCTTGTAAAGAATCTGCAATGCAGAAGACCTGGGTTCGATGCCTGGGTTGGGAAGATGCCCTGGAGAAGGGAAAGGCTTCCTACTCCAGTATTCTGGCCTAGAGAATTCCATGGACTGTATAGTCCATAGGGTCTCAGAGAGTCAAGACACGATTGAGCGACTTTTACTTTCTAACTTAAGAACACCTTGATTTGGCCTGTTACATTCTAAAATCCAATTATAATTATCCTTTTAAAAAATAATCACCTGACTCCCTTACTCTATTTAAATATGCATCTTTCCCAAGGAGGAACATGTGTGTGAATACACAGTCTCTAAGCTGTGGTTTGGAGAAGGCAATGGCAACCCACTCCAGTACCACTGCCTGGAAAATCCCATGGATGGAGGAGCCTGGTAGGCTGCAGTCCATGGGGTCGCTAAGATGACATGACTGAGCGACTTTGCTTTCACTTTTCACTTACATGCATTGGAGAAGGAAATAGCAACCCACTCCAGTGTTCTTGCCTGGAGAATCCCAGGGACAGAGGAGCCTGGTGAGCTGCTGTCTCTGGAGTCGCAGAATCGGACACGACTGAAGTGACTTAGCAGCAGCAGCAGCAAGCTGTGGTTACCATTTTTTGTGAATTATCATTTACAACTGGTATAGAATGAGCCCTCTTCATATTGCTACAATTGATAGTTTCCTGTAATTTGCAACTTTTCACTGGAACCAATTAAATGCCCCATGTTGTTAATGTACTGAGGTTTTAAAAATCTACACTTCAAAACTATGAGAAAGAATGTATACACTCAGTAAACACCATGTGTAAAAATACTTACATTTAATAGGGTAAATTTCTAAATATTCTTCCCAGTATTGATGCAGTGAAAGTTGGAAATAAAAGGAACCTTAGTGATTATTGATCCTCTCATGTTACAAAGGAAAATCTGAGGCTCAGGTGGTCAATGACCTGGCTGTGGCCACAAAGTGCTCAGAGCAGCCCTGGTACCAAGAGTCAATCTTCTTCCCTGTGACCTCCTTCTACTCCTGCCCCACCTCGCCGGCTATCTCTACATGGCTGCTATCAGTCTTGTTTACAAAAGCTTGGGTCAGACTTTGTCACTCTCCTGTTCAAAATCCTCCAGTGATTCCCCTCTTTCATTCACAGTAAAAGTCAAAGACCTTAGGAGAACATGTAAGACTCTCTGTTATCTGAGGCACACCTTCTACCCCACCAACACCACAGTAATCAGATAAGATGCTCTGTGATCTTATCCGATTACTCTCCTCATCACTCAGTTCCACACTCTGTCCTCCCCAGCACACCAACTGCCCGCTTCAAGGTCATGGTTTATCTTTACCATCGAACCCAGGTTTGCAAACTTAGCCCCTGTTATCCCTACACATTAAAGACATTATACTTTCATTAATTGAAACCCAAAGTCTCACTTCATGCTGAGTTATGCAGCTTTTTAAAATTTAACTGGAGTGATGGTGACCTTATGAAGGTGAGTGCACCTATTTGTCAGCATGGTAGGGTGTCCAACGGGCTCTGCAATTTGGGAGACACTACTTGTGCTTCTGTATCAGTACAAAGGAAAAAATCAGAATAAAGTAGAGTAAACCCCATGCTCTCTGAGCCTGGGCAAGGATGGAGTTCCCAATGCCTGAGTCATGCTGACCACTTTTCTTTACAGTCATTTTCTTAGAAAGTGTTAGAGACTTGCACTGCTTTCTATTTCACTGACTTTTGGAGCTAGAAAAGACCTATGGTATTATTTAGCCTAGTCCTCTGATCTCAAAGATGAGGATGCAGAGATGCCAGAAGGTTAAGCAGATTGCTCCCAGTCATAATCCCACTGGGGCTTCCTAGGTGACTCAGTGGTAAAGAATCCGCCTGCCAATGAAGAAGATGGAAGAGATGCAGGTTCGATCCCTGGGTTGGGAAGATCCCATGGAGAAGGAACGGGCAATCCACTCCAGTATTCTTGCCTGGAGAATCTCCATGGACAGAGGAGCCTGGCAGGCTACAGTCCATGGGGTCAAAAAGAGTCAGGCACAACTCAGTGACTAAGCGCACAGACACACACAACCACTGGCAAACTCTGTGGACAAGAGCGCCGTAGCCACTCAGAGAGCAGTCCTCACGCACACCCAGCTGAGACGGGATACTACAGGAAAGGGACAAAGCAAGAAACAAAGACATTGACAATTTGATGCTGTCACCCAAAGTTTTAATAATTACTTATAAGAGAAGAAGTGTACCTAGTTAGTCACGCCCATAATACATTTTTTGGTTGTTTTTCTTTCTTTCTTCTGTTTCTTTCCTTTTATGCAGAAGTTTTATATGTACTGACATTTAATCAAAGTCAAAATCGTAAAATACATACACACACACACACAACCTTCCTTTGACAAGGAGACATTGTCTTTAGATTGCAATTAAGGAACTTAAGCAATTAAGGAACTATGCCAACTATTGGGTAAATCTTTTCTGGAGCTAGCTATTAATACGTTGCTGCAAGTCACAAAATCCTAACAAAGATCAGCCCCAGGGTGGTGTGTGTGGAAACTCTGGGCGTAAATACATTATTAATGTCATGGGGTCAACCTGATCTTCCAAACCCCTGGAGATTTAAACAGAAGCTTTAAGAGTGGTACAGGGTAAAACCACAGACTGGGTAAGAGACAGAATGAGCTTTTGCAACCTCAGGTCACAGGCTTGAGCCCAGTCTTGGCTAGTAATTGATAACTTATGACAGATGTTTGGTGACCTGTGTGTGGAAGGAGTCGGTTCAAGTTTTGTTTCCCTTTTCCTGAACAGGTGTGTTCACATCTACCCACAAAGATGTTTGCACTGTGAAAATCTCATTCCCAAATCTTTCACAGAAAGGCTAAGAATTTAATGGGAATTAAATCCAGCTATCTTTTTATCCTCTTAAGGGTTAGCACTTTTCTCATTTTTTAAAACCTTAAGCAACTTCCCTTCACTCCACGTACACAGTCTTATCTTTAAGGAATTCTTCAGAACAGTTTCAAAGTGTTGGCTAAGGGAAATAGCCTGAGGACAGATGTCATTTTATTCAAGTATGTGATCCATTTGGATCAAAGGTACTTTAGGATAAGAGACTGGTTTAGGAGCAGCTTATTAGAATTTTTTAAAAAGAAGAGAATTTAGTTACTCTTAAAGAGATAGAATATTCAATATTTGAATTATTTGTAAGGAACATTTTTCCTCACGAATTCTGTGGCCATATGCAAACCTTCAAGATCCTTTGTCATCATGTTTTATTTTTATATTAGCCTCAAATTTATTGGATTGTTTTATAAGCAGGCTAAATATAATTTCAACTACAAGCAATCATGGAATTAGATCAAATTCATTGATGTTCTCCTTTTCCCTTCTTGTGCTACCATATATATGTATGATAGGGTAGCTAGCACATATTTTTTTGTCTTAAACAAATAATAATCTTTTACAGATATTCTGTGATTTGCAGTTTAGGCCTGTGGAATTACACAACATTTTTAAATGAGTGAATGGAAGAGTTTAAACTTAGTTGTATACAGCATGCCTAGGAAGAGTAAAATGAAAATTCACAAGAAAAAGGAGTCAAATTTTACCTCCTTTTGGATGATAATTCTCACAAGCCACTGTGACCATATGTATTGTCATCTAGTATCACAAAGTCAAGCTGGGGTAGAAAATGACATGATTTAGAAAAAGATTCTCTCAAGTTTTTCTCATTGTAACACATTATACAATGGGCTCAATAAATAGCATCTCCAAAGATGATTTTAATTTCTAGACAGTGACCCAGTTTTCAAAATGTCCTCAGTTTTGGCCACTTTGATATTATGATAATTCAACATAATTGCAGATTTTTTTAAAAAAACCATTAAACTAAATCTCAACTGGTGATTAATATAAACAAATACATTAAAATGAATTATAGTAGTTGATTAAAATATTTACTGTACCTAAATATTACATATTATATAAATAGCTCTCTCTATATATTTAGTATATAAATGTAAAGATGAAAGAAGTCTGTTAAAAGCCAAGTGCCACATAAACGGACTCCCCAAATTGGTCTTAGGTAGGAAGACACAAATCAAAGAGCAAACATGCTTACAGATTTAGGAAGCTTTCTATAAAATATCGAGTTGATGAGATAGGACAAGGGCTTCCCTCAGCCTGGGATGTGACAAGCAGGAAGCTGTGGTCATTCCATTTATATATTCTTGCACGTGACCTTCAGCACATTTTGTGATAAATTAACAGATGTTTGTTGCATTGTTCAATTTTGAAAACTTCCTTTAAACTTCCCTCTTCACTGATCTCATATTTTGCCCACCTGTCTCTCTTAGAAAAATATTTTGTTGAGTAATACACTCTTTGTATCATGACATTACATGTTAATTTCAGAGCAACTTTGCCCAACTACTCCCCTACCAAATCCTGAGATTCTAAATCTGGTGGGCAAAAATATGTGCCTTCTTAGTTTTCAGTCTCAGTATATTTCCTTTGCAAATCCTACAATTTATTAACTCTATGGCAGAGTGACACAAACCACGTTCCAAAATAAACACACAAAAAGACCTATATTACTGTAATATCCAGGTTGAGAAAAACTACTCTGAAAGCAGGGAAATGCTGATGAAAGCTTGCTGCCATACTCAGGGCTCAGCTGCTTTGTGCTTAATCATCATTAGGCATGTGCTCTGAGGAACCCCAGACCTGGGAGTTTTTGCATAATGAGGTAGGTAGCAAGGCCTTATACCTAATGCCAGAAGGTGATGATGTAAAAATGAAGACGTTTTCTTCCTCTAGTTATACATTTCAATAACATTCTGGGTTTATCTTTTTGAACAGAAGAAAACACATAACAATATAACTCTTTCCATAGGAGTGCTGTATAATTTTACTGCAAACACTATCATAGAATTTCCATGAAGTACCATCCAATCCCACACTAAGGGGGACTGTGAAATACCACAGAATATAGTTAACTGTGGCCACTGGAGCTTCGGAGTCATTCTGAGGGCTAGGCACCTTTTCCTTACTCTTCTTTTCATGTGAGTATAATAGTTAATATAATAGTATAATAGTTTCATATTAGAGGATGCTGAGAACAGTGAATGCTTACAAGGTATTGATACTTCAGAGTCCTGTGAGATTGAGCACGTAAAGAGGTAGGTGCAACCTTTTAGCATCCCTATTCTACAGATAAAGAAACCAAGCCTAGAGGTTAAACAACCTGCCCAGAGTCAAACCACCAGCATATGGTATGAATGCAGTGACTGGCACCCAAGTCTGTATGCCTGCCATCAGATCTAGGTCCTCAGCCTCCCTGCTGTTATGCAGCCAGGACAAGCAGCACCATGCATGTCTACACCAACTGTCATCCATCTCTGCGTAAATGTGCTCCCCAATCTTTCCCTCTATGCAGTTGGCTGCTGATCAAGAGCATGGTGGCCAGCAACTGCCTGGAAAATTCGGTTCTGCTACTGGCTAGCAGTATTCTCACAGGCAGTTTGTTTAACTTCTGGGCCTCAATCACCTCGTCTCTGAAATGGCATAATCATCCCTGCCTCAAGGGGTTACCAGGATTACAGAGGTACTCTATGTAATGGCTTAGCAGAGTAAGTGCTTAAAAGAATAGTGGTTATGATTAGTAAAACGTAAGACTAGAGCGGGCTTCCCAGGTGGCGATAGTGGTAAAGAACCCGCTTGCCAATGCAGGAGATGTAAGAGATGCAGGTTTGATCCCTGGGTCAGGAATATCCCCTGGAGGAATGCACGGCAACCCACTCTAGTATCCTTGCCTGGAGAATCCCATGGACAGAGGAGCCTGCCAGACTGCAGTTCATAGGGTTGCAAAAAGTCAGACACAACTGAAGCGACTTGGCACGCGCACACACATCCTACACCCTTGCTAAAAACATGGCCAGCTTGAAGACTATAATACTGGGAAAGTTCTGGGATGCTTGTGATTTCGCTTTCATTAGATGACAGAGCCACTGTAAAGCCATGCCAGCTGATAACTACCGACAGTCCTCTTTTTTCTTCTAGTCAGACACAGAGAGCTGGTGGCTGCCACATACAGATAGATACTTTTGAAAGACAGCAGTGACCTTCTGAAGGGTTCAGATTTCTTGGCTTCTCACTTGTTTTAAATGATTACCACAGGACCTTTGAGATTTATGGGCTCTATTTCCTTTGCCCTTCAAGTCTTAGATAAATATAAAGACATTCATGTAAAAGCTTTCCTCACCTCAGCTGTGAATCATGGGACCTAAAATGTAGGAGAAGGCAGGTCTGTCTCTGTTTAGCTGGAGGGACCCTGTACTCTGAAGTTTCGACTTCAGTAAAAAAATATGATGCATGCTGGAGAGAACTTTATAGATTAAACCAGTTAACACTGGCACACACCATACCTGTATCCATTTATATTTATTCAAATGTTTTAAATAGAATTGCGAATGCCAAGATAAAAAAGTAAGAACACCAGAAATGAAATGTACTTAACCAAACAGAAAATTACATTGAGATTATTTCACATGACCAGCGAATTAAAAAAAGATGATTTCTCTGTTGGACATTTATAATAGACTTAAAATGAGATTAGACATTTAAAAATTGGAAACATTTATCACAGAGTGCAGGGCATTTTGATGCAGGATCAGTAACACTCAGTAAAATAAAGATAGTTGGGTTTAATACCATATCATTACTATCTTGATATAAAAAAATTATAGTAGTAAAAATTTTTACTTGCAGATCTACATTTTAATGGTTTGGAACCAGAATTTTAAATTATCCCCCAAAAGAAGGTATTTATAAATTTATATCTGAGGGAAGACTTGTCAATGAACTTTCTACCACTTTTAGAATAAATTTATTTCTACCACTACATTAATTCTCTTTTAGATGGAATTCAGTAGTGCCTAATCCAGTAGTTTGATAGGTCAAAAACTTAAAACATATCACATATACAAAAAATTCTAGAATGGCAACTCTTCTATTGCAATATTTATCAAATATATTAAATATATTTTCCTGCTTTATTTCAACTAAACGCACACTTTCTTTCAACCTAAAACATGCTTAAAAGCAGAGCTCTAACAATTTTACCGAGGAAACGTTTGATGGGGACACAGTCGGCGCTGCATACGTGTGCATGCACATGAGTGTGCACGTGTGTTCATGCTATGCTTCTGATACCAGTTTTGAACAGGAAACTGCTTCTCACTGATGCTCTGACTCATTTCACTCAGGAAAAAAAACACTAGCATTGCATGCACTCCTATAAGACCACCAGTTAAAGACAGAGGAAAATGTGAAAGGAAGGGTCTCTGGCCAACTTCGGAGAAGTAGGACATCCATCCCAATGGGCTGATGTGCAATGGATTTCACTAGACCTTCGCTGCTCACGATCATGCGTGTGACTTACAAGCATGTGAGATCAGAGGCTGCCTGGCCGGGCCTTGCCCCGGCGCACCCTACCTCTTCTTCCACAATGCTCCTGTGGCTCCCAGGCACCTGGGCCACTGTCTCTCAAGAGACCCAGTGTCAATGGGTTCGGTCACCCAGACAATCAGCAGCTTTCAACTGCATGTCCTCTCCTCTCCTGGTAAAAGGACTGCTTCAAAAAGCATCTTTTGAAATGAGGATCCCAGTAGATAGGGAGGGACAGGAGCCCAGGCATACTTGTTCCAATGATCAACAAGTCTTTAGCTCTGTCTGCTGCATGATGTTTGGGTGAGGCCTCTTGGTCCTCTGACCACCCCTGAGAACTGTGTGGGGTTGCAGGTGCAGGCTTGCCTTCACTGTCGTATACACACAGAGCTAAGGCTGATCCTTGGTGGTCAGGGCAAGTTTGTTTAGATTAGACTAGAGTAACTTCCCTCCAGTACTCTTGCCTGGAAAATCCCATTGACAGAGGAGCCCGGTAGGCTGCAGTCCATGAGGTCGCTAGGAGTTGGACACGACTGAGCGACTTCACTTTGGCTTTTCACTTTCATGCCGTGGAGAAGGAAATGGCAACCCACTCCAGTGTTCTTGCCTGGAGAATCCCAGGGGCGGTGGAGCCTGGTGGGCTGCCTTCTATGGGGTCGCACAGAGTCGGACACGTCTGAAGCGACTTAGCAGCAGCAGAGTAACTTCTGGTGTCCTTGTCATTATTTTAACAAGGGTTTGCAGATACAAATAGCAAATTACATTTTATGAAAAGGAATGAGAACATTTTTGCCAACTAGCTGAATACCAAATTCCCAGTGGAACAAAAACAGGAAAATGTAATAGGTGAAGCGACTGTCCAACTCAAATTAATTGCTGAAAAACATTAATGTCATTTTCTAAGACTTTCAATCAAGAATCTCACATGCTGCCAGAGTTAACTAATCTCACTCAAAGTGGACAAATACTATGTGAAGCTCAAATAAGTGACAGAAGGTACAGGACAATGGGGGTTCCCTAGGGGCTCAGCAGTAAAGAGTCGCCTGAGAAGCAGGAGACACGGATTCGATCCCTAGCTAGGGAAGATCCCCTGGAGGAGCGCCTGGCAACCCACTCTGGTACTTCTGCATGAAGAATCCCATGGACAGAGCAGCCTGGCGGGCTACAGTCCATAGGGTCACAAAGAGTCGGACATGAATGAAGTGACTGGGTGTGTACACGCACACACACATCAGTGACAACTAGTGTACAACCATTTGCTCCCAGTGGTTACTTCAGAAATATGACTTGGCCATAGGTGGGCAGAGAAAAAGTGTCTCATTCCTTACTCAACTGATCCAGGGATTTGGCTCAGTCTAGACCAGTGCTTTTCAAATTGGCCCCATGTTGAAATCACCTGGAAAATCTTTAAAAGGGTACCAATGGAGTCCCCACTCCAGATATTCTGATTTAATTTGGGCAGTAGAATGTTCTAAAGTTCCCAGTCATCTCTACTGTGCAGCCATTCTTAAGAACCAGTGGTCTATCACCCCCAAGAACTTCAAAGAGATGAGGCTGGGTCTAGTACATCCAGAAGTTCTGACTACGGATTCAGACATAAGATTAATTTAAAGATTTCAAATCACTGTGATCTTGGAATTTCCCTCTTTGGGATACAACAACATCAACAACAAGGTATATGCTCCTTCCCACTCCCACACTCAACACACAAAATGAAGATTTTAAAGTCTGCTCATCAGTTGGTCATTTGAGCCATTTCTCATGGCATCCACATGAATGGTCAGCTTGCACAATGCACTAATGCTAAAAATCTAGCAAACAGCTATTTAGTTTTAAAACTATTTTTTACCTATTCTTGGTAATTTTACAAAGCTCAGTCTTCTAGGATTTGAGCTATTGTGAATGGAATCACCTCTTCCTAAATGAAACCACAGTTTAAATTCATATGGCATAGAATTTACTCTATTAATCCAACTCCACAATTTCTTAGAGCAAAAAGAAGTCAATGCTTTAGTTGGTGCTTTGCAGTTTTGCACATAAATTTTGCTCAGTGAAACTTGGTTATGCTCTCAGGATATTGCAATCTCCTATAATACAGGCAGCACAATCTGGGTGTTAGATACTGGGTTGGCAAAATGTTCGTTTGTGTTTTTCCACAATGGCTTATTAAAAAATTTATACGAATGTTTTGGCCAAAGCAGTAAAAACCAGACGCCATATTTTTAGCTTTAGTCAAGACCCATTTAGGGAGGTGTTCTCTAAGTTCCCCAAATGACAGGTTCTTTGTTGGTGGTATAAGAATCAGGGCTGGTAGATATTTAAGGACATCAACCAAGTCCAGCTCTTTGCCACAAAAAGGCCAGTCCTTAACCAGGTGACAAAAATCCCTGTCAATTCTGAATTGACCGTTAGCAGAAAAGGAATTCCAAATTCCCTTATACCCAGCACTAGCTTTTAGAAACTCTTATAATCAAGAATTCCTCTTTATGTCTAATTTAATATACTCATATTGGTCATTAATTAATACCATGGGGGGAATCACCACTGTGGCTTGTCCTGCATTTATTTCAAACCTACCAAGATTGGGTTTAGTATATAGAATTATTATTAATGCTGTGATTAGAATATTTCAGTCAATACTTTGGTCTGTTAAAACAGCTCTATTCCCTCTCTTAGGATGTTTAAAACTGAAAGAATAGGGAAATGATATGCATAATAATTTATGAAGATTCCTATTTGCATTATTAACACAAAATAATCACTGAAAAACTCAGAAGACTGCCATGAACACACTAATTTTTCACACATCAAGAAGCCTGAAAATTAGTGTGAAATGATTGTGATACCGTTTTCATTTCAAAAGTCTCTGAGGGGCACACCACAAAAACCAGTAGTCTAGTCAAATCATGAATGTGTTGGCATCTATTCCATTAAACCAACAGTAGTCACTTCTAAGCCTTCCAATCTGTGACTTGTGACAGCGGTTCCTTGGAGACTGAGATAAAGGCATGCTGTTGCCTGATCTACTTGAGGGGCTACTTGAGGACAAGGATGTGGTCTTAGTACTGACTATACAGCATACATTCAAATTTCCCTGTGATAGGTTCCTATCGTACTGATATCACTAGTGCCAAATACTAAAGGAATCCAAAATATGCACTTTGAAATATGTCATTTTCTGTAACTCTACACATGTATTCTACATATTTCTACATAATGGGTAGAAGAATGGATTTTGAAGTTTATTTTAAGCCTGAGAAACCCTGCAGGTCTCCTAGGAAAGAATGCCCAACAGGGTTCTGCAGAACTCCTAGAGGCCTACAGAACATACGTACTACAGATTGTGACACGGTGCTGTCACAATCTGGCTTGTATTATTTTATTGCATGATAACATGTCTCAATATCACAGAAGATAAACTTTCTTTCATTCATATCCCAATGAATAGGTGTGAATGAAAAGAGAGTCTTAAGTGACTCTAATCAGAAGAAGGGCATTCAAGTTAAATTGAAGTAGAAACAAGAACATCAGTGTAGTGTTTTCCTTTCTGCAACAAAATTTTCCAGTATTCTGAGCCCATTTCTTTCACCTACATTTTATCATACATAAACTTTTAATACCAACATTTTAAGTAAAACGGTATTTGAAAACTATTCTCTCAAATAGCTGAAGATATATTTAAGAGTTAATTGGCAATGTGTATCATGGTGTATGTCCCTCAACTCAGTAATGTTCTATCAGTGAATTTTAAAGAAATTATCCATAATCAGGTTAAATAATATATACAGAAATGATAAACATTATTTACAATGATAAAAAGAAAATACTGGGGTAATCTTAAATATCTCTTAATAAGGAAATTCCATGCTCAAAAGACATTAAAAAAACTAAGTTTTTGAGAAAAGTTTCCAAATCTGGTAACATTCTCATGACATAGTATTAGGTAAAAAATGAAGGCTAAAAAGCTTTTATAAAAGCTTATTTTTATTTTAAAGTTTCCTAGGAAAAAACTATTAGAGAACATATTCTTCTGTGTTTCCAGTTATTAAAACAGACTTGTGTTACTTTTGCAATCAGGAAAAATTAATTTAATATAAAAACTGGAAGAAAGTATATCAAAATATTAATGGCGATATTCTTTAATTGATAGGATTATAGGTGATGGTTTTTAGAACACTTTCCCCAATGTTTTATTTCATAGAGAGAATGTTTAACTTTTCAAAGTCAGAAAAAAGCTTTCAAGGTCAGGAAAAAAAAAACTCACTTGTAGTGAGTAATGCATTTGCTGAAGTACCTTTATTCCTTCCTCATGAGGTATCACTGGCAGTGAGTTATTAGAATACATTTCAGAATATATTTATTGAACTCTGATGTGCAAAACAATAATGGTTCATTTTAAGAGACTTTGGATTATGTGCTACAAAATGTAATGAAAAATTTTACTGGGAGAAAGTTGAAACTACTGATTTAAACAACTTTTCCAAATCATCTGTGTCTTGGTGCCAAAGCTGTCTTCCTTAAAGGACCAGAAGTACCATTAAGTACTTCTTTTGCACAGTTATGTCCTGGTCAGTCCTGAGTGTTCATTGGAAGGACTGATGTTGAAGCTGAAACTCCAATACTTCGGCTACCTGATGAGAAGAACTGACTTATTGGAAAAGACCCTGATGCTGGGAAAGATTGAAGATGGGAGGAGAAGGGGACGACAGAGGATGAAATGGTTGGATGGCATCACCGACTCAATGGACACGAGTTTGGGTAAACTCGGGAGTTGGTGATGGACAGGGAGGCCTGGCGTGCTGCAGTCCATGGGGTCGCAAAGAGAAAGAGTTGGACACGACTGAGCGACTGAACTGAACTGAATTGATGCTGCCACAGTGTGACCTTGAGGCTGAGTGGTCCCAACAATAGGCATTCTCTGTACTCTGAGTCATCCTAATTATTTCACATGGTAGATACTGAATAGATAGGTATCAGGAATATATTTATATTTTTTCTTACTGGCTTCTTCTGGTTTTGATGTTCTTACCTTTGAATAGAACTCAAGAAAACAAGAAGGAGCTTATTTATATCATGAGTAGAAGAGTATATATCCTCCTTCGATTTTTTTCCAGTTTAAAATGAGAAAGATAATCAGGTCTCCTCAAATCATACTTAATTTGTTTCATTCTAAGACATTCATGAACTGTTAGATGTCTTAATTTTAGAATGCCATAATTTGCTTATAGCTTAGTACTACTAATATTGCATCATTTTACTTTCTTGTGAACAAAGGTCTTGCCAACAAAGGTCCATCTAGTCAAAGCTATGGTTTTTCCTGTACTCATGTATGGATGAGAGAGTTGGACTATAAAGAAAGCTGAGCGCCAAAGAATTGATGCTTTTGAACTGTGGTGTTGGAGAAGACTCTTGAGAGTCCTTTGGACTGCAAGGAGTTCCAACCAGTCCATCCTGAAGGAAATCAGTCCTGAATATTCATTGGAAGGACTGATATTGAAGCTGAGATTCCAATACTTTGGCCACCTGATGCATAGAACTGACTCAGTGGAAAAGACCCTGATGCTGGGAAAGATTGAGGGCAAGAGGAGAAGGGGAAGAGAGGATGAGATGGTTGGATGGTATCACTGACTCAATGGACGTGAGTTTGAATAAGTTCCAGGAGTTGGTGATGGACAGGGAAGCCTGGCGTGCTGCAGTCCACGGGGTCACAAAGAGTCAGACACGATTAAGCGACTGAACTGAACTGAACTCTCTTGTGAAGAAAACGTGACAGTATTTGTTTACACACCTATTAGATTATTGAACATGAGAATTCAAATTGAAGAAGCAAGGAAGGAGGCAATAGATGCACTTATATGTTATAAAGGTGGCTACTTATATAAAAAATATTTGACTTACCTGTAAAAATACTGTACAAGGAAATCACAGTATAAATAGCATATCTTATGACACAGAGTCAAACAAAGATGTAGTGAAAGAATGATTTGCGATTGCCAAAATAACCCAAAGGCCTCTTTGTTTCTGCTGGCAGATGCTGATATACAATTCTAATGCCTGTTAAACAGTATTTAAGCAAATATTTTATAAAACCAAGAATCATTTTAAGTATGTCAATTACATAGGGAAACCAAGTCAAAACACCAATCTGATTGCACTGCTTAATCATCACCAAATAACATGAAAAATGTAATGTCATTGTCCTGATTTAGTGGTCATAATTATTGTTTCCCTGTGTTGCCTCCTTATTTTCTCCTATATTCTTTCCTTTATTGCGAAGAAACACCTTTAGTGAGGATAACACTAAAATAAAATTAACATAGCCAGAGCAAAGATAAATAAAATTTAAAAAGCCAACCTTTATTCCACTCTGAACAAGTTTGTGAATGTCCAAATAAGGCTCCTTGAAAATTTCTCCTTCGGGGGTAAGTATCTTCACGTAACCTTCTTTTTCCAGAATGAAGAGGCGGTGGGAGCCATCCCCACTCTGAAGGGCGCTGACAGGCTGGCGCAGCCCACTCACAACCTCCTGGATACAGAAGCAGTTGTGTTTGTGCTTTCTAAACAAATTAAAGAAAACCAGTAAGCTTTTCCTGAGATGAAGGAGGTAAGAAACGTATGTAGCATCCTTTTCAAAATATATTTCCTCTAGGAATCAATGAAGGGCTGCTGACCCAAGGTCCCAATCTGATTCTCTTAAATTCTTTTCAATGGGAAAAAAAAAAAAAAACACCTCAAAAAGCTTTCTATCGGAAAGCAAAGGAGAGAATCCAAACACATACGTATTTTAAATTTTTCACAAGCTCACTATCTCATCTTTCAGTGACTCCAATTAAAATCAGCATTACTCACAGTAATTAAACCTTACAGAAAGGTACTGAAAGGTCTAAGATCTATTTATAAAAGTCTGTTTAGCTAATAATTGTGCTGAATGTTTCTACAGTGCCATAAGCTAACAACAATCATACAATTCCAGTTTAAAACTATACTCAAGCTCATAATAGAAGATTAGTAGTCTCAGCATTAAAGATATTTAAGTGAATATGATTTTAGAGAAGCAAACTACCAAAAAAAAAAAAAAAATCTGGAGGATATAACTGCTGGACATGAGCATAGACAGATGACTCATTGTTAAAACCACAAGGCTTGCCAGGTTTTTGTTTTTTAAGATTAAATAACATTTATCTTTATGAACCTGCTGATCTCTTCCACTTTGTCATATTCTTCCATCTGGTCCAAGTAGTTAGAGGCTGGTCCTCTGATTTGTTTTCTTGGAAAATCAGGAAAGCACAGGCCACCATCTTTTCTTGCATAGTAAAAGCAAAACTCATCAGCAGTAGTTTGAAGTAAACCTTTAAAAAATGTAAAAAGATGCCTTAGAAATATTTAGTGTTATGGTAAAAACACCACATTTGAGAGACAAAATATAGGTCAAGAATTTTAGGAATATTCTAGGAAAATATATAGACAAAAAAAATGAAAGAACATTGTATTTTGGTTTGGGATTTCCATTTCTTTTTAAATCAAACATTTAAAGTTGCAGTGCAAGTGAAACAATATTGTATTAGATGTCTTAAAAGGCTCATATGAAATAGAGCTAGTATGAACCCAGCATTAATTGCATTGACTCTATTTTCAAACCTTCCCAGTTTCCAAGTGTCACACTTTCACATTCATCTGATGACTATTCAGCACTTTTTCCCCTACCATATTAGTAACTTCCTAAGAAGAACAAATTGCAGTCAAGAAAGAGACAGACCATCAAGAGCCAGTTTGGGTCATTTTAAAATTCTTACTCTATTGTCACTCATACATGATTAAATGATAAATCTAGTTACTATCCCAAGGTCATACATTATATGCCACAGTAAATGACTGACTCCCTGCAATGATCAAGGCATGAATTGATGCCAGTAACAGAGCCTCTGTATTCAAATGTGTCGGTGCCTTTTTCTTGCTCACTTACAGAAGACTATTTTTTAACACAAAAATAATCTTTAAAATATTCTTTCAATCTTCTCAAACAGAAGAGCTGACATACTACTCCTCACTGAAAAAAAATTAATTAATATGAGCCAAAACAAAAATGCAGACTTAAAGGGATCTGAATGAAAGGACTTATTTTTTCATTTCTTACATAGTAAGCATTTTTACCAAATAAAAAGTTGAATAAGAAAGAAGATCTTACCACAGAAAAGAATTTTGACATGACTTTTACAATTTGAGTTAATAAGGTAGGTTTTTGTTTTTTTTTTGCAGGGAGGGTGTAATGGCTAAGATTCACTTCCATATCTGACAATTTTGTTATTAAAATATGACATTACTATCAGAATTGACTCTTGGTTCAGTTCAGTTGCTCAGTCGTGTCCGACTCTTTGCGACCCCATGAACTGCAGCACGCCAGGCCTCCCTGTCCATCACCAACTCCTGGAGTTCACGCAAACTCACATCCATCGAGTTGGTGATGCCATCCAGCCATCTCATCCTCTGTCGTCCCCTTCTCCTCCTGCCCCCAATCCCTCCCAGCATCAGAGTCTTTTCCAATGAGTCAACTCTACTGCTGTCCCAAATTCCTGCTTCTGATTTCATACCTTCAATTATGCTCAGTCCCTTGATTTTTATCTAACAAATCAAACTATTTTACTCCCACGTAATCAGGTAATGTAGCTGAGGTTTAGAAGTTGTATAATGGATGCAAGTTTGCAAGTATTTGTAAGAAAAAGAACTTGGAATTTGGGAACAACCAAGTGAGGCCCATCAATGGAATATGAAAGACACTAAAAAGTTGATTTTCTGTGAGCTTAACCCAAGTCCCCTCCAACCTGAGCGACTTCACTTTCACTTTTCACTTTCATGCATTGGAGAAGGAAATGGCAACCCACTCCAGTGTTCTTGCCTGGAGAATCCCAGGGACGGGAAGCCTGGTTGGCTGCCGTCTATGGGGTCGCACAGAGTCGGACACAACTGAAGCGACACAGCAGCAGCAACAGCAACCCAAGTCCCCTCCAACCTAAGACTAACTAACCTTGGAATCTGAGGGTCCCACAGGACTAAAACATAATATATATTTTGATCTAACTTGTGGGCGAAGTGTATTATCCGTGAATTTCTGAGACAGATTCTTCAATGCTGATACCTGACTAAACCATTGAGACAGGGCTTCCCTGGTAGTTCAGCTGGTAAAGAATCTGCCTGCAATGCGGGAGACCTGGGTTCGATCACTAGGTTGGGAAGATTCCCTGGAGGAGGGCATGGCCACCCACTTCAGTATTCTTGCCTGGAGAATCCCATGGACAGAGGAGCCTGGCAGGTTGTAGTCCATGGGGTCGCAAAGAGTTGGACATGACTGAGCAATGAAGCACAGAATTGGGAGACATCTTATCTTTGGGAAGCAGGTGAGTAAGAGGTGTCATTGGGTGTGTGTGTGTGTGTTGTGGGGATGGGCAGAATAAGGAGCCATGGTAGCTGGGAAGGGTGCTCCCTGGAAGTGTGTGTGTGTGTGTGGTGGGGGATGGGCAGAATAAGGAGCCATGGCAGCTGGGAAGGGTGCTCCCTGGGAGGGGTAAGGCAGATGGAAGGAGGTTATCTTTCTTTGAAAAATCCAGGGATTAGAAATTGAGGAGAGCAATAAAGGCTGCAACGGCATTTACTCATCTTCAGCAATTTACTGTTCGTAAGAAATTAAGTTTTCTCTTCCATTCTTTAATGGCTAAGCATCAGAGGAAAACTGCACAGTGGTGTTCAATAATTCTGTCTGAGGTAAAAAGAAGAGAAGGAAAACTGAGTTGCTAAATCAAACTTTTTCCAGTTTTGGCCCAGATGTTTTGGGGAGCTAGATGTTTTATATATAAATACAGATATAGATCTGTAGATAGAAATATATATTTACCTTCAGGCAGGAAGTTCTCTATGCCAATATGATGCATGCAGGAAGACTGCTATACTATGGATATATTTATAACTGAATATGTGAAGGAGAAATTTTGTTTTAACTTTGTTTTACCTGCAGGGGTCACACATAAATTTCAAAGTACGACTCAGAGAACATTTTGAGTTCATTTTTAAAAAATAATCTGTTTTTCAACATTATAGTCTGCAAACCCATACCATTTTAAGGGGAAATAAATGAATAATCCCCGTGGCTGATTGCATTTTGTAAGGAATTATTAGCTAGGGACAAATATGAGGAAATGAGAAATGGTTTTCAAATGAAACATCTGAAGATCAATGAGTACATATTCATAAACTCTGACACTCCAGAGATATTATGCTGTCTTAGCAAATTAAACAAAACCAGAATGCTACCAATGAATTATTCTGAGGTTTTTACAGTATTAAAGGCAAACTGAACAATCTAAGTGGGAAGAAGGGAGCCAACTTAGAGGACTTTTACATAAACATATGGGCACTTTCTGACCATTATGATAATATGAATGGAAACATCTAATACTTTTATTAGTACTTTATCTTAAATGATCTGATTTTATAGACAGTGATGAATAAGATACATTTTCTGTGAAGAGCTAAAAGGGGATCTGGTTTTGGGACACTGGGCTAACATTTATTTCCTGGGAGGATACAACGTAGCAAATGGTACCCTTCTGTTTAAAAGGAGACCCTGAAGAGCATTTTACTGAAGGCTGCCGCTCACCCTGATTATCATCCTATGATCAGGTCCACCAGTGAGGGGAGTACACTGATGATCCCAGCAGCTGTAATGGTTTTATAACTCCTGATAATTTATCAGATGTTTGGAACTATAACTCTTCTCCCGTCTTACTATACCACAAAGCACCCTGTAAAATACTGGACATGTAAATAAATATTCTCTATGCAGTTTTCTAAGCTCTAGCTTTTCCCTAAGCAAGTACGCCAGAGAAAAGCTACTTTTCCTCATTCTCTCTGCTGTTTATATTGATGAGGAAAAAATGGAAAAACCCCACCATCTGTAAGGCTTGGACTGGAAAGCATTTTCAAGCAGAGGAGGTAGATCTGAGTGTATTAATCCATCCATTCTGGCTTGCTCTCTGGAGCACTAATGAGACACAAGTGTAAGATATCTGACTAGGGGTGAGGAGTGGCTGTGGACTTGAGAAACTCAGTGGAATCAAATCCATGACCTTGGCCTCTTTAGCAATGGGATTAAACCAGTTGAACTAATTGTGTACAAACAGTTCACACAACCCTCATCTACAGCTGAGAGATGATAGTCCGAGAGTGATAAAAATCATTATGGTAATGAGTATAAATGTAAAGGAAGAAGCAAAACCCCAGAGGTACCCTTTCATGTCCTCTCCACAGAGTGTACTTATTAGGTCATCATTTAGTGAACAACAAAGCATCTCTTCTGTTCATTGTAATTCAGGCAGAAGAGACCCATGGTATTGAGAAAGGAGTTCCTATGGTTTTTTTTTTTTTTTAAATGAAATTTGGGGATTTTTTAGAAGCTTTAAGAGTTTATCTCCCTCACTAAATTCACAGCTGGAGATTATGATCAATAAAGCTCCAGTATATCTTTACTGCTGCTGCTGCTGCTGCTAAGTCGCTTCAGTCGTGTCCAACTCTGTGCGACCCCATAGATGGTAGCCCATCAGGCTCCCCCGTCCCTGGGATTCTCCAGGCAAGAACACTGGAGTGGGTTGACATTTCCTTCTCCAATGCATGAAAGTAAGAAGTGAAAGTGAAGTCGCTCAGTCATGTCTGACTCTTAGCGACCCCATGGACTGCAGCCTACCAGGCTCCTCCATCCATGGGATTTTCCAGGCAAGAGTACTGGAGTGGGGTGCCATTGCCTTCTCCATATCTTTACTGCAGTGATTTTTAACTTCTTTATTTGTTGTAGAAATAAGCAGACCATGAATTTTTCTGAATTAAAGTTTCTAGAAAGTTGCTGTCTTTTGGGCAGACGTGTATCGCAGAGTGAATGGCACTTTCTTAAAGCTGTGGGGGTAAAGCAAAGGGATAGATCATTTATGTGTTTAATTCTTCATGTATTGGGCCATGGGGGAAGAAATGAAGATGTCTCTGAAATTATTTTCTCTCTTTCAACCCTTCTCAGCAGTCCTTAAGGTCCCTTCCTCTACATGTTTTTGATTTGCAAAAAGATGAGGCTGATGAGGACAGGTTAAAAAAAAACAAACAGAATCACAAAGCAGCTGTTTTTCACAATGTTGAATTTCAAAGACGAGCAAACCAGGACATTAAATAGACTTAAGAAGGTGAAAATATTACAAAGTCGCTTTTTGAGCAATTTCTGAAAAAGGAGTGCTCTAGAATTCTAAAGAGCCTTCTGTGTTGGGGACCAGGGCCAAGGGGAAGGTTGTCATCTGATTTATCATACTTTAGGAAATGGTAACCTGTGTGCCATGGATCAGCCTGGCTAACAAATCGATCGACACAAACAGTGTGTTATGACAGCTCACTTTGGGGACATGTATTTAGAGCGATTATTAGCATTTGATGGATGCAGAGGAATCCCCTCTGTTTCGCTGCTAACGCCTGCCGGCCCAGCCCTGAAAATCACCCTGGCCGCTCCACCCACCACTGGAGCGCAGCTTTCATCTGGTTATCTTTCAAGGCAGCCTGGGTGGCCACCAAAAGCACTTGACATCTTGATGCACTTCAGCAGTTTTACATATATACAAACTTTGGAGAAAAATAAATTTGTCATTCGTCACCACATATGTTGATCTGGGGAGCAAGGTGCTTACAGTTTGGTTCCTGAGCTGTTTGCTGGGCTCTCTCTTTCAGGGGATATTGCTTTTTGTTGTTTGTTTTGGAAGCTAAAATAACTTCAAATAAAGGAAGCAGCCCACAGATGAGTCTCTCAATTCAGCCTAGTGGTATTTATCTCTAGGAGATAAAAACGCTGAGTGTCAGTATCATTTTCAGTTTAGAGTGGTAAAGGCAAGCCTTCCAGACTGGAAGTTTGCAGCAAACCTTGATGGGACCTAATCTGTTATCACTTCTCGGCAGGCCATCTAGGCAACCGTGACCTATTCTACTTTGCTAAATAAAGATAAAGAGGAAGAAACAGCTGGTTTAAGGCAAAACTTAGAAACATGGCTGTAGTTTATAAAGTCAATAATAATATTTTCACATTGAATGGGTTTAGATACATGTTACGGTACACCAAAGGAAGCAAGCAACCCTAGTCAAAATGTTTTCTTAGGCTATTAAGAGCACTCTATAAAAAAAAAAAATACAAAAAATACACGTTTCTGGGTCAGAGAAAAAAGTAAAATGTGCATAGCAGTTTAAAAAAAACTGTTCCAGTGCATCCTACAGTTCTTAAAAGCTTGTCTTTTACTTCAATGCCACTGAGTTTTAGAAACTGTTAGCATCAGTAGATTTGTTTGTTTGTTACACTAACTAAACAGAATCTGTCTTATGAAATTCTTTTCTACCTCTGTGTTGATTCTTCCAACTAAAGCAACAACCACCAGGGTTTACAAGCCTCACATGGTAAAATTAATCAGTGCCCAAGAACTTATGTTCATTAGGGTCCAAAATATGGCCATGTATATCTGGGATATTATAAGCTTAAGAACTTGAACTTTATCTCGCCTATAAGTTTCTCATTGTATACAACCGGATTAAGGCGTTAAGGTGTTCTGAGGCTACCAGGTAGCTCAGTGGTAAAGAAGCCACCTACTAATGTAGGAGACTTGGGTTTGACCTTTGGGTCGGGAGGATCCCCTGGAGAAGGAAATGGCAATCCACTCCAGTATTCTTGCCTGAGAAATCCCATGGACAGAAGAGCCTGGCGGGCCACAGTCCACGGGGTTGCAAAGAATCGGACATGACTGAGCACACACGCGCACACACACACACACACACACACACACACACACGGCTCAATTTTCCTCATCTGTCAAAGGGACACAACTAGAACTTTCCTATCTCCCTCACAGGCTTTATGAGAGGCAATCAGTCATTATATGTAAAAGTACTTTCTAAGGTGTTACGTTAAGGGGGGCTTTCAAATTATATTTTATTTAAGGAAATACCTTAAAAGTCAGTGGACAAACTGCGCTTACATATCAACTGTGTGGAAGGAGAGGTTGTCTTGATAGTGACACTGATGAGTAAAGACACCAATGAGAAATCTGTATCAATAATCCAGCATGTGTAAAGATTACCAACTGTATTATCAGTTTAACAAGAAATGTAAAACACTTCAACAAAACAATGTACTGTTTGTAGGGTGAAATGACAGTTATCCTTTTAGCAGCAATACAAGGTTACAAGTTTTTAACTGTTAATTACGAGGTAAAAATAGATATTTTGAAAGGAAAGGCAAGATAAATTTTACACCCTTGTAAAGCAAGCGTTTGGGCTTCCCTGGTGGCTCAGTGGTAAAGAACCTGCCTGCCAATACCTTGAGAGCTGGGTTCGATTCCCGGGTCAGGAAGATCCCCTGGAGAAGGAAATGGCAACCCACTTCAATATTCTTGCCTAGGAAACCTCATGGACAGAGAAACCAGGCGGGCTATAGTACAGGGGTCACAAAGAGTTGGACGCGACTAAGTAACTAAACTACGCCAACGAAGCAAGTGTTTAGGAACAAGTATCTTGGAAAGCTATTCTGCAGTAGTTGATTTCACTTAATCATTTTTTTTTTTTTACCTGGAATATGGCCTCGGCAAGTATAAAAGAATTCTGTGCAATAGTCTTTGCAGAGCAAGGGAAGTACCAGATCTCTTTCCAAGGCTTCTCTCTCAGGTGAGTAGAACAGGCTCTGAGAATGTGGAGAGCAAACGGCACACTTGATTTCCTCCAGTAACTTCCCGCATTCTGTGTTGTTGGTAACAGAAAATATCTGAAAGCCAGAAATTAGAAAAAGACTTCTGTTTAGTTCTACAAAGTTAGGTTTAGTTACGTTTTTTTTTTTTGGGGGGGAGCGTCTCATAGAAAGAGAAAAGTTCATTTAGCCAATGCTGTGGTCTGCAAAGAATCACCAAGTCACAATTCAGAACACCTTTATAAGGATGCAAGCACAGTTTCTTGGCTTCCCAGGTGGCTCTAGTGGCAAAGAACCTGCTTGCCAATGCAGGTAAGAGATGCGGCTAAGAGAAACAGGTTTGATCCCTGGGTCAGGAAGATTCCCTGAAAGAGGGCATGGCAACCCACTCCAGTATTCTTGTTTGGAAAATCCCCTGGAAGAGGAGCCCGGCGGGCTACAGTCCACAGGATTGCAAAGAGTTGGACACGACTGAAGTGACTTAGGCAGTCTCTTGGGTTGGGATGGGAGGGCAAAGGGTAAGGATGCACAGACAGGCTCCTTACTCTTGTACATCATCAGTCTGTTTGTCCTTCAGGTGTGAAAAGTTAAATGACAATTATATTTAAGACTCCTTAACTCTTTTTCTCACCCTGCCTTAAAGTATATACTGACTGACATTTAATTTGAAGACTCCAAATATCTTTATCCAACTTTATGTAAAGCAACTTTTTAACACGTGGCTTTTTTGTATCTTGGGTAAAAATCTCTTTCATTCCTGGAATGCCTAATGAGATTCATAAAGATGTTATTTAAATAATATTGTTCTCATTTGAATAAATTTACAATCTACAGATTGCCTAGGGAAAGTTTTCTAAAGTGTGGGAAATATCTTCTTTTCGTGTTCTACAAAAATAATACCTGAAGCTGAGTAAAACGGGTTTAAGACCAACTTTTATTATTCTTTATATCTTAGCCAGGAAAATTTTTCTAACTAGATCCTCAGGTATATGTACGAATAAACACAAGACTTTAGTAAAAGTGTTTTTGTATAGTATTTAATGAGTTTTAATGAAAAAGGGGCATACAGTATTATTATGTCTTTTATATCAATAAGACTAATTTGACAGCTACTGATTCATTGAGGTTAGAAATTTGTAGGTAAAATAGATCTCAGTGTTTAGAACTAACTTTAAAAAACTGATTTCAGGACCTCCTCTAAAAAACAGAATATCAGCACAATATTTGATACATGAAATATAGTACTGTCAAATCAAGCATTGATTTTTCATATTAAAAACACCATAATGAGGTAGAATTTCATACAAAAACTTCCCAAGTTTTCCCAGTTTATATAACTACGTTTACACTTATTTCTTTAGAACTATGAACTGAAATTAACATTTTAAACTCTAGATCACTGTTTAAAGCAAGTATTTCATCTCGAGTTGAGGTTCTAATTTGACTAAACTGAGTGACTCATATGGCTTCTGTTTTTTTAGGATAAAGATATTCTAGGTGATCACAAACTTTGGATCTGAAAGAGCAAAGCAACTAGAAGGACAAAAAAAGCTGCACACGAGGCATGCTGAAATTTTAGCATGTAGTAATTAAAAGTCCAATAGAGGCTACCCTGTTTCAGAAAAAAAAAAAAATATGTGTGTACATATATGTATATGATGAGTTGTAACTATCTACAATATTCAGAAACTTTATTAATAATTACAATTATGCTTACATTTTTATAATTTTATTTACATGACAATTGCTTAAACGGTTAAAGGTTTCTAAAAGGAAACATAGACCAGACACTTAGAATTTGCATTCCAAGAATGTTTTAAATGTCTTTTATTGTCCATACTCTGTCAGACCTCACCAGATCTATTCAATATTAATACTGTTCCACTTTGTTCTGTTTGTTTACCACATGGCCGTCCAGTAAGAACAAAACAACTGCAGGATGCTGAGGCCACCTCTTTTGCTGGCTGACAAACTGGAATGTAATTACCTTTGGTTTTATGGAGAATATGCAAGCTTAGATTTTTCATAGTTGAAACAAAATGATCCCCATACACACTCCCAGCTGCTATCCAGGAAGAGCTTGATTTTAGTGCCTAAAGAATTTTGTCTTTTACAATTTTTGGAATGTGTCCTGGCCACAAGGTCTCTCATCAAAAGTTTCAGAAATAGGATTCAATAAATTATCTGAAATCAAGTTTACAAATTATTCTTTGTAAAGTTTCACGCTGTCCCGGCCCAGCAGGATGGGAACATTTTGCTCTGTGTGGGGTCTGCAGTGTAAATACCTATTTGAAGATAGATAGAGCCATCATTCTGGCTTTGGTTTCAATGAACCAATAGTCCTACTGAAGTCAATTAAACTGACTCAGCCCAAGCTGCAATGCTGTTTTAGACAGATGAGTGCTGGTGTGTGTAGGGTATTTTTTTCTTTTTCTTCTTCTTTTTTTTTGCCTATGTGTCTGTGTCTATACAGGGCCTTAACTTTTATGTCTGACAATGTCATCAATCTTAAGAAGAAATTTAAGCTAATTTCCTGTTTCAATTTTTAAAAGCCATATATGAAACCATCAAATTATAGCGGTTTAAACTAAATATACTTTGGAAATCATGTAAAACTTCGAAACATTATTACAGTGTGCCTAGTAATGACTGTGGCTGTTGCTGACTAATTTATAACATCTGGCAGGTCATCCTTTAATCTTTAGCCACATGAAAGTAAAAATCCATAGAAGGAAGGTAAGATAAATCCTGGAATACACAGTGAAGCGTGGCCTACAACTACAGCTTATCAACAAATAGTAAAGCGGGTGACAGAGACCTTCTGTATTTCTCTTTATTTATCAAGTAACTGAACAAAGAGGATAAAAAGGCACGCACATGGGTTCGATGAGGGGACAAAAGGGGAAAATACAGGACAGTATATTAAGATGATGCCTGAAGATCACTTGGTACACAAGAAGTTATTTCTAAAAATCATATGCCTACAAGGTTGTTCAGCTGTTGGATAGAACACATGCGTCTCTGGACTGTAGTGCTGGATTATGTCATTAAAGAGTTCAGTTTCAATTTTAGGCTAATATGTAAATAGATCATTGTACTAAGGCAGCTGTTAAAGGGACCCCAGGATGAGTTATTTGTTTAGTTGGATGTGTTCAACAATAGCCTTTGTCCCTGAAAGAGCCAGAGCAAACAAATGATTGTAAAAGGGCACACTTGAAAACAATTACTTTTCACCCATTCCTTGACAGCTTTGGCTGTGAAACCACCCAAGGTAGAGAGAGCTTCTATGCCTCTGTGGCTACAAGTTAAGTTTTAGAAATGGGGGTATTTCAGTTGGTTGCAGATTCAATTTGGCTAATGGGAATTAGATCTTTTTAGCATCTTGTATTTAGAAGCTGCAAAAATATTGCTAAGACAACATAACTTTCTAGATTTTGGCAGTACTTATTTGTAACAGTAGTTAACCACCTCGTTACAGTTCACAAAACTACTAAAATATACAAAGAAAGGAAAATACAAAATAATTGATGAGAATAATACTGTGGCTAAGAATTGAACTCAATTACATTCAATAGTTCCTTACATATTAAAGAAAATGGGTTAGCCTGGAAACTGGACTTAATTGCCCAGCTAAGCATCATCAATATTCTCTACCTAATTTGCTACTATTTGTCTATGAAGTTTCTTCCTTTAGGAAAATGCTACTCCTGTAGTTTCATGAAAATTTGCAGAAATCTTTCTGGGGAAATTTTTTTTTTTCCATAAACAAAAAAGGGCCCTTTAAAATAGCCATCATCTCTCCTGTACACACATTATGAAATAAGACCCTAACATACATTATAAGCCAGGAAGGCTTAGGGGAAAAAAGGGAAACACAGAAGTTTATTATAAAATAACATGTTTTAAAAACTATTAAAACTTGAGAACGAACATGGTTTGAGAATGCATATGCAGAACCATGTTACATCTCTGATTTGAACAATTTAAGTATTGTTGATTTATAAGCCACTTGTAATGGAACCAGCCAAAGTCTCGTGTACCAACTTTAATTCAGACACGTTTTCCACATGAGTAGGGGTTTGTTGGAGATTGGAAGCACGTAAAACAGCAGGAATGTGGATCGCTAACGTGGCAGATTGCTTCCTAAAGAATGATTTCTTTAAAAAAAAATTATATAACTTCTCTTAAGGGTTATAACTCTACGCCCAGCCCCCCATCCCTCCCCCAGCTCCCCATTACATTTAGCCAAGAAAAAGTTGTCATTCCTCCTGTACCTGGCTGAGTTCAGTATTGCAGGGGTCTGCGGATCATTGGTATACTCATACATATATCGCACATGGGGAGGCTTCATGGCAAATATTTCTAAATCTTTATCTGAATCTCCTGGTTCTGTCCAGCTCCTGGTAAAAACCCTGGAGCGGCTGTGAATGGAGTGATTTTTGTACTTTAATTCAATTAAAACCCAGGAGCTTAATGACATTGTTTTGAATAAAATGCTGCAATATCTGTTCCCTGCATCTCAGACTACTGCTGCATATGGTAAGAATAAAGAGAGAGTTGGAGCTGAAAACCTGCAGCAAGACAGTTCTCACTCAGCTGGGAATAGAGGGAGTTGGACAAATGCTCCCTCAAAAGGCATGAACATTTGGACAGAGCTGGGGACTGAAAGCGAATGATGTTCTCTGGTTTCACCCATTAGTGAACCAACTAACAAACACAATGGTGTTGTTGTTATTCTTTCGCCATAAGCGACAGGACTCTGTGTGTGGGCAGCACTTTAGTGGGGAGGAGGATAAGTCGACCCCTTTTTGTCCTATTGATTTTTTCCCATTTGCATGACTTGAGCAAATTAAATGATGCAATATGGCTTTTTGTTACAAAACAAAGTGAGAGATACCACCCAGACACATATGTTGATTCGTAGGAGCTGTTTACATGAGAATAGAGTGAAATCTACCGTGAACTGAGCATAAAAATTAGATTCAGCCTGGGTACTTTTTTTTTTTTTTTTAATGCCTGGGCCAGCAAGACTGAAGCACAAGTTTTCCAAGAGTCTCTCAGACCTTGACAACTGCAGTGTTCTAACTGAGGAATTCTTAATTAAACCTAAAATGGGGAAAGGGAGGGGGAG
This sequence comes from Bison bison bison, assembly GCF_000754665.1. NCBI lineage: Eukaryota > Metazoa > Chordata > Mammalia > Artiodactyla > Bovidae > Bison > Bison bison. Next base: position 506,346 of record NW_011494683.1, on the reverse strand, counting down.
CAAAGACACCTGATTGTTTATCTCACGGGCAGAGACTGTTAATGACCCAACCCCTCGGTCTTTCCTTGGAGTACAGTAGAGAACACACATTACTGCAACCCAGGGCAAGAAAGAAGTGGCAAAACTCAGATAAGCATGTCTTAACACCCAGCCAACACTATATTCATATTTGTTTAAACTTATAAACATTGGGAAACTGTAAATGCCACTGTCCCCAAAACAAGTTCCTAGAGAAGACGTTTCTACACAAGTACCACTGAAAGCCCGATTTTATAACGTTACAAAACATGTCAGGAGGAGAATCGCCACGGTTTTCTACGATAAACACGCTCCAGCCAAATCTTTCTCCAATTCTGGGGTTCTAAACTGGACTACCAGGAGTTCCTTTTAGCTGTTTAACTATTGTAACGCAGGACACCTCCCCCGCCTTCTGACCGGACTGGGGATCTTACACCAACCATGCTTCAACATCCTTTACGATTCAATCCTCTCTCTAACCGAGCACGTGGAGAAAACTGCACAAATCTTTTTACCCTAGAAAAACCGGAAACCACAGCCACCTTCATTTACAGTTTCACCGCAGCCAATGCCCGATTCGATCCAAAACACACTGTTCATCGCGATTCTTTTAAAATATTTACCCGGCCCAGAATGCGGGTACCACAGAGGCTTCTCTTTTCAGAGACAAGCAGTTTTGCACAGCATCCCGCCCGCGGACTCTTGGGGGCGGGAGAGGTGTCTGCGCACCCCAGAGGAACACACAAACGAATCACGCTAGCGCTTTAGAAAGTTATCAAGAAAGACTCCCCCAGACAAGTTTGGCCCCTCTTCAGCCACCAGCATCGCCGGAGCCTCAGGAAACCCCACCCAGTCACTATGCCAATCTCGCAGCTGCGAGGCGGGTGCATGCCTACCTTGCTGTCCAGGCGCCCCAGCCCGGGGCTGTCACTCCGCAAGCAGCAGGACAGTCGAGGGTAGAAGCCACCACACAGCATCTCTCCCCCACTCAGCAGTTCCGGCTGGGACATCATCCGCCTATCTTTCTTTTTCAGGCGCTTCGGGGGGTTCCCATTCAGGCACCTTCTCCTCCTCACTCCGCTCCCTTCGCTTCTTTCCCCAAACTTAGCATCTCCTTCAAAGAAGCCCAGAGCCACGGCCAACAGCAGCAGCTTAAAGGACAGCATCTTCAGCATCATCTGCCCCGCGCGGCAGGGGCTGGGCGCGGGAGGTGGAGTGGGGGGAAGGTCACTGCCCAGCAGGGGCACTCGGGCGCAGCTCCGGGAAGGGGCTGCGGGGCAGCAGGACACTCGGGAGGCAGAGAGAGGTGGCGGGGGAGAGAGGGTGTAGAGCGATGCAACTTTGCAAAAAATAAAAGACAAGGCGATGGGCCCGATGCCTCAGGGGAGCCGGAGGAGCGAGATAAAGTTGTGAGGTTGACACCGTTTGCAGTGGTGCCAATGTCAGTCGGGTGGGGGGCTTCCTGATGCGGCTGAGAAGTGGGAGGAGGAGAAGGAGGTGGGAGAGGAGGAAGAAGAGGAGGAGAAGACGGCCACAGATGTTCACTGGTCCGTGTAACGGGAGTTGTGTAGGTGAGACAGTACCAGGAACAGACACGGCGGCGGCGGCGGCGGGGCAGGCGGAGGCAGGGCCAGCGCTGGGCTCTAGAGGATGCTGAGGTCTC
>NW_011494683.1:493713-504494 GCF_000754665.1 Bison bison bison | reverse complement strand
GGCGGCCTCTAGGGTGCGGCAGGGAGGGGCCGCGGCGGCGGGCGGAGGGGGAGGGCCCGGCGGAGCCCTCGGAGCCAGCCTCGAGGGCGCGGGTGTCCGGCCGCCGCCTGGCCGCGCCGCCCGGCTCGGGTTGGGTGGGGGCCGTGCACGGCTCTGGTCCCCCCAGCCCGTCCCCCTCCGGACCGGGGCGCGCGGTCCGGTGGCTGTCTGTCCGTTCCTCGCTCCTCACGCAGCCCCTCCGCACGACCCCGCGCGGAGGCGCCGAGAGAAAGTGAGGAAGAGCAGGCTGCGGGAAGTGAGAAGGGAGGGGACCCTTCCAGGGCCTCCCCTACCCCGGCTCCGACCCGCCCCTTGCCCCGGAGGGAGGGTGAGCCGAGTGGGCTGGAGTTGTGGTGGGGGAGCCTTTCGGCCCCTTTCCCCACCACCCTGGCCCGCGCGACTCCTCCATCCCCTGGCGATTTCCAGTGTGAAGCTCACGCCGGTACAAATCTTCCTGGGGTCACATTGAGAGGCGGGGATATAGCCCAGATGCTGCAAGTCGCTGAGAATGTGCAGATGAAGACTGTGCCGAGATTTACCTCTCCATGCCTAAGTCCTGCGCGCGCCTTAAGTGGCACAAGCGCCTGTGCGTGGGGTGGGGTGTCGACGCCTCTTGTGAGAACTGCTCCCACCTGGGTCCTGGGCGGGCTGGGTCCGGACGCCCCTTTCCCTGGCCCCACCTGTGCCCTGGAGCGTAGCTGGGCCCCGCTGGCGCTTTCTGGAGAACAGAGGAATACCCCAGGTGGAGGAGCGGAGGAGGAGCGGGCATTGGAATCAGCGTTCGTTTTAAATGGAAAAGAAAATGCAAAAATCCTGGGGAGATTCCCGCAAGGGTGTAAACACTGAGGCCCTGGAGATGGAATTAGTAGTAGGTTTGCGCGCGTCAAGGGGCTGGATGCGCTACTTTTCCAGTGTACCTAAATAGAGGAGCCCCTTCCCTCCCCCCAGCTAGACAAAGTCTAAAGTGATCTGTGCCTTATCCGAGCGCGGTGATGTGACATTAACTGGATTCCCCCACAAGTCGGCATCGGAAGGAATCTCTACGAAGTTGCATCACAAAATGTGCTTTCTGTCCACTTGAGTGTTTAACTAGGGGAGCTCATTTTCTGGTACAGGGGTTCTGAGGAGGAGATGAGGCAGTTTTCTCATTTTGGCAATGGAGGAACGTTCGCCATATTTGGGTTTGCTTCACTTTTCCAACACAGACTTGGTCGAGCTAATGTGAAAGTTTCTTGACAATGGGTGTGGATACTGACTAAATATTGTTAAAGTGGTCGCAGTGGCTAGATAAGGCTTCTGCCCCTTTCTCTTCCAGGGCCTGGATTTGCTAGTGGAACTAAGTTTTTCCCGAAAGAGGTGACAGAATAACTGAGAACAATCTGCTGGGCTGTGGAATCCAGTCCTGAGCTCACTGTAAGTGCCCCTATGACGTACTTAACATTTCTCCCAGGGGCTGTTGTATACACAAGACTTCTGTATACTTGTGATCCCAAATGCTCCTTGTGATCCCACAGACTACTTTATCTGACACTCTCCCTGCCCCGTTGAAGACTTTTTAATATAAAATAAATCATAGAGCTATAAAGACTTTAAGGCTTTAAACTCTTGTTTAATAAACAAATCTGGAAAGGAATCCTGTCGAGATTAAGTCATTTGCACAATCTCGTCTAATTAGGTGTTTAAAAACCCAGTCTAGGTTGCTTTCCACTATCTAAGGTTTTATTCCCAAATACCAGTGTTATGTTGGGTTTCCAAAATAAAAAATACTTTAAAAATTATATTTCAGTGGTTTGAGCTCCCACTCCAAGTGATGAATTTTTGGAACAGGCCTTACTTACGGTTTGTGTTTAAAGACTAAGGACATTTAAAGGTAAATTAATTTTGGTTTTAAGAAAATTGTGCAGATATTATAAACTGAGACCCTAAGTTAAAGATAGTTTATAAATGATTACTGAAACGAGACACAGTTGTTCCTTCTTGATCCCGGGAGCTAGAATTGATCCCATTTGCTGTTAGTCACGACAATCCATAATTTGGGTCACTGATGAGTTAGTTGCATTTATTTTCAGTGCCACTGATAGAATTTCCAAATAGTCACCAAACAGTGTTATACAAGTGAACTAACTTCTGACTCATTTTTTGCAGAGGGAAATAGCAAACTCATCTATAACCAGATCTTCAGCATATTTTTTTTTTAAGAATCAAGAATCAACATTGAGCTATTTTCTGAAAGTAAACCATTAAAGCCCTCCTGGAGGCTGCCCAACGGTCTGCGAACTTGAACCTGAGAAATGGACTTGTTTTTCATCAGGGTGATCTCCTTCTTCAGCTGAATCATCAGAAGTGGTGAGACAAAAAGACTCCTACCCAGCCAAACTGCTTCAGACAAATTCAATCAGTTTGTCAAGGAATGGAGCTGTATAGTGTGGCCAGATCACCATCTGCTTGCACCACCACTGAGCTGTCTCTCTACGACTGCCACCTACATGTAGGTTGTACCCAGTGCAGGGCATCCCGCTGAGGCAGGGCTTGGGAGCTGAAATCCTGCTCCATTCACCAAGCCAAGTTTATTGGTGCCTGGCCAAATGATGTGGCTTCTTTTTCTAATTTGCACCAGTGCACCCTGTACGGTCTAGTGACATGTCTGACCATCCCAATCCCATACCCCAGTCCTATCTGAGATTCTATTCCTTACCTCAGATGGATTCAAGATTTTCATGAACAAATTAGGTGTCTTGCAAAAGATGAAATGTTTGACCCCAATTGAAATTAATTTCATAGGTGAAGCTCAAAATATTACCATATATAGGAATTATGTATATATTTATACATGTATGTATATACAGTTAAGTAGATACCATTGTCTATGTATCAGAAGTTAGCACAGTTTAAATGGGTAAATGTTTAAAATAAAACTATTTGGGGTATTTGAATCGGTTTCATATACGGATTTCTGGACTTCACAGAAATATGTGCTATTTAATTCTATTTTAACAAATATAAAGTGCCAGGCACTATACTAAACAATATGTATCCAGTAATGAAAAATAATACAAACATTCTGCTTCTAGTAGTTAATAATCTAGATCCAGAGATTGAACCCATGTCTTGTGTCTCCTGCATTGGCAGACGGGTTCCTTTCTACTGGCACCACCTCGGAAGCCCCAATAATCTAGTCAGGAAGAGAAATTATAAGGTCACAAATAAACTTGTGATTAAATAATTACAGTAAAGACTATGAAAGAAATGCTAAAATGGAGAATAACAAGGCACATTTATTTCAGATTAAGTGGCTGGAAGGAGCCTTTCTGTGAAAACGACATTTTAGCTGGGACCCGAGGATGAATTGGAAAGAGTGTGTGAAGTGAGTCCTCCATGCCATTTAAAGTACAGGAAAAAGAATGAAACATTGCCATCTGCAGCAGCTTGAATGGATCTAGAGATTATCATACTAAGTGAAGTAAGTCAGAGAGAGAAAGACAAATGTCATATCACTTATATGTAGAATCTAAAAAATGATACAAATGAACTTGTTTACAAAACAGAAATAGAGTCACAAACATAGAAGACCAATTTATGGTTACCAAAGAGGACAAGGGGGCAGGGAGAAATTAGGAATTTGGGATTAACACATACACACTTCTATATATGAAATAAACAACCAAGACCTACTGTGTAGCACAAGGTGCGTGCATGCTAAGTTGCTGCAGTCGTGTCCGACTCTTTGTGACCCTATGGACTGTAGCCCGCCAGGTTCCTCTGTCCATTGGATTCTCCAGGCATGAATACTGGAATGGGTTGCCATGCCCTCCTCCAAGGGAAATTCCCAACCCAGGGATCGAACCTGTGTCACTTACGTCTCCTCATTGCAGGCAGACTCTTTACCACTAGTGCCACCTGGGAAGCACCCCACCCCTGAGCTATATTCAGTATCTTGTAATAACCTCTCTTGGAAAAGAATATGAAAATATATAAACACGTATATATTTATGTATAACTAAATCACTTTGCTGTGTCACTTTCCTGAAACTAGCACAACAAACATTGTAATCAACTATATTTCAATGAAAAAAAAGAAAACCTTTGAATTCAGCATAGAATATGGTACATTTAAGGGAAAGCAGAATAAATAGCAAAATAAAGTAGACAGCTAAGATAGGAGAGGCTACAGGCCAAACTCAAAGCATATAGACTCCAGAAAACTAGTGAAGTTTTATTCATGTATTTGTCATTTCCTTTTACAAGTACCTTATCCTTGTTGAACTTTTTCTCTTTCTTTAAATTCTGGCTTTTCACTCAACTTCCCTGATGGCTCAGAGAGTAAAGCATCTGCCTACAATGCAGGAGACCCAGGCTCAATCCCTGGGTTGGGAAGATCTCCTGGAGAAGGAAATGGCAACCCACTCCAGTATTCTTGCCTGGAAAGTCCCATGGATAGAGGAACCTGGTAGGTTACAGTACATGGTGTCTCAAAGAGTGGGACACGACTGAGTGACTTCAGTTTCCACTTTCTTTCTAGGAATTTTATTTCTAACGGCATTTCAGCCATTGCTTCTCCTCTAATCAGCACTTATTTTCTTTGTTTTCTTTCGTGCACTGTTACTTCTCCGAGGTTTTTTTCATACATGGGAATTGAATGTCCGTGTGACTGTAAACTCCATGAAGGCAGAAATTGCATTTCCTTCTTGATCACTCCAGCACAGTCTTGTACAGGCTCACAGTACGATGGGTGCTGACCTCTAGATAAATGCTGCTGATTGTCCAATCTTGTGTGACTCAATGCTTTTTAAAGGTTTTAACTAGAGAAAATATTTGCATTATAAAAATTTTGAATTGTTATAACAGGAGGGAAGACACAACTTAAAGTGCACCCTTGCCAAGAAATTTCAGGAGACATTGCCACTAAAATGCGAGTCCCCTGAGGAAGGATGGCGAATAAATACAAATCCTTTAAACATTACAGACCAATTATAGTTCAAGTACACTGATGACAGTCACCGACAGGGCTGTTGGTAGGGGGTTTTATATAGTCTTTCAGATGTTTTCAAAAGTTGGCACCTGCCACATGCCAGATCCTGCTCTGGACACTGGGGACAAAGCAGTGAGCAAAACTCCTCTCATGGTGCTCTGTTCCATTGTGGGAGGCAGATAACAAGTAGTTACAGAACGTGCCAGAAAATGCTGAGTGCTGTAGAGGAAGGGGGTCATGGGAAGAGAGTACAGGGGCTGAGAAAAATAATAATTTTATTTAGTAAGACTCTACATACGAACGATTTCCCTTCCAAGAGTGCGTTCGTAATTCCAATCTAAGTCCAACAAAGTGAGCCTAGGTACCCAACTAACACAATTGGCTATGTAGTACTGTACAGTAATAGATGTGTAATACTTTTCACACAAATAATACATAAAAACAAACACAAAAGATAAGAGAACATTTTTGGTCTTTGATCTTAAGAAAACATTTTGATCTTACAATATCTTGGAAAGTACAGTAGTACAATACAATGGCTGTCATACAGGGGCTGGCATCGAATGAACAGGCAAGACGAGTTCCTGGAGGAGGGAGAGAAGGTGGGAGATGGTAGAGCTGAAGGGTCGTCAGCAGTAGGTGACCAAGGGCCAGCCGCTGTTTCACTCACACCTGATGCTGATGGAATGCACATTCACATCTTTGAAACTTCACAACTTGAAGGTTCGTATGTAGGGGACTTACTGTTTACAGTGAGTCCTCTATATCCACAAGTTGTGCATCTGGGGGTTCAGTTAACTGCCATTGAAAATACTAAAAAAGATGCCATGAAGTTCCAAAAAGCAAAACTTGAATTAGCCGTGCACTGGTGACTATTTACATGGCTATTACATAGTATTTACATTGTATAATAAGTAATCTAGAGATGATTTAACATATATATGGGAGGATGTGTATGCATTATATGCAAATACTATGCCATTTTGTATAAGGGACGTGAGCATGTGGATTCTGATAGCGAAGGTTCTAGAACCAATCCCCTAGGGATACCATGGGTGACTGTATGTTGTCAGGAAAGGTGTCTCCTGAGGTACAGGCAGAGACTGGGGAATAGATATTAGAGCAGAGTGGGCTACATGCATGCGGATGTCTGTAAGTATAGGGAAAAGCAAGTCAAAGGCCATAAAGCAAGCATGCTTGGTATGTTTAAGGATTAGCAGAGAGACCAGTGCAGCTGGAGCAGAGTGGGTGACAGAGGAAATGAGAAGAAATGAGGGCAGGCAATATGGGGCAGCCCAGAGCCCTGCATTGCATAGAATTTTACAAACTGTGTTATAGACTTTGGCTTTTCCTCCGAATGAAGCAGTTATCACTCTGTGGTCTTGGAAATAAACTCTGTACGTTAATTTATTATTAAATAAATAACAGCTATTTCCTATTACAGAGCAAATTAAATACAAGGAAGTAGTTAAGTGAATGTTGGGAAACTGAAAAAAGATTATTTAAGTAAATAGTGACTGCAGGAAGCCCCTCCCATCCCTAGGGATTGGGGAACAAGAGAAGTTGAAATTACCAAAACCTGGAAGCAGACAAAGGAACCCCGGGGTGGGTACCTCCAGGATGGGGACATGAAATTGATTGTGGGCATTCTTGGAAAAAGCAAGAGTGGAACTAACTGCCACTGACAGGGTACATTCGTTTTCTAGGCTGCCATAGCAAAGTACCACAATCTATGTGGCTTAGAGCAATGCAGAAATGTATTTGCTCACAATCTGAAAGCAGAGGGAGGGCAGAGTTTGTTTCTTCTGTTCTGGGACTGTGTCCTAGGTCTGGCAGGCTCAGGCGCACCTTTGCTTGGTTTGTAGGTGGTGTTCTTCTTGTTTCTTCACATCGTATTCCCTCCAAGCATGTCTGTCTCTGAGTCCATAGTTCCCCCTTTTATAAGGACACCAGTCATGTTGGATTAAAGTCTACTTCATCTTAACTCATGCACCTGCCAACACCTTCTTTTCAATTGAGGCCAACTTCAGAGGTACTGGAGGTTAGGTCTTTAACATCTTTGGGGGGGCACAATGTAATTCTTAACCCAAGATGAGGGGCATCACTGGGGCGATCCAGACAGGAACAGCAGGGAAGGAGGAAGGAGCAAGTCTCTTCTCTTGTCATTTTGCCTTCCAGCCTCCCTCCCATGCCCTGTCTTAGGTCAGGTTGCCAATAAACAGAGCTCAAGATGCGGATCCATGGCCAGTGATTTACTGAAGGAGAACTGTTAGGAAAGGATAGTGAGGGAAGCTGGATAAGGCAGGAGAACAAAGCTAGGTAAAGATGTAAACTGGAACCTAGCTTCATTCTGATCCTACTAAAGCGTGAATTGCACCACAGAACTGGTTTCAACTTGAGGCAAGGGTGAGGTGGGATGATTTTTTTTAATCCTTATGTTGGTTATTATTTGCTGGTTGCCTTCTCTTGGGACATAAGCCCCCAGGTACATAGGTGCCGTTCTGCCATAACAATGCTCTGGAGAGGGGGCAGCTGTGAACTCTAGTAGCCCACATTTTTCAAGGAATTTGTCCATTTGATCTGTTGGCATACAGTTGTCCATAATATTGCCTTGTTATTTTTTTATTCTATAGAACCTGTAGAAGTGGCACTTCTCTCGTTCCTAATATTGACAGTTTGTGTCATCTGTCTTTTTTCCTGATCAGTGTGGCTGGAGGTTTATCAATTTTATCCAAGAACTAGTTCTTGCCTTCATTAAATTTCTCAATTGTTTTTCTGTTTTCTTTTATTATTATTATTTAGTTGGTTTCCCTTCTGATCTTTATTGTTTACTCTTTTCTGCTTACTTTGGGTTTACTTTACTCTGATTTAACTAGTTACTTATTATGGAGCCAGAAGTCATTAATTTGGGACCTTCATCTTTTTCTAATGGATGCAATTAGTTATATACATTTCCCCATAGTACTGATTTTAGCCACATCCCACAGATTTGAAATAAGCTTTCAATTTCATCCAGTTCGAAGTACTTTCTGATTTTCCTGTTGAGTTCTTCTTGACCAGTAGTTTATTTCTGCTGCTGCTGCTAAGTCGCTTCAGTCGTGTCCAACTCTGTGCGACCCCATAGACAACAGCCCATCAGGCTCCCCCATCCCTGGGATTCTCCAGGCAAGAACACTGGAGTGGGTTGCCATTTCCTTCTCCAATGCATGAAAGTGAAAAGTGAAAGTGAAGTCGCTCAGTCCTGTCTGACTCTTCGCGACCCCATGGACTGCAGCCTACCAGGCTCCTCCATCCACGGGATTTTCCAGGCAAGAGTACTGGAGTGGGGTGTTTTTTTTAAGCCTTTATGTTATTGATTCAAATTCAGTTCCATTGCAGTCAGAGAGCATCATCTGTATGAATGGATTCTTTTAACAACTTTTTGAGACTTTTTTATGGATGGAAAAATGGTCTAACTTGATACACATTCTGTGTACAATGGAAGAAAATATATATTTTGCTGTTTGGGGGCAGAGTGTTCCATAAGTGTTAAATTGTTTTGTTAGTGTTGTTCAGTTTTCTGTTTTTAGTTGATTTTTCCGTCGCTTGTGCTACCAGCTACTGAGATAGCTCTGAATGTGTCAGGTATTTTTCTGTTTCTTCCTGGAGTTCCATCAGTCTTTGTTTCACACATTTTGAAACTCTGTTAACTGAGCATATATGCATTTAGGACAGTTATGTTTTGCTCATGAATTTTTCCTCTTGTCATCATGAACTATCTTCTTTTATCCTTGGTGATAATCTTTGCTACAAAATTTACTTTGTTATTAATATAGCCACTCTATTTTGATTAGTGGTAGCAGACTTTCCTCCCACCCTTTTACTTTTGGTTTATTTCTGTCTTAATATTTGAAATGCATCTATTGTAGGAAGTGTATAGCTGAGTTTTGTTTATGTCTGTCTCTGTGATAGCCTTTGACTTTTCATTGAGGTGTCTGGACCCTTTCTATTTGATGTTGGGTTTAAGATTCGTCACCCGTCTGTTTCTTTATTTGTCCCCTCTATTTTTTGGTTCTTTTAAAATTCTTTTGGATTGGATATTTTGATTTATTCCATTTTTCTCTGTCATTGGCTTATTAGCTACACCTTTTACTTTTTTCGATGGTTACTTTAGCATTTGGAGTATTTTTCATTTCTCATAGCATATCTTTAGTTAATATGATACCATGTCATGGATAGTATAAAAACCTTAGCAGTATACTTGTACTTTCCTCTCCTAGACTTTGTACATATTCTCCATGTATGTTATAAACCTTGGTGTGTATTGCTGTTTAGACAGATTTTTTTTTTTTCAGATTTAAAAATAGGGATAAAAGTCTTTCATGTTTACTCACATAATTATAATTTCTGATGCTCTTCATCCCTTAGAACAGATCCATATTTCTTTGTGCTATGATTTTCCTTTTGACCGAAGAACATGTGTTGACAGTTCTCATAGAGTCTGAACATGGTGACTCAGCTTTGGTCTGACAAAGTCTTTATTTTGCCTTTGTTTTTTTCAGAGACATTTGTGCTGGGCATAGAACTTTTAAGTTGACAGGGTCGTTGTTTTTTCCCTAAGTCCTTTAAAGATATTGTTCTATTGCCTTAACTTGTTATTCTTATTTTGTTTTTTGTTTATAATCTATTTTAATTCTCTGGTTTTCCCCTTATCAGTGAGTATAATCCTCTTAATACTGTTACACCTTTGTATAATTTTCTTCATGTTTCTTGTGCTTGGGACTTGTTGAGCTTCTTGGATTTGTGAGTTTACAGATTTCATCAAATGTGAAACATTTCCGGCCATTATGTCTTTAGTATCTCCTCTCCTCTGGGGACTCTAAAAATATATCTTATCAGGGATCTTGAAAATGTCCCTTGGCCCACTGACACTCTTTTAACTTTTCTTCTTCTTCTTTTTTTTTTTTTTTAGTCACTACTTTCTCTATATTTCATTTTGGTTTCTACATCCTCAAGTTCACTAATCTTTAATTCTGCAGTATCTAACCTGCTGCTGTCTTATCTTGGGTATTTTCTAATTCAATCACCCCATTTTTCATCTTGAAAAGTTTGATTTGGGTCTTTAAAAAAATCTTTCAAATCTGCACTTTACTTTCTTAATCTTTCTCCTATATTCTTGAACATAAGGAATATAATTATAGTAACTGTTTTAATGTCCTAATCTGACAATTCTGTCATCCATGCAAATTCTGGAACTGTGTTTATTCATTGTTTTTTCTCCTTCTTATGGCTTATCTTATCCTAGTTCTTTGTAAGCCTGATAATTTTTGTTGTTGTTGTAAAATACCAAACCTTGTGATTTTTACCATCACTTCATGGGAAATAGATGGCAAAACAGTGGAAACAGTGTCAGACTTTATTTTTTTGGGCTCCAAAATCATTGCAGATGGTGACTGCAGCCATGAAATTAAAAGACGCTTACTCCTTGGAAGGAAAATTATGACCAACCTAGATAGCATATTCAAAAGCAGAGATATTACTTTGCCAACAAAAGTCCGTCTAGTCAAGGCTATGGTTTTTCCAGTGGTCATGTATGGATGTGAGAGTTGGACTGTGAAGAAGGCTGAGCGCTGAAGAATTGATGCTTTTGAACTGTGGTGTTGGAGAAGACTCTTGAGAGTCCCTTGGACTGCAAGGGGATCCAACCAGTCCATTCTGAAGGAGATCAGCCCTGGGATTTCTTTGGAAGGAATGATGCTAAAGCTGAAACTCCAGTCCTTTGGCCACCTCATGT
>NW_011494683.1:489585-493613 GCF_000754665.1 Bison bison bison | reverse complement strand
AGTTGACTCATTGGAAAAGACTCTGATGCTGGGAGGGATTGGGAGCAGGAGGAGAAGGGGACGACAGAGGATGAGATGGCTGGATGGCATCACTGACTCGATGGACGTGAGTCTGGGTGAACTCCGGGAGTTGGTGATGGACAGGGAGGCCTGGTGTGCTGCGATTCATGGGGTTTCGAAGAGTCGGACACAACTGAGTGACTGAACTGAACTGAACTGAGATGCTTAGTACTACATCCTTATGAAAATTCTTGAACTTTGCTCTGAAGTTTGGTTAAGTCACTTGGTAACAGTTTGGTCTTTTCAAGCCTCCTGTTAAATCTTGTTAGGTGAAACTAGAACCACCTTTAATCTAAGGCTAATTTCTTCCACTACTGAGGTAATACGATTGTAAATACCCTGCCTGATTTTCCTTGAGTTATGATGTTTTCCCTCTGGCTGCTTGGAACATGCACTATTCTTGGACCTGTCTGAGTTCTGAGTATCAGTTCCTTTTAAGTGGTTCTTTCCTTTTCCTCAGGTAGTTGCGCCATGGGCATATGCTACTAAGTATTAAAACTCACGGGGGTATCCCCTGTGGATCTTCATAGCTGTTTCTCTGTGCAGCTGTCTTCTCCCCAGGACTCTGCTTTTTGAACTCCAGCTCCTGGCCTCTCCAGACTCCCTGTGTCTTTCCTCAGTTCAAGGTTACTCCTGGCTCTGTTTGGATTCTGCTTTGCACCGCAGCCTGGAAAATCTGTCTGGGCAGTAAGCTGGAACTGTCATGGGGCTTATATTATTTGTTTTCCCTCTCTCAGGGACCAGTGTCCTCTGCTTAGTAAGTTGATATGCAGTGCCTGAAAACTTTTGTCTATTTTTTTTGGTCTTCATTGTTATAGTAATATAATATTAACTGTTGTTTCAGGAAGGGTGTTCTAAATGGTCTCTCCTACTCCGTCTTAGTTAGAAAATATAGAAGAAGTCTTTTCTTTTTTTTTTGGTGAGATTTTTGATAACCAATTCAATTTCTTTAAAATATAGTTTCTTGTGGTCAACCAGTGACCATGTTGCCCTGCCTCCCTAGACCCACTGCTTCGTGTAATCTATACCCTTACAAAGTAACTGGCAGGTGTTTATTTCAGGGTTTTTTTCCATCTTTGCCCTTCGTTGTGAGTAGTGATGTTAATGAATTACATTCGTGTTTCCTCTTATATCAAGCTCTTTCAGCTCTGTCCACCACCTTCTGTTTCGAGAGCTATACCAAGGCCTTCTTCCCTCCTCTGCTATTACTCTGGGGAACCCTGACTCTCAGAATGTTTTTCTCCTTGTACTCCAACAGCAACAGTTACTTCTTTTGTTTACACTAGACAGTGTGCTAAATTTATTTAGAAAACACACAGCAAACCCTTTCTCCTACTTTTTTTAGCCTAGAGGGTAACACCTGGCTGCTGTGTATTCTGAGTATAAGGATGGGGAAATCAGCAGCAGGCTTTTAATAAGTGCTCATGTTTCCAGCCCTGTGTTGTATGTACCCTACTGCCTATCACATGTGTCATCCTGAGTCTATAACCCTCCTTCCACTGAGAGGCAGAATGGTTCCCTCTTTGGCTGCAGCCCCTCCATATTTATTCTGGGCTGTGTCTTTTCCTAGCTCATTTGTTGAGCTCCACTCTCCTCACTTTCCACCCCCTAGAACTGCGTTGAAAGAGTTCATTCATTGATAAACTTCCTCCTGTTCTTTTCACTGGTCTCTGTTTACCCTTCCCCTTTAAATTGGTATATTCTTCTTCTAACAGGATCCAAAAAAAAGATTATTATTATTATTTTTTTGTCTAAATCTTATATTTCTCTTTTTTTTTGGCGGGGGTACCAAAGGGTTGGTTGCAGGATTTTTTTTTAACGTTATTTATTTACTTATTGTTGGCTGTGCTGGGTCTTTGTTGCTGTATATGGATTTTCTCTAGTTGCAGACAGTGGGGGAAACTCTCGAGTGGCAGTGTGTGGGCTTCTCATTGCCATGGCTTCTCTTGTTCCAGAGTGTGGGCTCAAGGGCATGCAGGCCTCAGTAGTTGCAGACACGGGCTTAGTTGCCCCGCAGCATGTCGAATCTTCCCGGACCAGGGATCAAGCCTGTGTCTTCTGCATTGGCAAGTGGATTCTTAACCACGGGACCACCAGAGAAGTCCACATTTAATTCTTTAATTCACACTATTGACCTTTTCCGACACCGTGTCTTTTCTTGTTTCAGTTATTCCAGCCTCAACTGTTTTTTCCCTTATTTATCTGGATATTACTCCCAGGTCTTCACTTTCTATGTCTCTTTACATGGTTTTATACTCCGTATTATATCCTTGAGCTTCTTCTCTGCTTACTATACCTATTGAACATTTGCATGTGGATCTTCACCTTTATCTCAGTATACTCCAAACCAAACTTGCCTTCTTCACCCCTGTATCGCTTCCACCCACCTGTAGCTCCTGCCTTGATAAACAGAACTTCCCTAAACTCACATTTAGATCTAGAAGCTTCATTAGAATCTTTGTAAGAATGATCCACAGATGGCTCCTATGTTACCATATTGGGGGACATACAATATATGGTTGTTTCTCTTTTTGTAATGATAAGATTTTTCAGTGGCTTAGTGTGTTAATACAAATTATCCATTAACAAATCCCTATAACCTCTCACCTAGTGGTTTTGATGGTCAGTGAGCTATTGACAGTCATTGCCTAGGTCCAATATTAGGGACTTACATTTCTTACCAGCTTTACTGCAGTGACTTCTTAAGGTTTCCACACCTTTAATTTTTTTCCCTTAACTTGACCCTTCTGTGTGCACTACCACTAAATAGCTTTTTGTGTACCACAAATCATTTTATGTGATTTCTCTGCTTAAAATTCTTTAGTGGATTCTTAGTGAATTCAGAATACAATCCAAATTTTAGAGCATAGATATACAAGAACCTTTATCATCTGGTCCCTGCTTTACCTGACTGTTATTTACTATTTTAGCTCAGTTGGTGAAGAATCCACCTGCAATGGAGGAGACCCTGGTTCAATTCCTGGATTGGGAAGATCTGCTGGAGAAGTGATACACTACCCACTCCAGTATTCTTGGGCTTCCTTTTTGGCTCAGCTGGTGAAGAATCCACTTGCAATGCAGGAGACCTGGGTTCAGTCCCTGAGCTGGAAAGATCCCCTGGAGAAGAGAAAGGCTACCCACTCTAGTATTCTGGCCTAGAGAATTCCATGGACTATATAGTCCTTAGGGTTGCAAAGAGTCAGACACGACTGAGTGACTTTCACTTTCACTTTATAAATGCTTGAAACTTTCTAAAATAGAATTCATCTTGAGGTAGACAAAGTTATAAGATGTTGGTTTAACACTTATGGGAAATGAGGGACAAGCTGCTGATAAGAGGCAGATGGCAGGATTATTTTCATAATAATAGCACCTAAGCTTTTTTTTTATTATTTTTTAATTTAATTTTATTTTTAAACTTTACAATATTATATTAGTTTTGCCAAATATCGAAATGAATCCTCCACAGGTATACATGTATTCCCCATCCTGAACCCTCCTCCCTCCTCCCTCCCCATACCATCCCTCTGGGTCATCCCAGTGCACCAGCCCCAAGCATCCAGTATCGTGCATCGAACCTGGACTGGCGACTCGTTTCATACATGATATTATACATGTTTCAATGCCATTCTCCCAAATCTTCCCACTCTCTCCCTCTCCCACAGAGTCCATAAGACTGATCTATACATCAGTGTCTCTTTTGCTGTCTCGTACACAGGGTTATTGTTACCATCTTTCTAAATTCCATATATATGCGTTAGTATACTGTATTGGTGTTTTTCTTTCTGGCTTACTTCACTCTTTATAATAGGCTCCAGTTTCATCCACCTCATTAGAACTGATTCAAATGAATTCTTTTTAATGGCTGAGTAATACTCCATTGTGTATATGTACCACAGCTTTCTTATCCATTTGTCTGCTGATGGACATCTAGGTTGCTTCCATGTCCTGGCTATTATAAACGTGCT
>NW_011494683.1:480504-489222 GCF_000754665.1 Bison bison bison | reverse complement strand
GGAGTTGAGCTGTAGGAATTGCTTGTATATTTTTGAGATTAGTTGTTTGTCAGTTGCTTCATTTGCTGTTATTTTCTCCCATTCTGAAGGCTGCCTTTTCACCTTGCTAATAGTTTCCTTTGTTGTGCAGAAGCTTTTAAGTTTAATTAGGTCCCATTTGTTTATTTTTGATTTAATTTCCAATATTCTGGGAGGTGGGTCATAGAGGATCCTGCTGTGATGTATGTCGGAGAGTGTTTTGCCTATGTTCTCCTCTAGGAGTTTTATAGTTTCTGGTCTTACGTTTAGATCTTTAATCCATTTTGAGTTTATTTTTGTGTATGGTGTTAGAAAGTGTTCTTGTTTCATTCTTTTACAAGTGGTTGACCAGTTTTCCCAGCACCACTTGTTAAAGAGATTGTCTTTTCTTCATTGTATATTCTTGCCTCCTTTGTCAAAGATAAGGTGTCCATAGGTGCGTGGATTTATCTCTGGGCTTTCTATTTTGCACCTAAGCTTTTAAGAAACAGAACATCATAACATTTCACAATATATGTAAATCAAATCATTACACGGTGTACCTTAAACTTATACAGTGTTCTCTGTCAATTATATCTCAGTAAGACTGGCAGACTATTTATAAATAAAGAATAATCCCCGTGTCTTTGACCACATCAACAATGGCAATGTGGCGTCTCAAGGCCATGCCCAAGAGTATTGACTTTAGGGCAAGAAACCCAGGGAAGGAATATAGGATAAGGGGGCAGTGACTTTTGGAAGACAGAAAAGTTACGTTTTTTCCCCCAGCTTTATTGAAGTAGAAATTAACAAAAATTCTGTAGGTACAAGGTGTGACGTGATAGTTTCATGTATATATTAATATATGTGCACTGTGAAGTGATTGCTACGATAAAGTTAACACATTCATCAGTTACCTTTTTGTGGCCTTTTTGTTTTGGTATGGTGAAAAAAGTTACATTTTAAAATGTATTGTTTATAAATTTGCCAAACAAGTATATTGTTTGCCTTGGCTGTGTTGCCATTTAAAACTTCCTTCCCATAATATTTTTCTTCAAATTATTATATATATGTAAATAGCTATGATTTAATTCATTAATTCGTATGAAATTGAATTATAATTTTATAATTAATTTTTTATTCTCATCTATATGTTTTATTTAGGTTCATGTTTAATAAAAATCTACCAAGAAATATATATTATAACATCTTAATAAGCTTCAGATCAGATCAGATCAGTCGCTCAGTCGTGTCCGACTCTGCGACCCCATGAATCACAGCACGCCAGGCCTCCCTGTCCATCACCAACTCCTGGAGTTCACTCAGACTCACGTCCATCGAGTCACTGATGCCATCCATCCATCTCATCCTCTGTCATCCTCTTCTCCTCTTGCCCCCAATCCCTCCCGCATCAGAGTCTTTTCCAATGAGTCAACTCTTCGCATGAGGTGGCCAAAGGACTGGAGTTTCAGCTTTAGCATCATTCTTTCCAAAGAAATCCCAGGGCTGATCTCCTTCAGAATGGACTGGTTGGATCTCCTTGCAGTCCAAGGGACTCTCAAGAGTCTTCTCCAACACCACAGTTCAAAAGCATCAACTCTTCGTCGCTCAGCTTTCTTCACAGTCCAACTCTCACATCATACATGACCACTGGAAAAACCATAGCTTTGATTAGACGGACCTTTGTTGGCAAAGTAATGTCTCTGCTTTTCAATATGCCATCTAGGTTGGTCATAACTTTCCTTCCAAGGAGTAAGCGTCTTTTAATTTCATGGCTGCAGTCACCAATAAATTACTCCCATCTTAACTGAAACATTTTACTTTTTAAAGAGAAGAAATATCCATATAAGTTTTTAAATAAAGCAATATGGAAAGGCTAATAAGAACACAAAGCCCTTCCACCTGTACTTCCTGTTCTGATTTCCTCTTTTCAGTCAACCTTTTGGGTTTTCAATTCCTCTTATGAATATAATTACTTGGATTCTATTCTATTTATATTTGATTTATTCATAATTCATTATGATTATTTAGCTAAATGTAATTCATTATAAAATAACTTTTAAAGACTAAATCTTAATTATACCATATTCATTATACAGTACATTTTTATATTTACTTATTCAATTCAACTGAATCAAATTTTATTGCTAGATAGAAATTTCCTAAATGCAGCAGCATCAATTTAGCTGGTGGCATTTACATGAGTTTCCATACAGATAGTTGGTCTTTACTAAATATCTGCAACTGGTCCTTAATCATATCTGAATCGTAAATGGAGTGATGGAATCATACCTGGATCAGATGGATTCCATCTTCAACATTCACTGTGCCAGCCACAGTTGCAGGCACTAAGACTAGCTACCATCACCTAGCCAGCCCCGTCTCTTACACGGAGCACATTGAGCATCCCCAACACTGATTTGCAATCTGCATAATGACTGGAGTCTCTGTCAGTGAGAGGGCTGAACTGAGGTGGACATCCCCAGGATGCCTGCAGCAGGAATCACTCCTGTTCATTTCTCATGATGCTGGGGGTTCTGTCCATGAAATTGAATCTCATCAATTCAGATTATTCTTAAAAATAGCCTTGTTTAGTGGTGGTGACTTAAACTGTTATTTTTATAGTTCATGCTAGGTTTTTTTTCGTTAGTAAATGTCAGTTTCTTCTAATACCTGAATCAGCTGCCATGGTGTAATTTGCTGATATATTTTCTTTCGATGGAATTGGAAGGGTGAGCTAATGGGACCAAAGGGTGTGCAGAAATGGTGCTTAATTATAAAATAATGGAAAACAGTCTGCATCATGAAATTACCTCATAAACAGAATGATCACAGCCGAGATGATTCAGTAATTAATGATTACAGCAAGTAAATTAACTTGTTTGTATATCAACCCTACAGAAATGATGTGAGAAAGTATAATACCTTAACTATGTAAACAATTAATAAAATATGGAAGACATTATAAATTCACAGAATTGAAAAGCCCACACAGCTATAGAATTAATTACTTTTGTGTGCGTTAGGTGTTTTGGAAACTAAGAATTAATTTTCTGGCTTTGCCTCAAATCAGGACCACCCTGTAGGGAAGTTTAATTCCTCAGTGAGTACCTATTTATCATTTAGCGGAATGTTTGGCAACTAAGCCACCAAAACAACATATGCAAATGGATGTTTACTAATGATTGAATGAAACCATGCTCTATTTCTGAATGTGCTTAATTTGAGTAATGTAAAAATACAAGGACTTATTTATTCAAAACAGGCTACCTTAATCAAGATGCAGAATTAATCTTCAAAGATACGAAGCTGTTTACAATTTTGGCAGTTTTACAATCTGGCAAACATTTCTTTGAAAATGTGAGAGATGAGAACAATATGAGTTTAGTTAGATCAAGCCTAAATGTATGATTATTTAAACATTTTCAAATAAACATTTGAAACTTTATCTTATAAATAATTGTCCTGGAGAAAATACTACATTATAAAACCTTTATTGTGTAGTTTAAAATGTGAATTTGCAGTAGTCCTATGGTCTGGAAGGGGACTGATATTTGTGAAAGAATGTTCTGACCGACTAAAACAAAAACTTAGCATTTAAATTTTAGGGCCAGCCAAAGAAATCATTACATCTAAGGCAACAATGTATCTGATTTGATAGAATGTGAAATAGTTAAAAAATTATTTGTGTGGTGTGGTTTGAGACCACAAATTCTGCAGCATTCAAAATTCCATGAATTGCATGTATCCTTTTATTTTCAAAATGGGTGGCTTACTTGTAAGGAAATTCTTCAGTTCTTTATTAGAAATACATCTAAATTTTATGCCCTGCTCAAGGGCATGGAATTCTGCAAACATTTTCCTTTATTAATAGTTGTAAACACCTGGGCATTTATAGACATTACAGATATTTTTACATGTATAAATTTAGAATGTTGGATATAAGACAAAGATTCCTAATTTTAAAATCTATTTGTATTTCATAAGATTCTAGTTTCCAAAAGAGCTTTGCTGTTTTGGTTTGTTTACCTTAAATAAAATATGATTTTTCTATTGAAAATATCTGAAAAGTATATTCTCAAATATCAACTAGTTCTTGAAATATATCTGGGTAGTTACCAGTGTAAATGAACTCCAATGTCAGGATTCCATATCCTTTAAAACAGATGATTTTTTTTTTTCCTTTTTGGTAAAGGGGCGGAGAATTGTGGGTTTATTCTTAGAACCATGAATCCCAAACATATTAAGCCAGACTTTATTTTCCCTTGAAAAGTAATTCTGTCCTAATTACCACATGTGCATTGTTTATTGCTTTTAAAGAATGACTTAACATGATTAATAAGCAAGCACCTGAGAAAGAATGTCTTATTTTCCTCCAGAAAAAGTGAGAGGCTCGGCAGATGAGACCAACCCAAAGGCCAGCACGACACCGGATGATAGTCCTAAAATAAAGTCTTCACTCACAGTTAGGAAAAGAAACTTTCAAAAACGTACTGATCTTGTGAGGCATGGACATTGATTCAGTGTCTCCTCGGGGAGGGAGTTGGGAGGGATGAGATCATGTTTCTGAAATTCGGTGTTACGTCCTAAAAGTTTGTAATTCAGCCTTCTCTCGTTTCTTTTAAAACTAGGATTTTCCTCTTTATTCATCTCTGCTGGAACATAGTGGATTTCTCAGTCCCTTTGGTGCTCTTTTATTATATAGATGAATGGCTATTTTTATTTTTTTGTATAAATTCTTCTAAGAACTTCCTCTCTTTGATTGCCTATGTGACATGTCTCTCCAGTCTTTGAATCCATTTGATCAATTATTTTTGGGAAATGGAAGTTTCTTCTGTGAAACACAGGAAAGAGCTATATTTGAGCCCACCCTATATGCTAGGGGCAACGATCCGTGTTTTGTGTCTATCATCTTATTTCATCATCCTAGCAACTCTACAATGAATACATTTTACATGTGAAAAACCAAAAACTTAGTGAGGCAAAGAAAATTTCTCGTGGCCTTGGAGAAGATCAACTACAGAGCTGTGGTCCAAACACAGATGTATCAAAAGATGATGCTTGCTCCGTGATGATTCCAGAAGACCTGGGCTGTGATGATTGTCGTATCTTAAACGCGGGTGTCTGAGTGCTATTCTCATCTTCTGAGACTGAATCTTTCTGTATATACACTGCTAAGAGTTCTCAATGGGCTTTCCTGCTGGCTCAGTGGTAAAGAACCCTCCTGCCAATGCAGGAGACTCAGGTTTGATCCCAAGTCGGGAAGGATCGGGAAGATCCCCTGGAGAAGGAAATGGCAACCCACGCCAGTATTCTTGCCTGGAATATCCCATGGACAGAGGAGTCTTGGTGGGCTACAATGCATGGGGTTGCAAAAGAGTTGGACATGACTTAGCGACTAAACAACAGCAACAGAGAGTTCCCAGTATCTACTATTATCGTGTTTCTTTAAAGTCTGAAGTTCAACACGTGTGTCCTTGTGGAAGAGAAAACACAACCCATTTCTCTAAATTGTTCTTATTTCCACTGACCCCTTCCTCAGGTCACCCTTGTCACCTCCTCCTAAAATAACTCCCTGTGCTTGTCATCACTTCTGGTTTGATGTTCTCTCACCACATCTTCTCTATTAATTATACATGCTTTGTAACAGTATCATCACAAACTGGACAGCTTAAAACACACTTACGTGTTTTATGGTTTCTATGAGTTAGGAATACAGGCTCAGCTTCAGAGTCTCTCAGCACAGTGGTGTGAGAGACTCTGAAGCTTACCCACGCACGGTAAGCCTCCAGAGTATCTGTCCCTGCAAGCCCGAACATTCCTTCAGCTTCCAGCTGCTTCAGGTAGTGAGATTGCTTGACTTGCCATGGCAGGGTTCTGTGTATTTGAATGGACCTGGAGAAGGCAATGGCACCCCACTCCGGTACTCTTGCATGGAAAATCCCATGGATGGAGGAGCCTGGTAGGCTGGGGTCCATGGGGTCACTAAGAGTCAGACACGACTGAGTGACTTCACTTTCACTTTTCACTTTCATGCATTGGAGAAGGCAGCCCACTCCAGTGTTCTTGCCTGGAGAATCCCAGGGACAGGGGAGCCTGGTAGGTGTGAGACACACTATCAAGGTGTGTTGGCCAGGGCTCCAGTCCCAGCTAAGACAAAACTGGGGAAGGAGCCACTTTGTGGCACATATAGTTGCTGGCAACTTTAAGTTTCTTACAGGCAATTGGAGTGAAAGCCTCAGTTTCTTGTTGACTGCTGGCAAGAGGTGCTCTTTGGTTGTTTATCACATGGCCCTTGACATAGGTCAGCTCACAACATGGCAGCCATTTCTTCAAAGCCAGCAAGGGAAAGAATGACCATTACAGTCTTGTGTATTGTAATCATGTGCGTGCAATCAGGTACATCCCACCACCTTTGCTGTACTCTACTGTTTGGGAGCCAACCACAGGTCCTGCCTACACTCAGGGAAGAGAATCACTTAGAAGATGTGCATGCCAAGAGGTGGGCGTCTTGGGGACCCCCCCAGTGTCTGTCACCTCCTCTCTGGGCTGTGACTATTCTTCCACCTCATTGGATCTCCAGGCCATTGACCTCTTTTCTTTGTCCTCATACATCAGTCTTCAGCTATTTTCACACCCTCCACTGTCCTGCTTAGATTCCTTGCTTCCATATTTCGATTACTATCATGCTAATATTCTGATCCCTTGACCCTTTGCCTATGGCTGCATTTACCTGTAAAGCCTCCAACTCTAGATAAGCCCCATGATGCTTCTCCCCTGAATCTAAAGTCAAATTGTACAACTGTAAATTCATGCTCACACATTCCACTTGGCTCTCCACAGTGCTCAGCAATCTTGCCACGTTTTCCCACTCAATTTGCTTCCCTATTTCCCACAAGAGCTATTCTAAACTTTCTTCACTGCCCTTAAATCTTCAAGCCCTTCCTCCTCCGCCTTTTTGTTATCAGCGTGTGAACTTAACCCCTGTATGAAACACATAAAAAGAGAAACCATCATACGGGATTTCTATCAACTTCAACCGAGTTTACAAATCTTCCTGTATCTATGTCCATCCTTTCCTTTCTTTCCTCCCCTGTCACCAGATGAAACATTTGACTCCTATGAAATGTCATATCCTCCACCTGAATTTCATCCCTCCTTTATTTAACTTGTAGTTTCAACATCTTCATCTTTACCAGCTCCTTCTTATCAATATTTAAGTATGCAAATGTTTAAGCTATTCTTTAGCCCCATGTTCCCCTGTGTAGTCACAGGCCTATCTTTCTCTTCCTTTTTACAGCCTGACTTCTTGAAAGAACTGAACACACTAGATGTCACTTTGACCTCACCTATACTGGCTTTTCAACCCTCATTCTGCTTGCCAACTTCATTGCTCTTTGGTAGTTCTGCTCATCTTACCAATGGTCTTTCCTTAGCAACATTCAATAGAGTTGACCCATCTTTTCTTAAAATATTATTTTTCCAGGGAACTCTCCTATAGTGCTAGTGGGAATGTAAATTGGTACAGCCCCTATGGAGAACAGTATGGAGGTTCATTGTTGTTGCTTACTTGCTGTGTCCCACTGTTTTGCAACCCCAGGGACTGTAGCCCGCCAAGCTCCTCTGTCCATTGGATTTCTGGGACAAGAATACGGGGGTGGGTTGCCATTTCCTTCTCCAATGGAGGCTCATTATAAAACTAAAAGTAGAGTTACCGTTGCCTTCCCTGGTGGCTCAGATGGTAAAGAATCTACCTGCAGTGTGGCAGACCTGGGCTTAATCCTTGGGTTGGGAAGATCCCCCTGAGGGCATGGCAACCCACTCCAGTATTCTTGCCTGGAGAATCCCCATGGACAGAGGAGCCTGGTGAGCTACAGTCCCTGGGCTCGCAAAGAGTTGGACATGACTGAGCGACTAACCACAGCACAGCACAGTTACCATATGATCCAACAACCCCAGTCCTGGACATATATCTGGAGAAAATACTAATCTAACAAAATACATGCAACCCAATGTTCATTCAGTTCAGTTCAGTCGCTCAGTCGTGTCCGACTCTTTGCGACCCCATGAACCGCAGCACGCCAGGCCTCCCTGTCCATCACCAACTCCCAGAATCCACCCAAACCCATGTCCATTGAGTCAATGATGCCACCCAACCATCTCATCATTTGTCATCCCCTTCTCCTCCAGCCCTCAATCTTTCCCAGCATCATGATCTTTTCAAATGAGTCAGCTCTTTGCATCAGGTGGCCAAAGTACTGGAGTTTCAGCTTCAATATCAGTCCTTCCAATGAACACCCAGGACTGATCTCCTTTAGGATGGACTGGTTGGATATCCTTGAGGTCCAAGGGGCTCTCAAGAGTCTTCTCCAACACCGCAGTTCAAAAGCATCAATTCTGCACTCAGCTTTCTTTATAGTCCAACTCACATCCATACATGCTGCTGCTGCTGCTAAGTTGCTTCATTTGTGTCCGACTCTGTGCAGCCCCACAGAGGGCAGCCCACCAGGCTCCCCCATCCCTGGGATTCTCCAGGTAAGAACACTGGAATGGGTTGCCATTTCCTTCTCCAATGCATGAAAGTGAGAAGTGAAAGTGAAGTCGCTAAGGCGTGTCCCACTCTTAGCAACCGCATGGACAGCAGCCTATCAGGGGCCTCCATCCTTGGGATTTCCCAGGCAAGAGTACTGGAGTGGGTTGCCATTGCCTTCTCCCCACAGT
>NW_011494683.1:474390-480404 GCF_000754665.1 Bison bison bison | reverse complement strand
ATCCCCACATCCATACATGACCACTGGAAAAACCATAGCCTTGACTAGACGGAACTTTGTTGGCAAAATAATGTCTCTGCTTTTTACTATGCCGTCTAGGTTGGTCGGAGAAGGCAATGGCACCCCACTCCAGTACTTTTGCCTAGAAAATCCCATGGATGGAGGAGCCTGGTAGGCTGCAGTCCATGGGGTTGCTAGAGTCGGACACGACTGAGCGACTTCACTTTTACTTTTCACTTGCATGCATTGAAGAAGGAAATGGCAACCCACTCCAATATTCTTGCCTGGAGAATCCCAGGGACGGGGGAGCCTGGTGGGCTGCCGTCTGTGGGGTCGCACAGAGTCGGACACAACTGAAGCGACTTACCAGCAGGATCAGCATCTAGGTTGGTCATAACTTTCCTTCCAAGGAGTAAGCGTCTTTTAATTTCATGGCTAGAATCACCATCTTCAGTGATTTTGGAGCCCAGAAAAATAAAGTCAGCCACTGTTTCCCCATCTATTTGACATGAAGTGATGGGACCGGATGCCATGATCTTAGTTTTCTGAACGTTGAGCTTTAAGCCAACTTTTTCACTCTCCTCTTTCACTTTCATCAAGAGGCTCTTTAGCCACGCGTTCTGGGAAACAAACTCACTCAGAAGGACAATGCAGATAGTGGAGTGCAGTTTTACACCAGCGGGCCCAAGGCAGAGTTTCCTCTTAGCTAAGGACCCTGACCAGTTTTTCTGAAAATCTTATATACCCTAAGTGTACGTGCCAAACCCACCTCCCCAAATTCCCTGAAACTAGTCTGAACAAAGGAAAAGAAAGTTACAATCAAAGTTAACCCGTGATTCATATGCCTTAAGCCTAGGTAGTTAACAGTGGACAATTATCAATAGGCCTGTGGTCATACCCCAATAAGCATAATAGAATTTATGATTCTATTCTGTTACACAGATAATTAGGGTATTCTTTGAGGCAACAGAGAGTCTAGGTACGAGCCCTGGGGCTCTTCCATCTGGGGGGGGGGGCCTGGTTTTCCATCTGGTGTGTCGTTTCCATAGATACTGGGCATATAGCTCAAAGTCCACAGTCCGGCCCAAGACGGAGTCCTGCTTTCAGGATGGAGCCTGTTCTGTCTGTTTCCTCCTTCATTCCCCCCTCTTGATGCTCTTAACTCATAGGATGAGCATCCTTCATAGGGACATATTGCACCCTGACTCTCTGACCTCCAATTTGGGAGAACGTCATCAACCTTTGGGTTACAAAATTCATAATACATTGTGAAATAAAGGGGCCACAAAGCAGAACTATCAAGGCAACTATTACAATGGTAAATATAGTTTTCCACCCGTCACCCTTCACCCAAGATAGGACTGAAGTCCAAAAAGGAAGATTATCATCAGACATAACTTTCACCTGACTTTCATATCATCTAGGGTGGCTGATATACAGCCAGATAAATCAGGAATATATACCCAACATTCAACTTTAATTATAGCACAGGTCCCTCTTTGTACTGAAACTACGGTTAGTCTGAAGATGATACCAGCATGTCCTTGTAGCAGCAGTTGATTGTAGAGCTTCATCTCTGTTTCATCTTTAAGATGACCTTTGTTTCACAGAGATTAGTGGGGTCCTGTTGTGTAGTCTGCTTGGTGTCCTCCGGGTCTGCATGGTTTGGTATGCTGGTTTTTCCTGTGGTCATGTATGGATGTGAGAGTTGGACTGTGAAGAAGGCTGAGCACCGAAGAATTGATGCTTTTGAACTGTGGTGTTGGAGAAGACTCTTGAGAGTCCCTTGGACTGCAAGGAGATCCAACCAGTCCATTCTGAAGGAGATCAGCCCTGGGATTTCTTTGGAAGGAATGATGCTAAAGCTGAAACTCCAGTCCTTTGGCCACCTCATGCGAAGAGTTGACTCATTGGAAAAGACTTTTATGCTGGGAGGGATTGGGGGCAAGAGGAGAAAGGGACGACAGAGGATGAGATGGCTGGATGGCATCAGTGACTTGATGGACGTGAGTCTGAGTGAACTCCGGGAGTTGGTGATGGACAGGGAGGCCTGGTATGCTTCGATTCATGGGGTCCCAAAGAGTCGGACACGACTGAGGGACTGGTCTGATCTTATCTGATCTGATCTTCATCCTCATGTGGAGGATCCAGGGGGTGACACCTGCAACTTTAACTGCAGTAGGGCTGGTTAGAACAACAGTATATGGACCCTTCCAATGTGGGGCCAAGGAGTCATGTTTCCAGTCTTTGACCACACCTGATCCTTGGGCACAAATTCGTGAATCTGCTCCCCAAGGGGGAATGCCACCCTTTCTTGTACAAACTTAGTTACCTGATGTATTACCTTACCCGATTGTTCCATCTGCTGTGAAATCTCATCTCCCCTCACCTGAGGCAAATTTGTTGACACCTGTTTTATTATGGGAGGGGGCCTCCCATACACAATTTTGTATAGAGAAGAGCCATGGGACTGTGGGGTCATCCTGAGTCTGAGCAGAGCCGTTGGAAACAAGTCCGCCCAGGAAGTCAGTCTCTAAGATCCACTTAGAGACTGTCTCTTTAAGTATCTGGTTGGTTCCTTCCACCATCCCAGAACTCTGGGGTCTATATGCTGTATGTAATTTCCACTTGATGTTTAAAGTTTTGCTTACTTGTTATACTAAATCAGCTATGAAAGCCGGGCCATTATCCGATCCAGTGCTGGTAGGAAATCCAAATCTGGGAACTATCTCCCTAAGCAGGCACCAGGGTCCTTTGGATGCTTTTTCAGTCCAGGTAGGAAAAGCTTCTACACATCCCGAGAACGTACATACGATAACCAGCAGATAATGATAGTGTCGCTTAGGTTTCATTTCAGTGAAGTCCACTTCCAGGTGTTCAAAGGGCCCCAAGATGGCGTGGACATCGCCCTCTAAATGACCTTCATAAATTTCCTTCCTAAGCCCTAACATGCTCGTCAACCTGTGTACCAAGCAATCGTTGCCACCTGTTTATTCCAGGCTTCTGTGGGTCTGTGCCCCTTCTAGTCCCTCCCAGGGGGGTGATCGGGCCCCCTCTTCCACCCTACCGGGTGGGTTCCTCCTCACCTGAGCGCTCATTTTTCCTGCTGCCATCCACTTCCTGCTAACGTGAAAGGTCCGGGCATTCAGAAGCAGAATCCTTCCAGAAGGGAGAGGCGCCTTCCCTCCCCTTCTAGAAGATTCGAGCCGCAAGGCCTCGGAGTAGTCCCAAATGGGATTTGTCTCCTCAAAGTGAGGAGTTTCCTGGCCAATGCATCAAATGTAGCCACGTGTTCTGGGAAAAAAACTCACTCAGAAGGACAATGCAGATAGTGGAGTGCCGTTTATTACACTGGCGGGCCCAAGGCAGAGTTTCCTCTTAGCCAAGGACCCTGATCAGTTTTTCTGAAAACCTTTTATACTTTAAGTATACATGCCAAACCCACCTCCCCAAATTCCCTGAAACTAGTCTGAACAAAGGAAAAGATACAATCAAAGTTAACCCGTGATTCATATGCCTTAAGCCTAGGTAGTTAACAGTGGACAATTATCAATAGGCCTGTGGTCATACCCCAATAAGCATAATAGAATTTATGATTCTATTCTGTTACACAGATAATTAGGGTATTCTTTGAGAAAACAGAGAGTCTAGGTACGAGCCCTGGGGCTCTTCCATCGGGGCGGGGGTGCCCTGGTTTTCCAGCTGGTGTGTCGTTTCCATAGATACTGGGCATATAGCTCAAAGTCCACAGTCCGGACCAAGATGCACTCCTGCTTTCAAGATGGAGCCTGTTCTGTCTGTTTCCTCCTTCATTCCCCCCTCTTGATGCTCTTAACTCATAGGATGAGCATCCTTCATAGGGACATATTGCACCCTGACTCTCTGACCTCCAGTTTTGGAGAATGTCATCAACCTTTGGGTTACAAAGTTCATAATATGTTGTGAAATAAAGGGGCCACAAAGCAGAACTATCAAGGCAACTATAACAATGGTAAATATAGTTTTCCACCCATCACCCTTCACACAAGATAGGACTGAAGTCCAAAAAGGAAGATTATCATCAAACATAACATTTACCTGACTTTTCATGTCATCTAGGGTGGCTGATATATAGTCAGATAAATCAGGAATATATACCCAACATTCAACTTTAATTATAGCACAGGTCCCTCTTTGTACTGAAACTATGGTTAGTCTCAAGATGATACCAGCATGTCCTTGAAGCAGTGGTTGATTGTAGAGCTTCATCTCTTTTTCTTCTTTAAGATGATCTTGGTTTCACAGGGATCAGTGAGGACCTCAGCGTCCTCCGGGCCTGCCTGGTATGATCTCTTCATCCTCATGTGGAGGATCCAGGGAGTGACACCTACAACTTTAACTGCAGTAGGGCTGGTTAAAACAACAGTATATTGACCCTTTCAATGTGGGGCCAAGGAGTCGTGTTTCCAGTCCTTGACTACACCTGATCCCTGGGCACAAATTCATGAATTTGTTCCCCAAGAGGGAATGGCACCCTTTCTTGGATGCTGTGTTCTGAATGTCGTCAGAGACCCATAGTCTATTCTTACTCTCCTATCCCCATAGAGTTTCCTTTACTCACATTCCGCAAGTATCTTAGCAACATGACCATCCTCCACCCAGCAGAAAGTGATGGAAAGAAAACTGAGATCATGTACTTTTCCTCTAACGGCCAAACCCTGATACATTATTCCATTCATATTTCATTTGCCACAAATTAGACATTTGACTTCATTTAGCTGTGAAGAAAGCAAGGAGTCTTTATTCCAAGTCTCTGTGTATCCAAGTAAATTATGTTACATGGAATTAAAAAAATTAATATTGGAATACAATTGCCATTCAATTAAGTTCAGTTCAGTTCAGTCGCTCAGTCGTGTCCGACTCTTTTCGACCCCATGAATCACAGCACGCCAGGTCTCTCTGTCCATCACCAACTCCCGGAGTTTACTCAAACTCATGTCCATCAAGTTGGTGATGCCATCCAGCCATCTCATCCTCTGTTGTCCCCTTCTCCTCCTGCCCCCAATCCCTCCCAGCATAGTCTTTTCCAATGAGTCAGCTCTTCGCATCAGGTGGCCAAAGTATTGGCGTTTCAGCTTTAGCATCAGTCCTTCCAATGAACATCCAGGACTGATCTCCTTTAAGCTGGACTGCCGGGGACCAGCCCCGGCTGATCCAGGGTATTCGAAGGAGAGACGGCGTAGGCGAAGATCAGGAAACAATTGCTTAATTAAATGTTAATTAAGGATATAAAGAGTAATAGAATGAGGATAGCTCGGTAAAATTCAGTGAAGAAAAGAGGCTGAAATAAGGATAGCTCAGTGAGGAAATTCAGTGGAGAAAAGAGGCTGAATAATTCAGCCAGAAGGTAAGAGAAAGAACGACATGGTGAGACCAAGTTTCGGTGAACAAGGCCCGCACTTCATTTTCCAAAGTAGTTTTTATACCTTAAGTTATGCATAGAGGATAATGGGGGAAGGGGTAGAGTCAGGCAGCAAGCCAGGCTTTCTTCCTGCAAACTTATCATATGCAAAAGCTTAGGTGATTTGCATCATCTTCTGGCCTGGAGGCCTGTTAACATTTTAAGACCTTTTCTTCAGAAAACTTATTTTTCTCTAAAGGTGATTGGTCAGGAGCCACCCTCCAAAAGCATTAGATAAAGTTGCATTCCTACAGCGCAAAGGTGTGGTGGGCTATAACAAGAAAAAGAATTAACTCAAGGGTCCCAGGTTACAAACATTAAAGCTACTACTTACACCAATTATATTAATCAATACACTGCCAGGGACACAGCAGGTAAGGGATATGGAGACTTAGCAGCAAACATTGGCCCAACAAGTGAAAATTCCTTCACCAATACAATTTCTAATCAATCTTTTAACTGCTCAAAGGAATCTGTATTTAGACAGTTTAGAACATCTCCTGCCTCTCACAGGTGGGAGGCTCTGAACAGTCACATGTGGCCGGAAAAACCTATTCAGGCAGGCTAGAGGATT
>NW_011494683.1:473714-474290 GCF_000754665.1 Bison bison bison | reverse complement strand
TTTCCAAAGGAGTTTGTAGGTTAAACACTGTCACACCCAGGAATTATTAACTGGAGCTGTAAGCTAACTCTTTTTTCAGAGAGGTAGTGGGGGACAGCCCCCCGTAAAGTCAGAGGTGTAGGTGAAAGCACAAAGCAGAAAGTAGGCAGACTCTGGTTTTGGGGGTATATGCTCGAGAATTTCCAGGGAGACTCCTGAGGCTTGATCCCGCCTTTGCGTATGTCAAGCCTCCTTCCTCACGACCTTTGCCACGGGCGGAGCTCGCTCCCCACACTGGACTGGTTGGATCTCCTTGCAGTCCAAGGGACTCTCAAGAGTCTTCTCCAACACCACCATGTTCAAAAGCATCAATTCTTTGGCGCTCAGCTTTCTTCACAGTCCAACTCTCACATCCATACATGACCACAGGAAAAACCATAGCCTTGACTCGACAGACCTTTGTTGGCAAAGTAATATCTCTGCTTTTCAATATGCTATCTAGGTTAGTCATAACTTTCCTTCTAAGGAGTAAGCATCTTTTAATTTCATGGCTGCAGTCACCATCTGCAGTGATTTTGGAGCCCAGAAAAATAAAGT
>NW_011494683.1:458155-473614 GCF_000754665.1 Bison bison bison | reverse complement strand
GGCAAAGTAATATCTCTGCTTTTCAATATGCTATCTAGGTTAGTCATAACTTTCCTTCTAAGGAGTAAGCATCTTTTAATTTCATGGCTGCAGTCACCATCTGCAGTGATTTTGGAGCCCAGAAAAATAAAGTCTGACACTGTTTCCACTGTTTCCCCATCTATTTCCCATGAAGTGATGGGACCAGATTCCATGATCTTAGTTTTCTGAATGTGAGCTTTAAGCCAACTTTTTCACTCTCCTCTTTCACTTTCATCAAGGGGTTTTTTAGTTCCTCTTCACTTTCTTCCATAAGGGTGATGTCATCTGCATATCTGAGGTTATTGATATTTCTCCCAGCAATCTTGATTCCAGCTTGTGCTTCTTCCAGCCCAGGGTCTCTCATGATGAACTCTGTATATAGGTTAAATAAGCAGGGTGACAATATACAGCCTTGACAGACTCCTTTTCCTGTTTGGAACCAGTCTGTTGTTCCATGTCCAATTCTAACTATTGCTTCCTGACCTGCATATAGGTTTCTCAAGAGGCAGGTCAGGTGGTCTGGCATTTCCACCTCTTTCAGAATTTTCCACAGTTTACTGTGATCCACACAGTCAAAGGCTTTGGCATAGTCAATAAAGCAGAAATAGCTGTTTTTCTGGAACTCTGTTGCTTTTTCGATGATCCAGCGGATGTTGGCAATTTTATCTCTGGTTCCTCTGCCTTTTCTAAAACCAGCTTGGACATCTGGAAGTTCACAGTTCATGTATTGCTGAAGCCTGGCTTGGAGAATTTTGAGCATTACTTTACTAGCGTGTGAGATGAGTGCAATTGTGCGGTAGTTTGAGCATTCTTTGGCATTGCCTTTCTTTGGGATTGGAATGAAAACTGACCTTTTCCAGTCCTGTGGCCACTGCTGAGTTTTCCAAATTTGCTGGCATATTGAGTACAGCACTTTCATAACATCATCTTTCAGGATTTGAAATAGCTCAAGTGGAATTCCATCAGCTCCTCTAGCTTTGTTTGTGTGATGCTTTCAAAGGCCCACTTGACTTCACATTCCAGGATGTCTGGCTCTAGGTGAGTGATCACACCATCATGATTATCTGGGTCGTGAAGTATCTTTTTTGTACAGTTCTTCTGTGTATTCTTGCCACCTTTTCTTAATATCTTCTGCTTCTGTTAGGTCCATACCATTTCTGTCCTTTATTGTGCCCATCTTTGCATGAAATGTTCCCTTGGTATCTCTAATTTTCTTGAAGAGATCTCTAGTCTTTCCAATTCTGTTGTTTTCCTCTATTTCTTTGCATTGATCACTGAGGAAGGCTTTCTTATCGCTCCTTGCTATTCTTTGGAACTCTGTGTTCAAATGGGTATATCTTTCCTTTTCTCCTTTGCTTTTTGCTTCTCTTCTTTTCACAGCTGTTGGTAAGGCCTCCTCAGACAGCCATTTTGCTTTTTTGCATTTCTTTTCCATACAATTCCATACAATTGCCATTAGGTCTTAGCTTAAATATAATTTTCTTCAGAGAAAACTGCAGTCCACATTAATTCTCCTTCATGGAATAATGCATTTCTTTGAAAATGCAATGTTTTTGGTTATTTTGGTTGAATAGCAATTATTCGTATTAGATTGTATGTAGGCTACAGACAATATTCTTCTTAGTCATGTCATTAGTTCCTCAGTATCTTGTATAGTGCTTGGCACATTGAAGGCAATTGATATTTATTGCTTGTAGAATAACTGTGGCTTTGGCCAAACCTTTTACCAATGGATCCAGGAGAAAGGAAAGCTGGCTGCTTTTATAATTTTATTATCCACATTAATTTTCTGAAATTAAAAAGAACTGAAAATAACATTAAAAGGGAAACAAAAAAAAAAATCAAGGTTTGTTGAAAGCAAATAAGAAGCTGCTGCAAATAATTGGTACAGCATTCTCATTAACTGTAATTAAAAGTTTTTAGAGTCATGACTTGGGGGGACAGAATCAGTCAGTCAGTTCAGTCCCTCAGTTGTGTCCAACTCTTTGCAACCCCATGGACTGCAGCTCCCCAGGCTTGCCTTTCCATCACCAACTCCCAGAGCTTGATGAAACTCATGTTCATCGAGTCGGTGATGCCATTCAACCACATCATCCTCTGTCGTCCCCTTCTCCTCCCGTCTTCAGTCATTCCCAGCATCAGTGTCCTTTCCAAGGAGTCAGTTCTTCTCATCAGATGGCCAAAGTACTGGAGTTTCAGCATCAGTCTTACCAATGAATATTCAGGACTGATTTCCTTTAGGATTGACTGGTTGGATCTCCTTGTAGTCCAAGGGACTCAAGAGTCTTCTCCAACACCACAGTTCAAAAGCATCAATTCTGCACTCAGCTTTCTTTATAGTCCAACTCTCACATCCATCTGTGACTACTGGAAAGCCATAGCTTTGACTAGATGGACCTTTGTTGGCAAAGTAATCTCTCTGCTTGTTAATATGCTACCAAGGTTGGTCATAACTTTTCTTCCATGGAGTGTCTTTTAATTTCATGGCTGCAGGCACCATCTACAGTAATTTTGGAGGCCCCCAAAATAAAGTCTGTCACTGTTTCCATTGTTTCCCCATCTATTTGCCATGAAGTGATGGCACTGGATGCCATGATTTTCATCTTTTGAATGTTGAGCTTTAAGCTAACTTTTTCACTCTCCTCTTTCACTTTCATCAAGTGCTCTTTAGTTCTTCCTCACTTTCTGCTGTAAGGGTGGTGTCATTTGTGTATCTGAGGTTATTGATATTTCTCCCAGCAATCTTGATTCCACCTTGCGCTTCATCCAGCCCAGTATTTCGCATGATGTGCTCTGCGTAGAAGTTAAATAAGCAGGGTGACAACATACAGCCTTGACATACTCCTTTCCCAGTTTAGAACCAGTCTGTTTTTCCATGTCTGGTTCTAATTTTTGCTTCTTGACCTGCATACAAATTTCTCAAGAGGTAGATAAGGTGGTCTAGTATTCCCATCTTTTGAAGAATTTTCCAGTTTGTTTTTACACACAGTGAATTGTGTGTAATTCACACAGTCAAAACTTTGATGTAATCAATAAAGCAGAAGTAGATGTTTTTCTTGTATGCTCTTGCTTTTTCAATGGTCCAACGGATGTTGGCAATTTGACCTCTGGTTCCTCTGCCTTTTCTAAATCCAGCTTGAAATTCTGGAAGTTCATGATTCACGTACTGTTGAGGCCTGGCTTGGAGAATTTTGAGCATTACTTTGCCAGCGTGTGAGATGAGTGCAATTGTGCGGTAGTTTGAGCACTCTTTGGCATTGTCTTTCTTTAGGATTGGAATGAAAATTGACCTTTCCAGTCCTGTGGCCACTGTTGAGTGTTCCAAATTTGCTGGCATATTCGAGAGAATAGAGAGGTTTTAAATGCATATTCAGTAAAATAAAACAAAAGCATTATCAAATAATTTTTGTGAGAATATATGAAGCAGAGATAACCTTTAAACTGTTAAGTATATCTGTACAAATCTAGTTTCTACATCTTTTGGAAGCAATTTCATAACAGTAACAGATCTTAGAAATTAAAAGCAAATTCTTAATATTATAGACATTCTCAATAAAATCAACATTCTCAATAAAAGTGATTAGTGTACCACTCATTCAGTTATAAATTTCTTCAATACTTAAAAATTCTCTTTTACATTTTCTTTTTTTTTAATGTATTGTTATTTGAGGAACAGAGAGACATGAATCCACGTATAGTTCTTCCTTTTTGTTATACCTACACAAGAGTTATATAATAATGATAAACTACTTTTAAAATATATGAACTGAAAAAGAGCAGTATTTTAGATCCCCTGATAAAGAGCTAGAGAGGGAAGAACATAAAAATACAATTTTTAAAGAAAATTATCTTATTGACATATTTTTGTTAATTTACAATGTTTTGTTAATTTATGCTGTACAGCAAAGTTATACATATATGACTTTGTATATAGTATAATATATATTATATACTTTATATATAATATGTATAATATATACATATTCAGTTCTATGTATATTTTTTCTTGTTCATGTTCTTTTTCATTATGGCTTATCACACAATATTGAAAATAGTTCCCTGTGGTATACAGCAAGACTTTTCTGTTTCTCCATTCTGTACATAGTTGTTTTGATCTGCTAATCCCAAACTCCCAGCCATCCCTCCTCTCCCACACTTGCCAACTACAAGTCTGTTTTCTCCGTTTGTGAGTCTTCCTGTTTCATAGGTAAGGTCATTTGTGTCATGTTTTAGATTCCATGCGTAAGTGATATCATATGGTATTTGTCTTTCTCTTTCTGACTTCCTTCACTTAGTACAATAATCTCTAGGTCTATTGATACAGCTGCAAATAGCATTATTTCATTTTTATTTATGACTGGGTAGTATTCTATTGTATATATGTACCACATCTTCTTTATCCATTCTTTTGTCTGGACATTTAGGCTGCTTCCATGTCTTGGCTATTGTAAATAGTGTTGCTATGAACATAAAGGTGCATATATTCAATATTTTTTTGAATTATAGTTTTGTCTGGGTATATGCCCAGGAGTGGGATTGATGGATTATATGGCAACTCTAGTTTTAGTTTTTTTAGGAAACACTATACTGTTTTCCATATGGTTACACCAATTTACCCCAATTTAGGAAGCAGTTTGGCTTCCCTAGTAGCTCAGTCAGCAAGGTATCACCACCAATGCAGGAGAGAAGGGTGGTGCAGGAGACAAGGGAGGGTTCTGACCCTGGTTCAGGAAGATCCCCTGGAGAAGGAAATGGAAACCCACTCCAGTATTATTGTCTGGGAAATCCCATGGACAGAGAAGCCTGGCAGGATACAGTCCATGGGGTTGCATGAGTCAGACATGACTTAGCAAGTAACCGCCACCAACAGTGTAGGAGGGTTCCTTTTTCTCCACACTCTCCCCAGCAAAAAAATACAGTTTTTAATATATGTTGCAGCAGTTTCCTATTACCTGTTGCCTTGCTGTTCAGCTGGCTCCAGTGTGGTCATATGTAACATGGTCTACCTGGCAGAGTCCTTTTAAGTCCAAAGACAGGACACCCCATACGGCAGAGAGGCAGGTTGAGGATGTGGAAGAGAGTTATAAGCCCTTAGAATGTTAACATGCCTTCTGGTAATCCCTTCACAAACAGATTGGTCTGAACTTAGTAACTGTACAACCTCTCAGGACCAAGTGGGGCATTTTCTTTCTCTGTTTTGGCCTGGAGGGTGAGACAGGGCTGTTCTGATAGGCTCTGACCACAGGTGGTTCTGCCCTCAGTGTGCATGTAACTCACCCAGAGAAGCACAGGGCTTCTAGAAGGAGGCTTGGGTAGATCTTTTGGCCCTTCTGCTCCTAGTGACTAGGAAATTGATTCTAAAACCAAAGATGCTATGAATTTAAAAAAACAAAACAAAAACATTAGAACCTTGAGCACTCCAACTAAGGCAAAGGAATGATTTCTAGGAATTCTGTCTTCTTCACTATTATGAATGCTTTTGTAAGAAAATGGTACCGCAGTGGATATATATTTCTTATATTTTCCTCATATATTTGCATACAGATATTTACATCTAGATAACAATATCTGTGAATAGAAATCTAGTAAAATGAGAAGCCTCTTGATGAAAGTGAAAGAGGAGAGTGAAAAAGTTGGCTTCAAGCTCAACACTCAGAAAATTAAGATCATGGCATCCAGTCCCATCATTTCATGGGAAATAGATGGTGAAACAGTAGAAACAGTGTCAGACTTTATTTTGGGGGGGGCTCCAAAATCACTGCAGATGGTGATTGCAGCCATGAAATTAAAAGACGCTTACTCCTTGGAAGGAAAGTTATGACCAACCTAGATAGCATATTCAAAAGCAGAGACATTACTTTGCCAACAAAGGTCCATCTAGTCAAGGCTATGGTTTTTCCTGTGGTCATGTATGGATGTGAGAGTTGGACTGTGAAGAAGGCTGAGCGCTGAAGAATTGATGTTTTTGAACTGTGGTGTTGGAGAAGACTCGAGAGTCCCTTGGACTGCAAGGAGACGCAACCAGTCCATTCTAAAGGAGATCAGCCCTGGGATTTCTTTGGAAGGAATGATGCTAAAGCTGAAACTCCAGTCCTTTGGCCACCTCATGCGTACAGTTGACTCATTGGAAAAGACTCTGATGCTGGGAGGGATTGGGGGCAGGAGGAGAAGGGGACGCCAGAGGATGAGATGGCTAGATGGCATCGCTGACTCGATGGACGTGAGTCTCAGTGAACTCCGGGAGTTAGTGATGGACAGGGAGGCCTGGCGTGCTGCGATTCATGGGGTTGCAAAGAGTCGGACACAACTGAGCGACTGAACTGAACTGAACTGAACTGAAAGTGAGATGAGCTTGTGAGCTTGACATTTTCACATAATGAAAGATGCTCCTGGCTGCTGGTAGTTTCTTAACTGATACCACCTCCCACTTGCTGTTTTGATGGAGGTTGATGTCCTTTACAGAACAAAAATAAAATGAAAGGGACTTTTCTGGTGGTCCAGAGGTTAAAATTTTGCCTTCCAGCACAAGAGGTGGGGTTCAAACCCTGGTTGGGGAACTAAGAGCCCAAATGCCTCATGGTCAAAAAAACAAAACGTAATACAGAAACAATACTGTAACAAACTCATAGAAAATGGTCACATCAAAGAAAAAACCTTTAAAAATAGAAGTGAGTTATTCTTCAAAAATATGATCAAGTGAAGTTCAGTGGTGGTAGTGGTGGTTTAGTCACTAAGTTGTGTCTGACTCTTGCGATGCCAGGGACTGTAGTCCTCCAGACTCTTCTATCCTTGGGATTTCCCAGGCAAGAATACTGAAGTGTGCTGCCATTTCCTCCTCCAGGGGATCTTCCCAACCCAGGGACTGTATCAGTGTTTCTTACGTTTCCTACAGTGTTAGGCAGGCTCTTTACCAGTAGTGCCACCAAATCTCAGTAGCTATTGTCTACTCAAGAATCACATGGGGAAATATGTGTTTTGCTTCTTCACTAAATTAATATTTATTGGCAGAATCAGATTTTCACATCTAGCCTAGTTTTCTACTGATAATACAATATATGTTATAGGGCAAAATAATGAATCACATATTTAAAGAAATAGTGCTCGTTGACTCCCTAAAGGCAATGGCAACCCACTCCAGTACTCTTGCCTGGAAAATCCCATGGATGGAGGAGCCTGGTAGGCTGCAGTCCATGGGGTTGCTAAGGGTCGGACACGACTGAGTGACTTCACTTTCACTTTTCACTTTCACGCATTGGAGAAGGAAATGGCAACCCACTCCAGTATTCTTGCCTGGAGAATCCCAGGGACGAGGGAGCCAGGTGGGCTGCAGTCTATAGGGTCGCACAGAGTTGGACACAACTCAGGCGACTTAGCAGCAGTAGCAGCAGCATGGTGCTGGAGGAAAACTCTGAAAATCAGAAGGATCTAACTTTTAAATTTCATTCATCAAAATAGGACAGTTAAATCAAGTTTCATATTATTACCTGAACCAGCAGAGCAAATGTCAAGAGGAATAAAGAGGAAAGTACTCAAGGCAGTGAAAAAGTTGAGTTTGTAATCACATTACAAATCACATTACAAAACGGGTACTTATTTGAAAAGAACTTTAAAAAGCAACAACAAAGCAAAAGCTTGCTCATGTCCCAAGTTGGACAAATAATATTACTCTGAATGAGAGAAGTAAATGCGTAGATTAAAACTCTCTATTTTCTCGAATGCTTTGTGTTATGAAAAACCCCTGTGTGGTTTTTTTCTAAATGAAGTTCTCTTCAATTTAAACCCATGGGCATCTTAAGGGAAATTTAATAAACAAGCACTTTCCTGGCCAAAAAGAATTCTGTGCTATGCAAATGATGAAGAGAATTGTGACACAAGATGCTGAGTCCTGCTGGGCCAGTTTTAATTCCAATCCCTGGATAGCTTGTTCACACACAGAACACTTTGGAAGTCAATGAGAGGAAATTAGCGTGCTACCCAGAGCAGAGAAAATTGAAATACGCTGAATTAATGTTTTGAATCATGAAAGTCACTCAAAGAAAATTCTTTCAATAGGGTGCCAACCAGAGTCTGGTTTTATAATTTTTATAGAAAACTATTTTTTTCCTTCTGAAAGGAGATTTTGGTTTTTCTCAGAAATAATGATGGTATTGCTTTATAGTCCAGAATACAATGTGAATAAGCTTATTTCAGAAACCATTCTTAATTTTTCTCTGATTATGAAAGACATACTCAATTTTGAAAATGTGTACAATACATAAAGCAACAAAGGAAACAGAAATCACAATAATTTCACTGTATCTTATACCCCAAGATAAACGTTGATAACCTTTTGATATGTGTTTTAAAATTATATTGTTTTAAAGCTATTAAACTCGGTACCTATTAGTACTGAAAAACTGGAATATATTCTATATGAAGAGCGGGTATGTATAACTTTTAAATAGCAAAATCATTATCTTAAACAGACACGTCAAAACTTATGAAAATAAGCTGGTTAATAGTCATCTTGGAAAACTAGACAGCTTCTCTATTGATGTGTCCTTTGCTTACAGAATTTAAAGTCACTTTCCTGTAATTTACCTTAGATCCAGTTTATGAGGCCCAAGCAAAAATCATCTTGTAATTTTATAGCCTAAATGTTGTTGTTTAGTCGCTAATTCGTGTTTGATTCTTTGTGACCCCATTTTGGACTGTAGCCTGCCAGACTCCTCTGTCCATGGGATTTCTCAGGCAAGAATAATGGAGTGGGTTGCCATTTCCTTCTCCAGGGGATCTTCCTGACCCAGGGATTGAACCCAACTCTCCTGCATTGGCTGGTGGGTTCTTTACTGCTGAGCCACTAGGCTTTAAAAAATTGTTGGTCATATTTATCTGAAGAAACAAAGCAGAACTACTCATGGATCAGTTGTGGGAAACAAATGTCTTTGAGTAAACTATTGTGGTATTTATTAGCATATGTAAGGTAGATTCAACCTCAAATATTTCTGCTACCGTGAAGTAACATCTTCTATATATACCACAAAATTTCATATTAGTCATTGGTTTCAAACTGTGTAGAATATTTGCTCCTGTCACATTTGTTAAAGAGCAACCCAGCAGTTACAACATTGACAAATTTAACATTGAGTTTTCAGTGATGTATTGATGGAAGCAAACCTTTATGTTCTTTTCTCCTTTAAAGATTAGTCTTTTCAAGCACAGAAGCTGCAAGACTTCTTGAAAATACTGAGGACACAGGGGACTGCATTAGCATGTATTAGCTGAAAAGTATGAATGGCATAAAACTGTGGCTGTGAAGTAAAGACTTGATGTGTGCAAGTGAGTTATAGAATGTCTCCATTTATAATCAAATGCCAAAGAATGCTCAAACTACCGCACAACTGCACTCATCTCACACGCTAGTAAAGTAATGCTCAAAATTCTCCAAGCCAGGCTTCAGCAATACGTGAACCGTGAACTTCCAGATGTTCCAGCTGGTTTTAGAAAGGCAGAGGAACCAGAGATCAAATTGCCAACATCTGCTGGATCACTGAAAAAGCAAAAGAGTTCCAGAAAAACATCTATTTCTGCTTTATTGACTATGCCAAACCCTTTGACTGTGTGGATCACAATAAACTGTGGAAAATTCTTCAAAAGATGGGAATACCAGACCACTTGACCTGACTCTTGAGAAATCTGTATGCAGGTCACAGAGCAACAGTTAGAACTGGACATGGAACAACAGACTGGTTCCAAATAGGAAAAGGAGTATGTCAAGGCTGTATATTGTCACCCTGCTTATTTAACTTAAATGCGGAGTACATCATGAGAAACGCTGGGCTGGATGAAGCACAAGCTGGAATCAAGATTGTCAGGAGAAATATCAATAACCTCAGATATGCAGACAACACTACCCTTATGGCAGCAAGTGAGAACTAAAGAACCTCTTGATGAAAGTGAAAGAAAACTAATCTTTTCTCAACATTCAGAAAAGATCATGGCATCTGGTTCCATCACTTCATGGCAAACAGATGAGGAAACACTGGCTGACTTTATTTATTTTTTTTTTGGCTCCAAAATCACTGCAGATGATGATTGCAGCCATGAAATAAAAAGACGCTTACTCCTTAGAAGAAAAAATATGACCAACCTAGACAGCATATTAACAAGCAGAGACATTACTTTGCCAACAAAGATCCATCTAGTCAAGGCTATGATTTTTCCAGTAGTCATGTATGGATGTGAGAGTTGGACTAAAAGAAAGCTGAGCACTGAAGAATTGATGCTTTTGAACTGTGGTGTTGGAGAAGACTCTTGAGAGTCCCTTGGACTGCAAGGAGATCCAACCAGTCCAACCTAAAGGAGATCAGTCCTAAGTGTTCATCAGAAGGACTGATGTTGAAGCTGAAACTCCAATACTTTGGCCACTTAATTCGAAGAGCTGACTCATTTGAAAAGACCCTGATGCTGGAAAAGATTGGGGGCAGAAGGAGAAGGGGACAATAGAAGATGAGATGATTGGATGGCATCACTGACTTGATGGACATGAGTTTGGGTAAACTCCAGTAGTTGGTGATGGACAGGGAGGCCTGGTGTGCTGCAGTCCATGGGGTCGCAAAGAGTCAGACACGACTGAGCAACCGAACAGAACTGAACTGATTTATAATCACACTATATACTAAATGACCAATGGATGTGGTGGCTGGGTGGTGGGATTTTCAACTCTGAAGTCTTCTCCTAATGGAGGAAATAGTACTAGAGACACAAAAGAGACTCAGAGCACGTTGAATATAGGAGTGATGAGAAAATTCAGCACTCAACACTTCTGACTAGTGCCATCTTGAAATATGCCTGCCTTCTTGAATATTTATGTGGGTTTATGATGTTCAAATTATTTTCTTCTCTTATGACATCCACATAGATTTTGTTTTGCAGATCAAGAATTCTCTACTGATTTACCTGAGGAGTGCTAATAACTGGTTATGTCCCTACCTCGTGAAAAGCACTGCTACCTCTTGTTCCTCTTCTGTGTTCACTTGGGTGTGGCAGTACCAAGAGTAGTGATGGTAAACAGCAGAAGACTGAGAATTGATATTCCTACTTTGCTATGGTTAGCCTATCTGGCAGTGAGGAAATGACTGCCTTCCCTGAGAAAACTACTTCAACCACAGTTTATAACAGAGAGAGAGATTTCACTTTGAGAATAGTAGGTAGATTTGGCTAAGATCCAGCTTCACTTGGGCTTCCCAGGTGGCACAACTGGTAAAGAACCTGCCTACCACTGCAGGAGACATAAGAAACACTGGTTCAATCCCTGGGTAGGGAAGATCCCCTGGAGAAGGGCATGGCAACCCACTCCAGTGTTCTTTTGCCTGGAGAATCCCATGGACAGAGGAGTGTGGTGGGCTACAGTCCATGGGGTCACAAAGAGTCAGACGCAACTTAGCACGTGCACCATTACTTAATTCTCCCACCTTTACCACCATGAATGATGGAGGGGCACAGGTGTGAATCCACGATTCCTTTGTTCTCCAAGATTCCACTGACAGAGAAGGAACATATTTAGATGGGTTGTTGAAGGCTGAGAGTGGGGAAGGGTTAAAAAAAAGAGGGGAGCAGAACAAGCAAAACCAAGAATAGCATGAGCTGAGATGGTAAGGCTTATAAAATGTTGATTTGTTGGTCTGATTGGCTGTGTCCCATTCAACTCTGGACCAGCCACTTTGTGGTGGGCATATTCTACACCAGCTATCAGGTGTCTCCATCTTCCTTGAAGAATAAGATCAAGACAGTGAGTACCAGAGGAGTAAAATTTCCTGTTCCCGAGGGCCAGTAGATAGTTCTGGGTTCTTGTCTGGGGACCTTTTTCTTTTTCAGTTGCTTAACTTGGGCAATGCCCTTACCTATCCAGGGAGGACTCATGACCTTATCTGGTCTTCAGTATTAGCATCTGGTTTCCAGTGCCTTACCTGTATCTAAACGTAATATGATAACCTCATAAGAGCACAAATATTGGGGAGGTTGCCTCATTACTGAGAAAGTGACATTGGAACTTGCTGAGCTGTTGGACACTGTTCTGTAGAACAGAGCTAATAAGACCAGCGTCTCAAATTAATTGTCAGGACTAAATGAGCTACATAAGCAAAAATTCTGTATATTGATGTATCATATTGTGGGGAGAGAGGAAATTAGCCAAGATGGCACGGTCAGGCTCTCTCACCTCACGTTTGTAAATAATGACTAAGTAACAGCTGAGATCATTTATAGCACTGCGCAGGCGCGTCACGAGGTGCTCGCTTGGTCACAGGCTACTTTGTGCCGATCACCTGTACGAGCTCCACCTAAAGAAGAGTTACATTATGTTAAAGAGTTAAATTATGTTACATTACTGCTGCGTCATGGCTCTGTCCATTGGGTCAGCCATGAGAGGTGTGACTGTAGCGTGTCTACTGCTACGGCTGCTGCATCAGCCGGGAGAGAATGCTGTTATGGCCGCTGTGTCAGCCAGGAGAGAGGTTGTGTTGCGTTAGGTTATGCTATGGTTGCTGCTCCGGCCGCTGCGTCAGCCAAGAGAGC
The DNA here is from genome assembly GCF_000754665.1 of Bison bison bison. Taxonomy (NCBI): domain Eukaryota; kingdom Metazoa; phylum Chordata; class Mammalia; order Artiodactyla; family Bovidae; genus Bison; species Bison bison. Next base: position 461,038 of record NW_011494683.1, on the reverse strand, counting down.
AGAAACGTGTCTGCAGTTCCTACAGCTCCTCCTTGAATTTTCATCCAGCTTCCCCACGTGCATCTTGTCTACCAGCAAACAGTGCAAACAGTGAGCTACTGCAAGACATACATGAATTGAAATCTCTATTGTCCCTCCAATAAATTCTTTCCTTACCTTCTACTGGTGAACCTAACCAAGGCTTCTTTTTTTTTCTTTCTTTCTTTCTAATTTTTATATGTCTATGGCTTGTCTTTGGCACCCCACTCCAGTACTCTTGCCTGGAAAATCCCATGGATGGAGGAGCCTGGTGGGCTGCCATCCATGGGGTCGCTAGGAGTCGGACACGACTGAAGCGACTTAGCAGCAGCAGCAGCAGCATGGCTTGTCTTTGAAACTGGCTTACCAGTATCTTGAAGATAGGAACATATTTTATAACCCCATACTGTGTATCACATACCGTGAACACTTGGTACACAGCTGTCCATTGATTTTCTCTGTGTAACCTTGCTATCTGGAGAAGGCAATGGCACCCCACTCCAGTAATCTTGCCTGGAAAATCCCATGGATGGAGGAGCCTTGTAGGCTGCAGTCCATGGGGTTGCTAAGGGTCGGACACGACTGAGCGACTTCACTTTCACTTTTCACTTTCATGCATTGGAGAAGGAAATGGTAACCCACACAAGTGTTCTTGCCTGGAGAATCCCAGGGACGGGGGAGCCTGGTGGGCTGCCGTCTATGGGGTCACGAAGAGTTGGACACGACTGAAGTGACTTAGCAGCAACAGCAGCAACCTTGCTATCACTATTAAGAAAGGGCCTACACTTCTAATTTATTACCCTTGCTACTTTAACTCTGCTGTGGCATCTGGAGAAATGATAATCAGCTGCAGCTTTTTTCCCCTCTTGACTATATGACTCAATACTGTGTTGTCATCATTCCCATTAGTAGCCATTCCACATGACTCAAGGGGAAGGATGGAAATGAGTCTCACCCAAGACGACATAAAAGCAAAGATAATACAATAAATTAAGACTTCAGCTAAAACTACAAAGGAAAAATGGTGATTCTGAGAAACATAAATGTTCAGTTTTTTGCAATTTGTTTCAACTACCCCCTCGGCCCCATCACTCATTCTTTTTTCCTTCCAGGGGCTATTTTCTGAATGAAAGGGTGGAGGTACAGGATGGCCTTGGTGAATGATGGCTGTGGAGCCTGTTATGATAATGTCACTACTCTGTGTGTGTCTTCTGGACTCTCCTTTGGAAATTATGATGCTGTTAGCTAAGAATCTCCTCTCCATGCAAGAATGTCATGTGCAAAGTAGGTCATCTTGTTTAAATTAGCAACACCCCGACAAAACTAAATTACTTTATGAATGAAATGATTGCCAAGCACGAGTATTTCTGGTTAATTTGCACTTAACTCATTCAAAAGACGTATCCTTAAACTTCTTGGTTAAATGAATCAAAAATCATCTACCAATTTAAAATGGGAATGCGTACTAAGACTCATGTGTTTACAGTGCTGAGTCTTAATTGTTTTCTCTTCCACAGGGCTCTTTAGTATGCAAAGAGAAAATTCAATCTTGTAGTCAGAAGTCACATTCTAAAGAAGTCGTTTTAATTATGTTTAATTTTGCTTGTTTGAACATTTTTATATTTTAGCCAAAAATTACCAGCAACTGCTGCTTTTGCTGCTTTCTAAGGATAATGGCTTTTTAAACTAAAAGTGTTAGCATGATTTGGTACTTTCCTCTTTTGTGCTGTCATGCTTCCCACCATGACCGTGCTTCTTACACTGTTTTGCAATTGTTTTTGCAACTGTTTTTGTTCTTGTCCCTTCTACTAATGAAGGGGCGTGCCCATGTTTCATTCCTTTTGTATACTCACTGGCTGGTTTAGTTCCTGTCTCTTTTTACCTGAAATTTTCTCTATAAGCTAGAGGAAAGGGAAGTAGCTCCAGCATCCTTCAGTGCCAGAACTTAAGGCAAGAGGTTCAGGATCCATACAATGAAAACATAACTATAAAATGGGCAAGGTAGTGTTAGGGGAAGCACACTGATTGAAACCGCCCACCCTGGCCAGGCACCATAGTAACCATTTGCATGAGTTATTTTATGACAGGAGATCCTGATAAGGAATACGGAACTAATAAGCCACCACCAACCGGAAGAGTTTGGGAAAGGTCAAAAGGAGACACCGCGTGTCCGTCCACTTCCCAGGATCCCTCTTGCTAGCATCCATCTTGGCTGAGCGATGTATGCGCCACCAGGAAAGACTCTGATTTAGAATGATTGGCCAAAGACCACCCGGAAACTAATCCCATCACCATAAAACCTGACACTGAGAGCCACGTGGCAGAGCAGTTCTCCTGGTTTCCCTTACCCTACTGCTCTCCACCCGGGTGCCGTTCCCAGTAAAATCTCTTGCTTTGTCAGCACATGTCTCCTCGGACAATTCTTTTCTGAGTGTTAGACAAGACCCCGCTCTTGGGGTCCTGTAGGGGGGCCTGCCCCTCCCTACAACAGTAGAACTAAGGTTTTGGAATAAGGAGCTGTGGAAATCCTAACTCAGGACTTGAAATCAGTCATCCTTCCATCCTATGATAAGGCCTTCAGAGAGCTCATGGGGAAAGAGTTCGAAGGACCACAGACTCCCACAGGTGTGGGGTGAGGATGGAGGAAAACTTCTGAAGAATTGTACAGCTTCATGGCTCAGCAAGTAAAGAATCCGCCTGCAATGCAGAAGACTCGGGAAACTTGGGTTCAATCCCCGAGTCAGGAAGATCCCCTGGAGGAGGAAAATGGCAACCCACTCCAGTATTCTTGACTGGGAAATCCTATGGATAGAGGAGCCTGGCGGGCTACAGTCCATGGTGTCACAAAGAGTTGGACAAAACTGA
>NW_011494683.1:445584-458055 GCF_000754665.1 Bison bison bison | reverse complement strand
CAAAACTGAGCGATTAAGCACATAGGCATGATGGTGCTAACCCTTGAGAGTCAACACCACGCACCCCCCTCGCCCGCCCCCCCACCCCCACCCCCCACGAAGTGTGCCGCCATCCTCAAGTCAGCCAGGCTGCATTGGGCCACAGTGGATTGGAAAGGAAAGTGCAGAGAAAGGAAGGAAGAGGAATACACCTAGCCCAAGCTAGACCACTTCAATTCTCTATCACAGAAGTCTGACTCTTGGTTTCAGACACATTGTGTTAGTCTCTGCAGTGGCTGAAAGTGAGATGATGTAAATCAGGAAGTTCAGGGCAACCATCTTTGCAGACTGAGAAGCAGGGTCAAGTGGGGGGCTTGGAGGAAAAATAATATGGGTCTGAAGAGAGTTGTGAGAGTAAGAGAACACTTCTTGGCTTTTGAAAGCTTTCTAGTTACTGGTTTTAGCCCGTTTAAGAGGCCCTATTTCCATAAGATATGTCTGACTCATTTCAATACAATTTCTCTTTCAGATGAAGCTATTTTGTAATGTCTTGACTGAAAAAGGGGGAGAATTCAAGGCCCTGAAACTAACTCGCAGATCTAAAGGACAGGGGCCAAATCCTTCCTTATATTTCATGTTTTCTTTTGGTTCTTTATTTCTTTAGCATTTTTATAGTCAATTCAGAGCATGCCACTTTTACATTTATCCTTTCTAAGGCTTCCCTGATGGCTCAGGTGGTGAAGAATCTGCCTGCAAAGCAGGAGACCTGGGTTCAGTCCCTGGGTCAGGAAGATCCCTGGAGAAGGGAATGGCTGCCCACTCCAGTATTTTCGCCTGGAGAACGCTATGGACAGAGGACTCTGGCTGACAACTGTTTTCAAATTATGTTCTGTTTCAGTAGCATTTTCTAGAGCACTGCATGTCTAGTGCATTATTCAAGTTCTTGGAGTGCTTTACAAGCTCATTAACTACCCGCAGGGGCCGAAGTCTACTTGTGTGTTACTCAGAGGTCCCCTATTGTCTACAGAAAGCTCAGGCTTGTGAATGGTGAAGCAAAGATGAGTTTGGAATCTTGTCCCAAACCTGTCTCTTTCTCTAGAAAGGCCAGAAGTTAGGGACAGTCCTTGGCAGAACTAAATTCCAAATTTGTCTGTAAATTGAACGGTAAAAAGTAATTGGTGATTACTTTTCTATAACAATAGTGAAAATAATCAGATCCTAGAGATTACTATTGGGATGACTTATTGAAATTTTTTTCCTCTTAATGATCTGGAGAAGAAAATGGCAACCCACTCCAGTATTCTTGCCTAGAGAATCCTGTGGACAGAGGAGCCTGGAGGGCTGCTGTCCATAGGGTTGCATAGAGTCGGACACAACTGAAGCGACTTAGCATGCATACATGCATTGGAGAAGGAAATGGCAACCCACTCCAGTGTTCCTGCCTGGAGAATCCCAGGGACGGAGGAGCCTGGTGGGCTGCCATCTATGGGGTCGCACAGAGTCGGACACTACTGAAGTGACTTAGCTGTAGCTGATCCGGAAGAAAAATAAATGACTGATGAGATCTCCAAGTTTGCAGATCACACAAAATTCTTCCAGACAAGTGGTGTGTTAGAACATCAAAAAATTCAGGTCTATAGTTGTAGCATGGTAATATATTTTGGAAAAATATCTTTCACAATTTGAAGGCTATGAGCTCTCAGTTACAGCTCAGAAGAGAGATCTAGAAATGTCTTGTCCCAAATGGAACTCAGCACTCTTCTAAATTAGGGTTCAGATTTTCTCATTTTTTAATGTTTGTAGCTAATATGCATGTTTAGTCTATCAGACAGTATGCTATATGCCTTCAATACATAATCCCATTTAATTAATGAAACTGTACAGTGAATCAAGTGCAACGATCCCCATTTTATTGTTAAAGGCAATTCACTTGTGTGAGTTCCTCATATGTGTTGAGAGACATGAAGAGTTAAGCTAATGGATGAAACTACATTCATTTCTTCATCTTTTAGTACATTCGTGTGCTCCCTAGGTAGCAGAAATAGCCTAGAGGCTTGAAGTACACTGATGAACAAAACAAAACAGAAAAGGTCCATGCCCCTGTTAGCTTATATTGTAATGAGAGGAGACAGAATGCTAACAATACATACAGTAAAATAATAAATTATCTGGCACTTTAGGAAGTGACAAATTTCAGTGGAAAAAGGAAAAAAAACAAAGCATATAGCAGGTAAAGAGGAACAACACTGTGAGGCTGGTGGGAAAGTGAGTAGCGATTAAATTGGGTAGTCATAGAGTATGTCCCAACAAAAAAGAACACTTGCTCAAAGATTTACAGAAGTGGGGGTTGCCTACAGAGATGTCTGGGGAACAGCATTTCAGGCATGAGTGAAAATAGCGCCAAGCCTCTAAGGCAAGAATGTGCCTTGTGCGCTCAAGGAAGAACAAAATGTCAGTGGGATGGGGCTGGAATGAAGCCAGAGAGGTAGAGTTTGCATAGACGCAGATCATGGTGCTTCCTGAAGGCTGTTCAAGATTTTTTAGTTATACAAAGCCTGACAACTATGCTTTTCTGCTTCAGCCATTCTTTTCTTCTTCTGATATTCTGGTGATGTAAGCAGGGAGGAAAAAAGTATTCGTTGCTTAGTTGTGTCTGACTCTTTGTGACCCCATGGACTGTAGTCCGCCACGTTCCTCTGTCCATGGGATTCTCCAGGCAAGAATAAGAGTGGATTTACATGTCCTTCTCCAGGGGATCTTCCTGACCCAGAGATCAAACACTGGAATCCTGCATTGCAGGCAGATTCCTTACCATCTGAGCCACCAGGGACGCTTCAGGTTAAAAGGAAGACTATGACACAGCTTTAGAATTTGCCTTCCCACCTTCACCCACCCCTATACTTCTACCTTGGAAACATTTTTTTTCCCTCACAGTTTTCAACAATTAGAAGTTATTTGGGTTTATAAATTGTCTTGATATGCAAATACTCTCTTGTCATGATTGCTGCTGGTGTCTTTTGGTGTACTTACTGCTTGGTGTACTTACATAATAAATTTGATACCTTTTCAATATCTAGTTGAGACATACTGTTAAAAAAAATTTCATCCTTCACCATCAGTGAATCTATTATAGGGATGATATGTCCCTGGAAGAACAATATTTTATTTGTTTTCTGGAAATACAAATGCTCATGATTACAAAAACTCTAATCTTATATAATTAATCTTAAAAATATTATATCCACAATCCTCTGTTTTATGACAGCTGTAACTATTGAGGCTGTAATGTTTCAAAGGGCACTATAAGAGTCTTCATAGTAGGGAAAATGCAGCTACTCAATAAATATTTGACCACTTCTTTCTCTACTGATTGGTTGGTTGGTTTAGTCACTAAGTTGTGTCCAACTGTGGTGACTTGAAAGGCTGTAGCCCCGCCAGGCTCCTCTGCCCATGGGGTTCTCCAGGCAAGAATACTGGAGTGGGTTGCCATGCCCTCCTTCAGGGGATCTTCCCTACCCAAGGATGGAACCCGTGTCATTCCAGGGATGGAACTCTCCTGTATTGGCAGGCCGGCTCTTTACCACTAGCGCCACCTACAGGTTCAGTTCAGTTCAATTCAGTCACTCAGTCCTGTCCGACTCTTTTGCAACCTCATGAATTGCAGCACTCGACTGAAGTGACTTAGCAGCAGCAGCAGGCCTCCCTGTCCATCACCAACTCCTGGAGTTCACTCAGACTCACGTCCATAGAGTTAGTGATGCCATCCAGCCATCTCATCCTCTGTCGTCCCCTTCTCCTCCTGCCCCCAATCCCTCCCAGCATCAGTCTTTTCCAATGAGTCAACTCTTGGAATGAGGTGGCCAAAGTACTCGAGTTTCAGCTTTAGCATCATTCCTTCCAAAGAACACCCAGGGCTGATCTCCTTCAGAATGGACTAGTTGGGTCTCCTTGCAGTCCAAGGGACTCTCAAGAGTCTTCTCCAACACCACAGTTCAAAAGCATCAATTCTTCCGTGCTCAGCTTTCTTCACAGTCCAACTCTCACATCCATACATGACCACTGGAAAAACCATAGCCTTGACTATACGGAACTTTGTTGGCAAAGTAATGTCTCTGCTTTTGAATATGCTATCTAGGTTGGTCATAACTTTCCTTCCAAGGAGTAAGCATCTTTTAATTTCATGGCTGCAGTCACCATCTGCAGTGATTTTGGAGCCCAGAAAAATAAAGTCTGACACTGTTTCTACTGTTTTGCCATCTATTTCCCATGAAGTGATGGGACCAGATGCCATGATCTTCGTTTTCTGAATGTTGAGATTTTTCACTTTCATCAAGGAGCTTTTTAGTTCCTCTTCACTTTCTGCCATAAAGGTGGTATCATCTGCATATCTGTTATTGATATTTCTCCTGGCAATCTTGATTCCAGCTTGTGCTTCTTCCAGCCCAGCGTTTCTCATGATGTACTCTGCATATAAGTTAAATAAGCAGGGTGACAATATACAGCCTTGACAGACTCCTTGTCCTCTTTGGAACCAGTTTGTTGTTCCATGTCCAGTTCTAACTGTTACTCTGTGACCTGCATACAGATTTCTCAAGAGGCAGATCAGGTGGTCTGGTATTCCCATCTCTTTCAGAATTTTCCACAGTGTATTGTGATCCACACAGTCAAAGGCTTTGGCATAGTCAATAAAGCAGAAATAGATGTTTTTCTGGAACTCTCTTGCTTTTTCGATGATCCAGCGGATGTTGGCAATTTGATCTCTGGTTCCTCTGCCTTTCCTACAGGCTCACGACCCTTTATAAAAGATGGGGATTCTCTTCTCTCAGGTAACACACCTAGCGTATCTGTTAGTGTCAGTGTACTCTGTGGAAACCGGGGCTTGCGTGCACGCTAAGTCGCTTCATTCGTGTCGGACTCTTCGATCCCATGTACTGTAGCCCACCAGGTTCCTCTGTCCATGGGACTCTCTAGGCTAGTATACTGGAGTGGGTTGCTGTGATCGGGAACTTAAAAAAGCTGCTGATATTCCTGCTACTGTTATGGTTGTAACAACGTGTCCTTGTTTCTGATCCAGGAATGTCATGTCTGTGCTAGCAGCCATGGCAGGATAATTTGTTAGCTTGCAACTTGAGTAGAAGAGAAGGCAATGGCACCCCACTCCAGTACTCTTGCCTGGAAAGCCCCATAGACGGAGGAGCCTGGTTGGCTGCAGTCCATGTGATCACTAAGAGTCTGACATGACCGAGCGACTTCACTTTCATGCATTGGAGAAGGAAATGGCAACCCACTCCAGTGTTCTTGCCTGGAGAATCCCAGGGATGAGGGAGCCTGGTGGGCTGCCGTCTATGGGGTCACACAGAGTCGGACACGACTGAAGTGACTTGGCAGCAGCAGCAACTTGAGTAGAATCTCAAATCCTTCACTTTTCTTGGTATTGATTTTCCATGCAGATTATAACAGCATAAACTTTACTTCATTTCTGATGCATTATGTTATATTACATGCTTCCTTTATTATATCCCCAAAAGAAGGCCAAAACATCTCCCTGTGAGGGTAGGCAGTTTCTTTTTTAGATCAATTGCTCCCTTGAATCAGATGAATTAGTTGCAACTTTTGGTTTTAAATGGCAGAAGCTAAATTTTTTTTTCCTTTTTTAAAAAATGTATTATTTTATATTGAAGTATAGTTGATTAAAATCTAACTTAAAAATATTTATTTATGTATATATCTAGGAAAAGTATTGAGATAACTCCTGTAGGAACCAGCAGTTGAAGGATAGGAACTGAATGTTTAGCATGTGTCTCTCCTTTGTTTTACTCTGGTTCTGGTTCTGTGCATTCTCTCTTCATTTCCATGGCAGAAGAGACATTTTAAATGGCAACCCTAGCTTAGCAACTTGAAAAAAAAAGAGAATGTGTTTTCCCATATTGATTTCTTGGACACATTGTAATGTACATTCCTATGAAGCTCCACCACTTTGGCCATCTGATGCCGAGAGCTGACTCATTGGAAAAGACCCTGATGCTGGGAAAGATTGAGGGCAGGAGGAGAGGCGGCAACAGAGGATGAGATGGTTGGATGGCATTACCGACTCAATGGACTTGAGTTTGAGCAAACTCCAGGAGATAGTGCAGGACAGGGAAGCCTGGCGTGCTGCAGTCCATGGGGTTGCAAAGAGTCAGACATGACTGAGCTACTCAACAACAACCAAAAATAGCCATTCAACATGGAATAGAGGTTCACTGAAGGAGGTGAGGCTGAGCAGATGAAATAATTTATGTCCAGTATAAGAGTGAGTTTACACCAGATGAGTTAGTAACAATTGAACTTTGCCTGAAAAGTTTGTCTATATAGAACCTAACAGCCCTATATAGTAGCAATTGCAAGTCACTTAAGGATGATAAAAGATCTCAGGGCACTGGAATGTTGCATATAGCATTAATATAGTTATTTACTGTACAAAAAGTCTTATTTTAGCTTTCAAAGTATATAGTGTCTAGCTATTTAGCAGCTTCACAAGGGCAGCAGAAGAATATTACTATGTTTATTTTGGGATCAATTATCTGCATTATGAAGAATTTAGTAACCTGGAAAAATAACACAGATCAGCAAATCAAAGAAAAGCAAAGGACGAGTATCCATAATTTCCTGTTTCTAATGCTGTAACTTGTGAAGTTAGGCCAGATAGCTTTGGCTTTATAATGCTGAAGCTTAAGGATAGAGTGTCACTGTTTATAATAGCCAGGACATGGAAGCAACCTAGATGTCCATCAGCAGATGAATGGATAAGAAAGCTATGGTACATATACACAATGGAGTATTACTCAGCCATTAAAAAGAATACATTTGAATCAGTCCTAATGAGGTGGATGAAACTGGAGCCTATTATACCTAGTGAAGTAAGCCAGAAGGAAAAATACCAATACAGTATACTAACGCATATATATGGAATTTAGAAAGATGGTAACAATAACCCTGTGTACGAGACAGCAAAAGAGACACTGATGTATAGATCAGTCTTATGGACTCTGTGGGAGAGGGAGAGGGTGGGAAGATTTGGGAGAATGGCATTGAAACATGTAAAATATCATGTATGAAACGAGATGCCAGTCCAGGTTCGATGCACGATACTGGATGCTTGGGGCTAGTGCACTGGGACGGCCCAGAGGGATGGTATGGGGAGGGAGGAGGGAGGAGGGTTCAGGATGGGGAACACATGTATACCTGTGGTGGATTCATTTTGATATTTGGCAAAACTAATACAATTATGTAAAGTTTAAAAATAAAATAAAATAATAAAAAAATAATAAAAAAATTAAGTAATTAAAAAAAAAAGAATGGAGTGTCAGACAAGTGTATACCATTTCTTGTTTCCTGGAATGGTAATTTATTAATGTTATTATTAATGATAGTAGTAGTAAATGATGAACATAATAAAAGCAAGAATCCAATTATTTCATATATCATTTTGCATGCAAAAGAGATGACTACAAAATTCTTTTAACTATAGGAAAGTGATGATGAAAGAGCTTTTGAATTTGCCTATATTTATAGAATTTTGTTTTTATTATTCTGTGATGCCTTTGCATTTATACATGCTAGTGGTGGCTGAAATACTGTAAATTAATCTTTCCACGTGACTTGAAATGTCAGTATGAGAATTGACACTGAAGACAATTCAGATTGCTATGGCATATTTTTAATTTTCATCTGTGCCTTTGACTTGGCTTTTTTTGCGATTTGGATTTGTGCAAATATTGAAATCTCAATGATACTTAAGATTTCATACTTCATAGTTGAGACAAAAAGAAAAAATTGATTAAGTTACTACGCAATGTATCTTAAAAATATGGGAACACAGAGAAGAACTCTGGTGTTTTGGAGCCAGTGCTTATTGACTCATGAAACCAACCTTAGCATCTCCTCCAGTACTGGCCGAATAATGGATTACCAAGAATGTTCATGCCCTAGTCCCTGGAACCTGTCAATATGTTACCTTATGAAGTAATAAGCAAAAGAAATTTTGCAGATGCAGTTAAAGTAAAAGATGTTGAGATGGAAAAAGTACCTTGGATTATCCAGTGGGTTCAATCTAATCACATGAATTCTTAAAAGTAGAGACTCTTCCCTTGTTGAGCGTCAGAGTGATGATGGAATGAAGGTCAGAGAGATGTAATGTGAAAACGACTTGACTCTTCACTGCTGGCTTTGAAGATCGAGGAAGGGTGCCATGGGCCAAAGAAAGTCAGAAGCCTCTAGAAGCTGGAAAGGGCAAAGGAATGGTTTCCCCCCTAGAAATTCCAGAGAAGAATGAAACCCTGCCAACACTCTCATTTTAACCTAGTGAGCCATAGGTCAGACTCTCAACCTACAGAACTCTAAGGCAATAAACTTGTGTTGTTTTGAGCCACTAAGCTTGTGCTAATGTTTTAATGGCAGCAATGCAGAACGAATGGCAGCAATTCCCATCTCTATATTCACAGACATCATGCTGGTGTCTTGAAATCAGTCATGGTGGGATTATTTACGTTGCTGAATTACTATAAAATAGGAATTAATTTTTTTCTAAGAGCTAGTTCAACATTTTACAGCACACCATTGGAAAGAATCCCTCTTCATTAAGGTTACTCAAGCCAAGCGGATTGACTAAAACAAAAGTCTAACTCAATCACTTTAGGAAATCAACCTGCAAGTTGAAGAGGAAATCACTGTTCATTAATACAGCAATCCACGACAGTGGTGATGCTGGCGCCTTGTAGGCCAGGGGAAGGGAGGTGGGTACAGGAGTGGTGATGGGTCAGAAAAGGGACACTAACTAAAAATTCCACTTCATTTTACTCCTGTTAACATAGCTTGAAAGATCTGCACTCATTTTCATGAATTTATTAATAACTTGTACAGAACTTGGAGGAAAAATAGTATTGAAAGGTCAAGATAATGTGGGACTTACCAGTAGGCAGATTTCCCAGGAAGATGCTCTGGTCATTTCACATACTGGATGTTTGGATTTCTTACCACACGGCTTCCTATCCTTTACTTGAAAACTTTGAGTGTATAGAAATCAAAGTTGTTTTACAGTCATCTTCTTCATCTTTGAACAGCTGTCATTAGTAGACAGTTTTGTTTATTTGTTGTTCAGTTGCTAAGTTGTGTCCGACTCTTTGCAACCCTATGAACTGCAGCACTCCAGACTTCCTGTCCCTCACCATCTCCTGGAGTTTACTCAAATTTATGTCCATTGAGTCAGTAATGCCATCCAACCATGTCATCCTTGGTCACCCCCATCTCTTCCTGCCCTCAATCTTTCCCAGCATCAGGGTCTTTTCTGATGAGTCAGCTCTTCACATCAGGTGGCCAAAATATTAGAGCTTCAGCTTTAGCATCAGTCTTTCCAAAGACTATTTAGGGTTGATTTTCTTTAAGATTGACTGGATTGATCTCCTTGCTGTCCAAGGGACTCTCAAGAGTCTTTTTCAGCACAATTCAAAAGCATCAATTCTTTGGTGCTCAGCCTTCTTTCAGTCCAACTCTCACATCCGTACAAGACTAATGGAAAAACCATAGCTTTGACTATATGGGTCTTTGTTGGCAAAGTGATGTCTCTGCTTTTTAATGCACTGTCTGGGTTTGTCATAGCTTTCCTTCCAAGGAGCAAGCGTCTTTTAATTTCATGGCTGCAGTTACCATCTGAAGTGATTTTGGAACCCAAGCAAATACTAAACTATAATCTGATTCACTTTAACTTCAGCAATATTCCCTAGTCTTGTTCTCTGAAACTATATATATCCAATCTATTGATAAATCCAGTCCACAGGTGCAGAATATAGTAGAATGATGTTGTTCAGTACAACATACTACAGTTAAAGAAGATCCAGTTTCAAAGAGTTTTTATTGGAATGTTCCATTACACTATCAACTTTTAACAAGGCAGTTAGAAAAAGTACAAGATAAGGCATCATGGGGAATCAAAGGAGTCAGTCACAATTTTATCTAGTCACCTAAGATAATTTGATAACCAGTATGCACTGAGTATCAACTATAGGGCAAGTACTAATCCCAGCTCTTAAATAGCTTATTCTGATTGGACAGAGACTGACAGTAAGGAGAAAGCCTAATAAATTATATGCTTTGAAGGTAATAGAGCCCTGGAACAGAAAGAAAATTAAAAGAGGCTAAAGGGTGATTTAGAGTCCTGAGAGGGAGGGTGCTTTAGTGGCAATCTGAAATAGTGAGGTCCAGGTAGGTTTCATTGAGATGACAACATCTGAGTGATAACATGAAGGTGAAGCAGTCAGTCCTGTGGACAGGTGTGAGAAAGCGCTCCAGGGGGAGGGGCCATTCAGTGCCCAGGTGCTAAGGTGGGAGTGTTCCTAGTCCATTAAAACTTTCTTATGTTTTGAATATATAGAGCTTGCCAATGTATCATTACTTTGGGGCCTTCCTAGGTGGTGTAATGGTAAAGAATCCACCTGCCAGTGTAGGAGATACAAGAGACACCGGTTTGATCACTGGGTTGGGACGATCCCCTGGAGAAGGAAATGGCAACCCACTTCAGTATTCTTTCCCGGAAAATTCCATGGACAGAGGAACCAAGAACCTGGCAGGTTCCTCTGTCCATGGGGTTGCAAAGAATTGGACATGACTGAGTGAATGAGCACACACACAAACATCACTATATTTAAAGGGCATTTTTTTTTGTTTGTTTTAATAGATAGCTTACAGTTGGGTCTCATTTTTGTTATCAATCTGGCAATCTCTGCATTACATTTTAAATGGAGTTTTAAGATTATTTACATATAATATAGTTTATATATTATTTATATTTAATATAATTAAAAGTTAAGATTATTTATAGTTAATATAATTATCAGTATGGTTGAATTTAAATCTAAATATCATCTTTTTATTTGCTCCTCCCATCTTTCTTTTTTTCTCTTTCATTTGCTGAAATCTTTTGGTATTTGAGTATTTTAAAGTATACTAATTTTATATTTGCTAATAACTTATCTTCACTACCTTCTAATTTTATTATAGTTGCTAGTGTTTACCATATGGATTTTTTATCTTATCACAGTTTCCATTAAAATGATATCATACCACTTCATGTATAATATAAAAACTTTTCAATATTTTACTTCCACATGTGTTATAAAGGATACATTATTTTTGTTTTAAACAGTCAATTTTTAAGTAATTTTAAAATGAGGGAAATTGTTTTGCATTTCCCTATATTTTTATACATTTGGTATTCTTCATGCCTCTATGCAGATACAAGTTTCCATCATAACACAATTTTGCAAAGTATCAAACAAAAGCTATAATATGTATCCTTCTCCTGTATTTGATCATTCTAAATGATTCTCTATATTAAAAAATGTATTAGGGACCTTATAATTTAGAGTATTTTAGTAAATGTGCCCCCAAATCTTGTCTTTGCCATATTGGAAAAATTCAAATAATGGTGCCATAATTATTATTACGAAAAACACTATCTCAAAATTAAGGATTATATGTATTTTAGAACTGTATGTGTGTGCTGAGTCACTTAAGTCATGTCCGACTCTTTGCAACCCTATTGACTGTAGCCTACCTGGCTCCTCTGTCCATGGGATTCTCCAGGCAAGAACACTGGAGTGGGTTGCCATGCCCTCCTCCAGGGGATCTTCTTGACCCAGGGATTAAACCTGTATCTCCTGCATCTCCTGCATTGTGAGCAGATTCTTTACCACTGAACCCAGGAAGCTTTTAGGACTATCAGATCAGTTTCTCAGTCGTGTCCGACTCTTTGAAACCCCATGAATCGCAGCACGCCAGGCCTCCCTGTCCATCACCAACTCCCGGAGTTCACTCAGACTCATGTCCATCGAGTCAGTGATGCCATCCAGCCATCTCATCCTCTGTTGTCCCCTTCTCCTCCTGCCCCCAATCCCTCCCAGCATCAGAGTCTTTTCCAATGAGTCAACTCTTCCCATGAGGTGGCCAAACTACTGGAGTTTCAGCTTTAGTATCATTCTTTCCAAAGAAATCCCAGGGCTGATCTCCTTTAGAATGGACTGGTTGCGTCTCCTTGCAGTCCAAGGGACTCTCGAGTCTTCTCCAACACCACAGTTCAAAAACATCAATTCTTCAGCGCTCAGCCTTCTTCACAGTCCAACTCTCACATCCATACATGACCACAGGAAAAACCATAGCCTTGACTAGACGAACCTTTGTTGGCAAAGTAATGTCTCTGCTTTTCATAACTTTCCTTCCAAGGAGTAAGTGTCTTTTAATTTCATGGCTGCAGTCACCATCTGCAGTGATTTTGGAGCCCAGAAAAATAAAGTCTGACACTGTTTCCACTGTTTCCCCATCTATTTCCCATGAAGTGATGGGACCGGATGCCATGATCTTCGTTTTCTGAATGTTGAGCTTTAAGCCAACTTTTTCAGTCTCCTCTTTCACCTTCATCAAGAGGCTTTTTAGTTCCTCTTCACTTTCTGCCATAAGGGT
>NW_011494683.1:441147-445238 GCF_000754665.1 Bison bison bison | reverse complement strand
TTACCTTTCTTTGGGATTGGAATGAAAACTGACCTTTTCCAGTCCTGTGGCCACTGCTGAGTTTTCCAAATTTGCTGGCATATTGAGTGCAGCACTTTCACAGCATCATCTTTCAGGATTTGAAATAGCTCAACTGGAGTTCTATCACCTGCACTAGCTTTGTTCGTAGTGATGCTTTCTAAGGCCCACTTGACTTCACATTCCAGGATGTCTGGCTCTAGGTCAGTGATCACACCATCGTGATTATCTGGGTCATGAAGCTCTTTTTTGTACAGTTCTTCTGTGTATTCTTGCCATCTCTTCTTAATATCTTCTGCTTCTGTTAGGTCCCTACCATTTCTGTCCTTTATTGAGCCCATCTTTGCATGAAATATTCCTTTGGTATATCTGATTTTTTTGAAGAGATCTCTAGTCTTTCCCATTCTGTTGTTTTCCTCTATTTCTTTGCATTGATCACTGAAGAAGCCTTTCTTATAAACTACTGTAAAAAGTGTTATTTAGTTGGAGAGTGAAAGCTGAGCTTCCATAAGGCTTTAAACTGAAAACCAGTTTCTGTCAAAGGTTGACAGTTCAACTCGGTGAAAAAAATTCATCTGTAAAGATCATTTGTCTGCACTAAGTTTTTTAATCAATTAAAAAAAATATTTCAGGAGACCTTGTTAGCCCTATCAGCCTAGTAGGGAGAGAGAATATTTTTAAAAAAAAGATTTTATGGTCAAAACAATGAATGTTTTGAAAAATAACTTTATTTTTGAAAAAATTTAAAGCAGACAGGTAAAAGAATTGTCTGGGTTTTCACAAGCTTCATTTTTCAACTCTGTGGGTAGAAAAGGAAGGCTATATGACCATAATCAAAAAAGGCCACTGGCAGGTTAACTTAGGCACAATAAAACTGCAGTTCTGCTGTCTTCATGCTGCTTTGCAATTTTCTGGTTTGAGTATTGGGTGCCTGTGAATCTCTGATAGGATAACTTTTTTGCTTCCACCTGCTTGCATAAAATGTTTACTCAACTGCCACTTCTCCACAGGAAGATTTTGGTTGTTTTTTTTTCCTGTGAGAAATTGTTTCCAAAAGTACTTCAAGAAATACTTCCTTATTTAAGAATGTCAACTTTACAACTGACAGATGTATCTTCTTATGGTGCATACACATTTCCTTTCAGAAAATAGTCGACTGAAGAGCTTGCTGCTGCTGCTGCTGCTTAGTCATTTCAGTCGTGTCCGACTCTGTGCGACCCCATAGACGGCAGACCACCAGGCTCCCCTGTCCCTGGGACTCTCCAGGCAAGAACACTGGAGTGGGTTGCCATTTCCTTCTCCAATGCAGGAAAGTGAAAAGTGAAAGCGAAGAGCTTGGGAGACTCTTAAACAAATGTAGAGTGATTCCAACGCCTCTCTTCCAGTGTGGCTGTCTGTTCTCATCTCCCAACATTTGCTTTTCGGGCAAGGACGTTGTGGTGGGGAGTGGTGAGAGTTTTGAAATTAAAGAAAAAGATCATTAAGATAAACATAAAGTGGAAAATAGGTAAGTGAGGCCATCTTGCTCTTAGGAGTGGGGACCAGAATTTAGCAACAAATGAAGAACAAAGTATAGACGACCAGGAGATAAAGTTTCCTCAAAAGGCCCTAAGTATGTATCAACTTGGAGCATGTTTTAGGGCCATTCCTTTCAGATGGTAAAGAATCTGCTGCAGTGCAGGAAACGCAGGTTCAATCCCTGGGTCAGAAATACCCCTTGGAGAAGGGAATAGCAATCCACTCTAGTATCCTTGCCTGGAGCTTTCCATGGACAGAGGAGTCTGGTGGGCTAGTCCCTGGGGTTGCAAAGAGTGAGACACACTAAGTGACTAACACATACTTTCCTACCCAAAGTTCCAGCCTTTGCCAGGACCCTGCCCTTAATTTTCCACCCTCCCCCCTTACCCCTAGAAGGTAGTGGAGCGTTGAGGGGGGATGTCCAAGTAGCAAGATACAGTGTGAAGGTCCTTGTTTTGAATGTCCCAACATGGGGATTCTGATACCAGCTAACTCTGGGCTCATTCTGAAATAACGCTGAAGCCATTTCACTTCTTTGAGCCTTGTTTTCACCACTTGTCAGATGAGATCAGATGGCTTCCATGGTTTCTTTTAGTTTAGGAGTTTGGTGACTCTGTGTCTTACTCCCTCACTACGCAGTCAACTCTGGCAACTATTAGGGCTTAGCTCTGTTCTCTTTCCCCTAGATTATTTCCCTCCACATGTTCTGTCCGGCCTTGGCATCAACTGTGGCTTCTTCCTGTGTAGATACCACTATATGGCAGAGACACCATAAATGACGGTAGTTATATTCTGGACCAACCATCATTAGGAGGGACCTCAAAAGGTTCCCCTAAGTATTAGCAGAGGAAAAGGAAGACAAACTACCAGGTTTCATTTCCTCTTCTCTCTTTTTAAAAAAAATATTTATTTTCATTTATTTATTTATTTGGCTGCATGAGAACTCTTAGTTGTGGCATGTGGAATCTAACTCCCTGACCAGGGATCAAACCCCCTTCCCCTGCATTGAGAGCACAGATTCTTAGCCACTGGACCACCAGGGAAGTCCCTATCCTCTCTCTTTTCTCTTTGAACTTGAAGATTTAGGAAAAGTCTTGACCCATCTCAGTCTTAATTTTCCCATCCATAAAATGGAATAGTCACTCTCAGTATGTTTTTACATTGCATAATTAAGACTTAATGGGCACTAAGGTTTTGATGAGCGAACCATAAAAGTGTAACATATCATTACAAATAATTACAGAGCATCTGGATGTAAAATATACTCTCAATGACAATATCCTTACCTGGAGACAGAGAAAGAGGAGTGTGGAGACTGATAGAAAATGAATAAGGAGGAAGAGATACAGAGAAAAAGAAACAGTGAATAATTGTCACGGAGTGGAGTAACGCAAAGGAAAACAATTTTAAAAAGTCAAGTAGAGTACCTCCCTGTGGTCCTGTGGTTAGGAATCTGCCTTCCAATGCAGGGGACGTGGGTTTGATCCCTGGCTGGCGAACCAAGATCTCACATGCTGCAGGGTGACTAAGTCCTGGTGCCACAGCTACAGAGCCCGTGCACTCTGGAGCCCGCACATTACAATTGGAGAGGAGCCTACGCATCGCAATGAAGAGCCACCCACCACAACAAAAGACCCTGCATGCTGCAACTAAGATTCAATGCAGACAAAAAAAAAAAGTCAAGTAGAAGAAAAAACATGAGCAGAGTATCTTTGGGGAATAACTAAAGGGGCAATTTGTTCAGAATTTAATAGGATTTATAATAGCTATGATGGTTGTTACAAATAAAAATAGCAAATTATAACAGCATGTGCATCAGGTAGAATTCTGTGATGTCCCCCCGCTGCCATGATCTCTGCCTCCTAGTGTTATTCCTGTGATTATATTATCTTATGTGGCAAAGGGATTTTGGAGATGTAATTAAGGTTACTGATCAGTTGACATTATGATAGTGAGAATTTCTGAGTGGGGCCTAACCTAATTACTGGAGCTCTTTAAGACAAAAGGATTTTCTCTGACTGGAAAGAAAAGAGAGAGTCCTAGAGATGTTCACTGGCCAGCCAGGAAGAAAACAAAAGTCACGTGAATTGCCCATGGGGCCTACATGGAAAGCCTCCGAAAACGGACTGTGGCCGGTAGCCAGTGAGTAAATGGGGATGTCAGTCCTACAACTGCAAGGACTGAATTCTACCAACTTAAAATATGAGCTCAGAAGTGGATTTTCCTTGGAATTTCCAAATTCGGGTGGCTGATAACTTAACTGCAGCCTTGTGATACCCTGAGCAGAGAACCCAATCAAACCATGCTGGATTTCTGACTTACAGATTTGTGAACCAATAAGTGGGCATTGTTTTAAGCCAGTAATAGAATACCAGAATAGCATCCATGGTAATATAAAATTGAAAAAACTATATTATAGCATGGCTCAATCAGCTCGGAGTCTTAGGATTGGCTTCCTGGGCCTCAGTTCAGTTCAGTTCATTTCAGTCACTCAGTCGTGTCCGACTCTTTGCGACCCCATGAATCGCAGCATGCCAGGCCTCCCTGTCCATCAC
>NW_011494683.1:410237-440437 GCF_000754665.1 Bison bison bison | reverse complement strand
TCCAGTTCTAACTGTTGCTTCCTGACCTGCATACAGATTTCTCAAGAGGCAGATCAGGTGGTCTGGTATTCCCATCTCTTTCAGAATTTTCCACAGTTTATTGTGATCCACACAGTCAAAGGCTTTGGCATAGTCAATAAAGCAGAAATAGATGCTTTTCTGGAACTCTCTTGCTTTTTTCATGATCCAGCGGATGTTGGCAATTTGAACTCTGGTTCCTCTGCCTTTTCTAAAACCAGCTTGAACATCAGGAACTTCACCGTTCACATATTGCTGAAGCCTGGCTTGGAGAATTTTGAGCATTACTTTACTAGTGTGTGAGATGTGCAATTGTGTGGTAGTTTGAGCATTCTTTGGCATTGCCTTTCTTTGGGATTGGAATGAAAACTGACCTTTTCCAGTCCTGTGGCCACTGCTGAGTTTTCCAAATTTGCTGGCATATTGAGTGCAGCAGTTTCACAGCATCATCTTTCAGGATTTGGAATAGCTCAACTGGAATTCCATCACCTCCACTAGCTTTGTTCGTAGTGATGCTTTCTAAGGCCCTCTTGACTTCACATTCCAGGATGTCTGTCTCTAGGTCAGTGATTACACCATCGTGATTATCTGACGTGTATTTTTAAATTAAACCACATTGAGGGATTATTCAGAAGGGCTTTTGGGCCAACTGTTTGGAAAGGAAGAAGTCTTTTTGCTTAATCCTATGACATGTGCAAAGTTATTTTTGTGAATTTCACTTATTAAAATTAAGTTTCTTTATGGAAAATCCCTCATGTAGTCAAAACTTTTGTTGACAAGTAGCAAACTGGGCTTATTTGAATTATACTGTCCCTGTGTGTTTTATTCTGTCCTCTAATGGAACAATTGCCAAATGATGAAGAGATTGAAGAGAGAAAGTCAGAGACAGATTGGAGAGGTAGAAAAGTTAATTAGCATGTTTCTTCTCTTGCACTGATTTTTCCTGTTTTGTTATCTAATCTTGTGCTAAATATCAAAATTCTGATTAAGAACAGTTTTAAGAAGTAAGTAGCAAACCCTTGCCTTTCCTCCTACCAGCTAACCAACTCTTCCTGTTGTCCATTCTAATGTGAATAATGCCACCATGTATCCAGTTTCTAAGACTTCAAAGCTCTGAGTCATCTTTCACCCCACCCTCTCCCTGATTCCTCATATCCTACAATTTATTGTCAAACACCTATAAAATTCTTCTCCTTCTTCTTTCTCCCTCCCTCTTTCCCTCTTCTTTTCCTCCTTCATTTTGTCTTCCTCCTTCTTCTTCATTATTCTCCTCCTCCTTTTTCTTCACCTTCTTTTATCTTTAGCCCCAGTGCCATTAACTTGAAATTCAAATCCTGTCTATGATTTCCCAAATTATTGCCATCACCTGTTAGGTCTTTCAGTTGTCAGACTCTGTTATCATATTAGATAATTCATTCTACAAATCACGGACAGGATATTGTGTCTAAAATACACTTCTAATCCTGGCTTCTTTTTTTTAACTCAAAGATTTTCAGTATCTCCTTTCACCCGCAGAATAAAATAAAATCCAAACTCCTTATTTGGGTACTAAATTCTTCCACAATTCAGATCCAGTTACTTTCTGTGTTTGTCAGTGCCCTCTATACATGTGCCCCATTCTTCAGCTACATTAGATTCCTGTGTCCCTCGAAATCTGAATTCTGCAATCACACGGCCCTGCAGTTAAATCTTGATTCCACCACCTACCAGCTAGCTATGTGAACTTGGACAGTCTCTTAAATCTCTATCAGCCTCAATTTGGCATCTGAAAAGTGGGGTAATAATATCCCTGACAAAACAGTCATTGTGAGAATTAAATATGATGATGTATGTAAATTTCCAGGCTTAGTATCTGGCACAAAGTTCCTAAGAAATGAAGCTTTTCATTGTTATTTTTCTTACTCTTCTTCCTTTCATCCTCGTACTGTATCTTCTGTATCTTATTCACATTCATATTCTTATTATCACACCGAATATTTTCTGACTCTTTGCTGTTGTTTGCGATATTTTCTCTGCAAGGAATGCCAAGTCCTCCATTTCTACCTGTTTCATTGCATACTATCCTTTGTAATGACTCCCCCAAGTCTTTTCCACTGCAGAGTAGGGGTAATCTAATCCAACCCTGAGAATTTCCTGACCTTCGCAGGGATTGATTGAGGACACCTTGAACAGCCAATGTAAGGTAGAGGGAATCTGCTGGTAAAATCTTTATCTTTCCAATGAAGGAGGCCATTTCTCCTCTTCATTTGAGTATAGATGTATCTCAATGTGATGTTTGAATTAGTATCATCCCACTAAGATGAAAGTGAAGATGAAGGATGAAAGATAGAGGAGGAGACAGAGAAACCCTTGCTGATATCATGAAGTTACTCATGCTGAGCCCAGAGCCCTCTCTACTTCTGGTCTGCTTGTTAAGTGACACAAAGATCTTTCTTTATTGAAGTCAGTTCGAGTTGTAGCTTTCTTTCTGCAATCAAAAAGATTAAAAAAAAATTGTAACTATACGTGGGGACAGATGTTAACTAGATTTATTGTGGTTATCATTTCACAATTTATTCAAATATCAAGTCATTATATTGTACAACTGAAACTAATATAATGTCATAAGTCAATTATACCTCAATTGAAAAAAAAAATGTCTTTGGTTGTTGGCATGCTCCACTACATCATTTAGGAATGCATTCTCTCATCAACAGCAGAAAATCTGACTGTTGTGGCTTAAAGGAATGAAGATTTATTTTTTAAAAAATGACACCAAAATATTCATGATCCTTCAGGTTAAGTTCCAATGCCACTTTCTTGGTTAAACTGTCCATGTTTCCTCTGGCAGATGTAAATACGTTCTCTCTCCTCTGTACTCCTATTTTGTACACTACAGTGTCTCTCCCTGCTCCTGCCACATGCTGCCATGTCTGCAAGTATCTTTGTCACACTGGAGAGGTGTTTTGTTGACGGTAGTCACTGTATCTTTATCCTGTTTTCTTCTTCCACGAGGTGTCCGTGATGCTTGTATAGACCATGGTGATTTGCTCCATCACACTTGTTCAAATAGGCTGTTTGTTCCTTGTTGGACCTCTGTATATTGATTTTTATAGTCTCAATATCATCCAGTGATTAAAAGAAAAGACAGTGGTGTTGGTACGTGGGTGTGTAGATCCCTTCCAAGTTGTCTTGTACAAGAGTATTTTTAAAAGAGTTTTGGATGTGGGTCATTTTTTAAAATCTTTATTGAATTTGTCACAATATTGCTTCTGTTTCATGCTTTTGGTTTTTTGGCTGTGAGGCATGTGGGATCTTGGCCCCTGACCAGGGATCGAACCTGCACTTCCTGCATTGGAAAGCGCAGTTTTAACCACTGGACTGCCAGAGAAGTCCCTATGAGGTATATTTTTTAATCAGTTCATTAGAGGAGAAACTCAAAATATTTACTGTAACCAGTAGCTCTTTGATAGAAGAAAACCCCAGAGATTAAGAGTTTAGGAAAAGAAAAGAGATGAAATCTAGGTACTCTGCTTAATGGCACCTGTTAGCAAGGTCAGTGGACATCTCTGGGCAAATCTCTGAAAGGTATCTACACACCATCACTTTATTTTGTTCTCAGTCTCCAAGTACTGATACGTTGACCTTAACATGCAAGGACATAAAATATTTAGATTTTGACTTTACTGCCATTTAGCATTAATTTCTTAATATAAGCCTCTGATAAGTTTTAAACTTTTAATGTTATTGAATAGCTCTAATCAAAGACCGTGTCTTGGACTTCCTTGAGATGAGAAATAAATCCTGTCCCTTCCCCACAGTCAATAACTTAAGTTGTTATGAAAGACCATGGAATTTCTGCCTCCTGGGCTTAAAATAATATAAGTGGTAGATTCTTCTCTTCCAAAGTTTGTTTAAATGTGTCTGAGTCTGAAAGTGGGAAAGATGTGACTCAAATTACCTCTTACTGTATCGTTAGCCTCTGATTTTATGATTGAGGTGTGTGTCATACCAAGGGTTCCAGAGGAGGCTAGATGTGATTGGAATTTGAGAAAACCTTTCAATGGAGCACAGAGCAGCTCTGGAGTGCCTCTGAGAGGGGGTTTGCTTACGTAGACTCTTCTCTGATGTTCAGTTGCTCAGTTGTGTCCAGCTCTTTGCAACCAGGCTTCCCTGTCCTTCACCATCTCCCAAAGTTTGTTTAAACTCATGTCCATTGAGTTGGTGATGCCATCCAACCATCTCATCCTCTGTTGCCCTCTTCTCTTGCTCTCAATCTTTCCCAGATCAGAGTCTTTTCCAATGATTCAGCTTTTCACATCAGGTGGCCAAAGTATTGGAGCTTCAGCTTCAGCATCAGTCCTTCCAATGAATATTCATGACTGATCTCCTTTAGAATGGACTGGTTTGATCTCCTTGCAGTCCAAGGGACTCTTGAGAGTCTTCTCCAACACCACAGTTCGAAAGCACCAATTCTTTGGCGCTCTCTGATGTAAGGTTGAGCATATAGGATTATGCTCTGAAGGAGCCATGCAGAGTCTCCCATTGCTTTCGTCAGGTTGGGTGGATTCACGTACCTTGACCCAAGGGGAGAGCCCAACAGGCTGGGAGAGAGAGAGAAGGGTGTGAACTGGAGCTGGGGGGAAGGCACATTTATATCAGCACATGACTGTTCTTATGACTGCCTCTCAGCAGTTGCTTTGCTCTTTAGCGACTACTTCTTATTTCCCCGCTGGCAAGCATCCCAGAATGTGGGTTTTCTTCCCTCTGTGTCTTCTGGTAGAGAGATGCTGTTGGTGATCCACAAGACCTCCTAATGGCTTCTAAATTTAGTGGAAAGAGCAAAATGGTAGAAGCTGGAGACCTCTGAATGTCAATTTCACTGGGTTTCTCTGTAGTTTTTAAGCTCTTGATCTTCTTGTGTGTCATATTGGCCTCCCCTGATCTAACCCTTTGATAATTAGCTACTTCCTTTTATTTTGTTAATGAATCATTTTTATTGTTTCAGCAAATGTCTTTTGAGCATCTTTTCCATGCCAGGCACTTTTGTCCACACACTGGGAACACAGTGCCATGGTGAACTAGAAAACCATGATCTCCACAGTTAGTGAGTTTATGACCCAAAGTAGGAGGCAGAAAATTGAAGAAAGCATTAAACCATAGCTCCAGCCTTTGGGTCATTGCTTGAGGGGCTCCTCCAGGTTGGGATGCTCTCACCTCAGACTTTCACCTATCAGGCTGCTATATACTTTTCCCATCTCAGCTCCAACATCATCTCCCAAGAGATGCCTTTTTGCATCACCCAATCTTAAGTCCTTTTCTCCTCCCAAGCCTCTATCCATCCCATCCTCCTCATCCACAGTTTCAGATCCAAACACCTCTGAAAGCTAAAAGAATTTCCCTCCTAACTCGAGTGAAAGTTTATTAATACTATAAACTTTACTCCGTTTATTCTGTTATATATTTTATTGTGGTGACATTCATGTGTTTGATTTATGGGAAACTGACTCAGACCATGTTGGTTTAACAAACAGTATGAGCACTGTATTACCTTTCTAAATTAAAGAATCCTGAATTTTGAAGTACTTTTAGTCCCAGTAGTATTGTTATTTGTTATTGATTTTTATTGGAGTATAGTTGCTTTACAATGTTATATTGGTTTCTGCTGTACAGCAAAGTAAATTAGCTGTATGTATAATCCTTTTTGGATTTCCTTCCAGTAGTTTTGGATAAAGGATTATGAACCTAAATTTCTCCTGTGTACTAATTAGCTGAGTTTCTTATTTTCTTGTTTCCCCAACTAGAATGATTGCAGAGACCTTGTCTCTCTGGTTTACCCTATTCAAAATATAGAGTGGTAACTGGGTATTTAATAACTATTTGTTAAGTGAGTGAGTGATGGCTTTTACAGGTAAAGTACCTAATGTTTTTGTGTAGATTTGGCTGGGGAGGGGAAAGCCAATGTCAGAGAAAGCTTGTTGGAAGAACTGATGTCAAATCTAAGACAAATAATTACCTAAGCAAAGTTCAGGATGGGGAGTGGGGAGAGAATGACTGTGTGCAAAGGAGAGTGGTAAGTTTAAAGCATGGGAAAGAAGTTCAATGTGAGTGATGCACAGACTTTAAGGGGGGAGTGGCAAAGGATGAGACTGGAGGGCGACCAAGGGGGTTTTAAACCTTATTAAAGGTTTAGACTTTTATTCTTTGGACAAGCAGGGTGATAATAGCACGAAGGTGTCCACTCATTTAATCCTGCCAACAGCCGGGAAAGCAGGTACTATTCTTCCATTTCACACATGAGAAGGTTGAGGGTCAGGGAAGTTTATGGGATTTGCATAATTTGTGGCAGAGCTGTGACTAATTCAGGTTGTCTGGTTCTGGCCTCCGTGCTTCCTTTTAGAAACATGGTGAAAACTCTGTGAGAAGTGGAAGATCTTGATGATGCGAGTCACCACCACCAGCACAGAGTAACAACTCCCGAGTGTCCTGGTGGCTGGAACACTAAGCTGACAATTCCAGCACCATAGGCTTGGTCTCCGAGTGTGCTAGTTAGGCCTGATGGGTGCCACAGTGTGCTTCCACTTTCGTTAGCAGTGGGCAATGGGCACGGATGCACTGGTGGCAGAAGGGGCGGCTGGGTGAGGCAGAGCAGGTAAGCGTAGGTCAGGCACCACTGCGTTAGCTGCAGATCAGAACCACAATGAGATGTCACCTCACACCTGTCAGAATGACAATCATCAAAAAGAACACAAATAACAAATGTTGGTGAGGATGTAGGGAAAAGAGAATTCTCGTGCACTGTTGGTGGTAATGTAAATTGGTGTAGCCACTGTGGAAAACAGTATAGAGGTTTCTCAAAAACCTACAAATAGAACTGCCATATGACCCAGCAGTTCTACCTCTGGGTACATGTCACAAAAAAGCAAAAACACTAATTCCAAAAGATACATGCATCCCAGTGTTCATAGCAGCACTGTTCACAATAGCCAAGACACAAAAGCAACCTAAGTGTCTATCAGCAGGTGAGTGGATAAAGAAGATGTGGTATGTATGTATGTGTGTGTATATGTATATATATATGTCTATGTCTATGTATATGTATGTGTATATATGTGTGTGTGTGTATATATATATATATAAAATGGAATATGACTCAACCATAAAAAAGAATGAAAACTTGCCATCTAGAACACATGCATGGACCTGGAGGATATTATGCTAAGTGAAATAGGTTGGATAGAGAAAGACGAATACTGTATGGTATCACTTATATGTGGAATCTAAAAAATGCAACAAACTAGTGAATATAACAAAAAAGAAGCAAACTCATAGACATAGAGAACACACTAATGGTTACGAGTGGGGAGACGGCAGAGTGGGGAAAGATAGGGGCAGGGGATTATGCGGTACAGACTCTTTATGTACAGGATAAGCTACAAGGATATATTGTACAACACAGGGAATATAGCCAATATTTTATGATAAGTATGAATGGACTATAGCCTTTAAAAGTTCTAGTTACTTCATTGTACACCTGTAATATTGTACAACAAAGGCCCGTCTAGTCAAGGCTATGGTTTTTCCAGTGGTCATGTATGGATGTGAGAGTTGGACTGTGAAGAAGGCTGAGCGCCGAAGAATTGATGCTTTTGAACTGTGGGGCTGGAGAAGACTCTTGAGAGTCCCTTGGACTGCAAGGAGATCCAACCAGTCCATTCTGAAAGAGATCAGCCCTGGGATTTCTTTGGAAGGGATGATGCTAAAGCTGAAACAACAGTCCTTTGGCCACCTCATGAGAAGAGTTGACTCATTGGAAAAGACTCTGATGCTGGGAGGGATTGGGGGCAGGAGGAGAAGGGGACGCCAGAGGATGAGATGGCTGGATGGCATCACTGACTCGATGGACGTGAGTCTGAGTGAACGCCGGGAGTTGGTGATGGACAGGGAGGCCTGGCGTGGTGCGATTCATGGGGTTGCAAAGAGTTGAACATGACCGAGCAACTGAACT
Source organism: Bison bison bison (assembly GCF_000754665.1). Lineage (NCBI taxonomy): Eukaryota > Metazoa > Chordata > Mammalia > Artiodactyla > Bovidae > Bison > Bison bison. The sequence goes on along the minus strand of NW_011494683.1, from coordinate 432,432 downwards.
GAACTGAATATTGTACAGCAACTATACTTCAAAAAACAGAGAAGATCACTGTCTTAGAAAAAGCAGCACGGAAGCCTGACCTACTGTGCAGCAGTGCCATTCAAGTTCATAGAGGACAGTGCATGTTAGCTACCATGCTCTGGAACAGTGGAAGGTTCATGAACTTGGCCACTCCCTGGAGGTGGTGTGAACTGGAAAACTGTTACAAGGACTTAAAAATAATATTCAGACTCTTGTATTCCTTCTTCTTTATCAGAATATATTGGCCTTGACTTTCAAACTTTTCAGACTCCATCCTGAAGAACAACATGTTTAAGATCCACACTGTGGAAGCACGGAAATGTGTTATTTCAAAATGCCACATGGCTAAGGCATGTATATTTATCACAGTTTATTATGTCTATCGTTGCTAGGAACTTAAAATATTCAGATCAGCTTTTATGAGTAGCATATTCCATGGACCACATTAGCTTTGACAAAGGCCCAAACTTGGACTTCATAGTTGATTGGTTCAGCAGATTTAGCAACCTCCAAAAAGAAGAAGGAAACCTACCCCGCAAACTGGTAATGGCTCATCTCTGTAATGTTTTCTAAGACATCTGATATGCATTTAAATTTTCTGTTTCTTTTTGCTCTCCCAGGGAGCCTTTCCTTCAGAGCCAAAAAGAAAGGACATATTTTGACATGGGTTAAAGGTCCTTGTAAAGATCTAGAAAAGATATATCTGCCAATTAGGCACCAAGAATGTGGTGTAGTAGAGACGCTATTGGTTTTGGAGTCAGAAGATCTTTGCCTGATTACCAATCTTAACAGGTTATCTAATTGCTCTGAGCCTCAGTTTTCCCATCTGTGAAATGAGACAATAACATCCACCCAGTAGGGATGTTGTGAAAATTAAATGAGATTAAACATGTAAAATGTGCATTATAGATGTGCAAATGTCTACTATTCATATTATTAATACTGATGGGAATAGAAAAACTGAAAGCCCTTTAAATATCAGGGTAAATTCAGATTTGCTTGGATGGTTTTTTTTGTGGAAAATGATTAAGTGGTTTGTCTGGAATGAGAGAGAAATTTCATTTGTACCGCTTTTATGAAAGTTGTAAGAAATATGGCTGAATTCATCAGGAATTTGAAAAAAAAGCTAAAGTGTCTTAGAAGAAAACCCCTAGAGCAACGCTATGGTTAACATTCAGCATGTTAAGTAACATGTTTGAAATAGTTTAGTGATGTATTTGAGTGAGTTTTGTAACTGTCAGGCCTGCTGTAATGCAAGAGGTTATGACACTGCTACATGCCAGGCCACAGGAATCAGCAGAGGACAAAGATCTTACATAGTTAAGGAGGGGCAGAAGCAAGTTCACTTATCCTGGGGATCAATAGTCGCCATTTTTTTTCTTTTTAATGTAGGTAGAAGGCTAGCAAAAAACAAACCAAAACAAAACAAAAACAATGCTGGCAGCTATGGTGCCTTAAACCGTAAAGGATCATCACGAGAACTTCGATAATAATGTAAATAAACAGGTTTGTCCATAAGGGAGGCTCCTTGGCAGAGCAGCTACTAACACAGGTTTTGGATTCAGTAAAATCTGTACTCATACTTCTGCTATGTTGTGTTCTCATTTGACACCTTCATCAAATGGAGATAAATAGTGTGTGTGTGCTAAGTCACTTCAGTCGTGTCCGACCCTTTGCGACCCCATGGACTGTAGCCCACCAGGCTCCTCTGTCCATGGGATTCTCTAGGCAAGAATACTGGAGTGGGTTGCCATTTCCTTCTCCAGGGGACTTTTCTGACCCAGGGATCAAACCTGCATCTCTTATGTATCCTGAATTGGCAGGGGAGTTCTTTACCACTTGTGCCACCGGGGACTCCCAGAGATAAATAGTAATACCCTCATAACGTTATTGAATTCATTAACCAAGGCAGTGGGTATGGGACTTCCCTGATGGTCCAGTGGCTGGGACCCTGTGCTCCCAGTGCAGGGGGCCCAGGTTTGATCCCTGGTCAGGGGACTAGATCCCACAGCCTGAAACTAAGACCTGGTTCAGGCAAATAAATAATCATAAAGAGAGTTTAAAAAGGCAGTGGATGTAAGCCAGCAGCCCAGTGCCCAAAGTAAGCACCCAATAAAAGATTACTATATTTATAGATTATTTCAGAAACTTAAAAAAATGATCTTTCAATCTATTTCTGCAACATCCGTTCCCCCTAAAATAGAATGAACCAACCAGGAGCAAAATCTAATGCTGTCATTTTGATTCTATGTTCATTTCTTCCCTAATGAAAGAGGCAATAAAAAGAAAGGACTTGGATATGCAATCTCTGAGTTAACTGGGTCCACAGCCTGGTGAGAACTCAGGCAGGTGACAGGGCTTATGTGCCTGAGGTTTTGCAAGTGCTTGTATTCAAAATGAAATTTAACAAAATACCCTGATGTTGTCTGCCATCCAGTAGTACTTGTGGTCGAGTGCTTTTTGGAGAGAGCTCCTAGGCGGGGAAAAGAAATATGAAAGCAATGGAGCTTTACCAAACCTATGAGAGCGTAGAGGAAATCCTTTATTTGTTGAAGAAACGACACTCTTGCTTTGGGAGAAACGGGCCAGGGGCCAGAGGGAAAGAAGAAGAAACAAACCAGGTGAGATACGGCGTGATAATAAGCAGAGCCTGACGCCAGCCATGCGCAGGAAGCTGCTCGCCACCTGCAGCGAGGAGCCAAAGCAACCACCGGAACTTTCGGGTCACAATCAACCTACTTAAGACCTCGAGGGCCCAGCCAGAGGCAACTGCAGTGTTGACTGAGCAGAGAGACGCCTCAGTGGGGCCTGTAAAAGGGAAGAAATCCAGAAGGATTCCGGGATGGGGGATGTTGGCCTTAGAAGGACAGTAAAACACTTATGTTCAGAGATGGATCGACTCTAGGTCTAGGCTCTGTTCCCTAGGGAGGCCCGGAGGAGAGACCACAGGCTTAGCTGCTGTGGGGAGGCCACCTTCTCTCCCCACCCCCCACTCCCTCACTTGGCTCTGGACATGAGCAAGGTTTATGGATGGGCAGAAGGAGAACACCCGTTTTGTGCTTTCTGGCTCGGCTCCACAATGCCCCTGTGGTCCAGAAGAGACACATGCTCCCTCTAGAGATGAATGGGTGTGAAACTGTGAAGGTAAATAGGACTGGCCTTACCCTTTTCTATTTCCAATACTCAATTGAAAAACAATCTTATAAAAAGAGCTTTATTGTATCCCAACATGGAAAAAAAAGTCGAGTGCCTCTGGGGATCAAGTATACACAGACATTATTTGGATGGACCTGTGAGCCATGCTGTTATAAAGCATCTAGAGAATAAACAACTTTTCTCTCAGTGTGGTTAATCGAAGGGCTCAAAGCAGCAGTGGCGATGCAGAGGTGGATAAAGTTATACGGCATTTGGATCTTTAGGAACTCTAGGCTGGTTGAAAAGCAATTTTGAAATGGGTGAAAAAGGCGGAGTGATGTTGGGAGTCTGGGTTTTGAAATTATGGGGGCAACGACCATTGGAGCTAGTGTTGAGAAAGCCACCAGCTGCAAGTGGGGTGTCTGGGAAGTTGGGGGAATGGGTGGAAAAAGGAGATGGTGGGCAGGTGCAGGAGATATGAAGGAGCCGACTCTCTTCCCGTCCAACATCACCCGCAGTTTAGCTCGTGTCTCCACTTTTAGGCTTTCCTGGTGGCTCAGTGCTAAAGGACCCACCTACCAACGCAGGAGACTCGGGAGACATGGGTTCAGTCCCTGGGGCAGGAAGATGCCCTGGAAGAGGAAATGGCAACCCACTCCAGTATTCTTGTCTGGGAAATCCCATGGACAAAGGAGTCTGGTAGGCTGTAGTCCGTGCGGTTGCAAAAGACCTGGACACGATTTAGTGACTAAACAACAACAACTTTACCTTTAGATATGCTTCCTAGTGTTTCCTAGAGACAGAGTGGCGAGGAGCCAAGAGCAGGAGAAAAATGAAGGTCAGATGGAGGAGAGAGAAGAAAAGTCGTGGAAATCTTCCCAAATGCAGAGGTGTAGCAACATTCAAGGGTCCGCTGGGTTGTTCTTCCTCTCCTCACCCACTTCAAGCTCTGGTACTGCTGTCCTCTGTTGCAACTTCAGGTCGGGTGACAGCTTTGAGAGTGAATGATTGACCACATCGGTTCGTACCCAACTACCGCCCACAGCAGTGGCCACCCTAGTGGGTTTCCAGTTAGTCTTCAAGCACCATTTTCTTTCTTTTTCCTCTTCCCTTCATCTTCCTCTTCTTTCCTCTTCTCGCCCTGTCTTTGCCTCTGTCTTTCTTTTGTTGGTTTTCCATTTAAGTTTACTTTTACCCACCACCCAGGGTGGCAGTTATTTATTTTCAAAATTGTTACATAAGAAGGGGAGGGGTGAAGTGGGCACTCTGGCTTCTGGGGGAATGGAGCAGCAACTCAGGGGCAGAGAACTTACCTGATCTAACCCCTGGCCTGCTTGTTCCGTAGCCTCGATGAAAGTAAAGGCATCATTTAACACACAGTTGTGAGAAACACGAGGCCAAATACTAAACTCTTTGGCAAACGCTGTACTCAGGAACAACACCATTTTTCTTCACTTACCGTCATGACAGCTAAAGAAAGGAATACAGGGTGCTTGAATTGCAGGACGCTGGGGAAAGGAAGACAGTTAAGCAAATATTAGTTCATACGTGGTGATCCTCTCCTTTGTGTACACTTTGAACTAAAACAACAGCCTCTTAGCAGAGTGGTTGAAGTTAAAGTGTTCAGACACACATTAAAAAAAAGAAGAAGAACATTTTAAACAGCAGTCCACCTCTGTGCTATACAAAGCCTCTCAGCAGTTCAGTAGGATGAAATTAATGTGCTCTTAAGATGTCTGCTTCTTCCACTGGTAGAGAAGTAAGTAGAATATAATTAGTTATTCGGTGACATTGGAATGCTAAAGGTGATAAAAGAAAAGGAAATATTCTGAAGTTAGAGTGCCCTGTTTGACTACTGCCAGGGAGTTAATACATTAACGAGGAAATTCTGGACCTAAATGGGCTAAATTCATTATTTTTTCTGCTGCTAAAATTTTGTTTGGATAACTGCAAAAGATGAAGTGGAAAAAGGAGACATTCACGTCTCATATGGAAGGAAAGGCCTGGTTGTGTCTGATACTGGAGAACCAAATTTTTCTAGGACTATTCATTCTAGTAAAAATATTACCTTTGTGTCTCTGCCAATGGTAGCATTTTAATTTGTGATTCAGGATTATTTATCCTGTTGTGGTTGTTTCATTCTCCTTTAAAATTCTTCCCTTTCTCTTTACTACTTGTTTTCCTTTCAAACTCCAGCTAATGTACATGACTGAGTAGTCTTCCAGAAGGTGAGGCTGAAATCCCCACTGGCCTTCAGCTATGGGATCATTGAAATTATTTCAAAATTACCTCCCACCTCCCATTTGGAAAGAGATTTGTGCATCTCTAACTCAGAAATTAGGCAGTGAGTTAATAAGGTCTCTTTCTTGGAATGGAGTCACCATCTGAAGTCTTGTTGTAATCACACCGAGGCATGAAAATGACATCTAGCAATACAGAAAAAAACATTTTGCTCCTGATTCATCAGTGGGGCTGCCCCAGGGTCTGAAAGTCAGAGCCTCGACCACTGGATTCTCTGTGTAGTGGGTCTAAATTGCTCAGCTCCATGTATTTATGGAATCTCTCTGGAGATTCTAAGAAGCACAGCTACTTTGGGGCTTTGTTTTGACCTTGGCCTTCTCCTCTTCCAAAAGAACATCTACTCCAGGTGTTTTGAAATGCACAGGAGAAAATACAGTTGGTTGTAGTCATTTAGAGAGTCATTCAGAGGTTCTTTACCATCAGAGCCACCAGGGAAGTTGTAATTTAGTTATATGCAATTCTGGAAAGTGCTCGCCCTGCTCACATGAGTTCCTATGTCTTTAGGAATTCTACTCTCTGTGGTGGTTGCAAAGCAGAATGAATTTCTGGAAACTTTTCTCATCCAAAGTTACATTGTCCAGAAATACTCCAGTTTCTCAGAGCCTCAGTTCACCCATGTGCTAAAAAAGCTGAGTATCTATTTGGTTCACACCCATCTGGGTCTGGCTTTTGGCTCATATTCAGGATTCCTCGATATATTCCCATCATTCCACCTGCTCTAAGATCTTTACTTAGAGGCAGTAGTGATTCCAAGAGCTAAAGGTGATTTATATCTGGGAAGAAAAGGCTGTGTTACCAAAGTAGCTTTTCCGTAAATAATAAACCATTTACTTTTTATTCCCCTAGAAGGTAGCATAACTCAGTGACCTCACTTTTGTAGTCAAACCAAATCCTGTGTTTATGGGTCTACACTGCATATATTTCCCCTGATAATAACCTGGAAATTCACTCAATTAAGAGTCTTGATACAGATCTGACATCTGAAGTGAGAAATTCCTGTTTCTTTGATTCACATGAAATATCAAGACTATTACTGCTATTGAAGTGAAATGAAATGAAAGTCTCTCAGTCATGTCCAACTTTTTGTGACCCCATGGACTATACAGCTCATGGAATTCTCCAGGCCAGAATACTGGAGTGGGTTCCATGTCTTCCTTCAGGGGATCTTCCCAACCCAGGGATCAAACCCAGGTCTTCTGCATTGCAGGCAGATTCTACCAGCTGAGCTACAGGGAAGCATTACTGCTATCATGCTTCTCTAATATGTGGTTTTGAATTTCTATATTAAATAGCTATGGTATTATGATTTATAAAAAATATATATTTGGTCATTCAGATGAGCAAAATATATTTCTCATATATATTTGCTATTTGTCCACCATGAGGCGAATTTCAGAAAGCTCCTGAGAATGTTGGCTAGTTGCCTGGAGAATCAACCTCAGTGATTAGAGATTTGGAGCTTTTGGACCACCGCCCCCTACCCCCCGCCCACCTCATCCAACCTCCAGGGAAAGCAGAGGGGCTGAAGTTTGAATCCATCACCAATTGATTTAATCAATCAATTGCTAATGATTTGATTAAACATGCCTATGTAGTGGGCTTCCCTGGTGGCTCAGACAGTAAAGAATTTGCCTGCAATGCGGGAGACCTGGGTTCCCTCTCTGGGTCAGGAAGACCCACTGGAGGAGGGCATGACAACCCACTCTAGTATTCTTGCCTGGAGAATCCCCATGGACAGAGGAGCCTGGAGGTGTACAGTTCATGGGATCACAAAGAGTGGGACACTACTGAGCCTATGTAGTGATGCCTCAATAAAAATGCCAAAGGACAGGTTTCTGAGAGCTTCTGGGTTGGTGAGCACATGGAGATTAGGGGAGAGTGATACCCCGCCAGAGAACACAGAAGCTCCACACTTTCCCCATACTTTGCCCTCTGCATCTCTTCCATTGGCTGTTCCTGAGTTATATTGCCTTTCATAAGAAACTGGTGGTCTAGTAAGTAAAGTGTTTCTCTGAGTTCTGTAAGCTACCCTAGCAAATTAATTGAACTCATGGGGGGGTCTTGGGGACTTCTAATCTGTAGTGGATCAGAGTCATAAGTAACAACCTGGACTTGTGACTGGCATCTGAAGTGGGGATGAAGGAGTACCCTTGTAGGATGGAGCCCTTAACCTGTGGAATCTAATACTTTCTCTGGGTAGATAGTGTCAGAATAGATTTGAATTGTAAGACATTCAACTGGTCTCTAAAGAAATGGTCACTGGTATGAGGAACATCTCTTACCCTCACATTGGAATTGATACCAGAACCTATCTAATAGACTTCTATATTGCCATGCTGCTGCTGCTGCTAAGTCACTTCAGTCGTGTCCGACTCTTTGAGACCCCATAGACAGCAGCCCACTAGGCTCCTCTGTCCCTGGGATTCTCCAGGCAAGAACACTGGAGTGGGTTGCCATTTCCTTCTCCAATGCATAAAAGTGAAAAGGGAAGTGAAGTCGCTCAGTCATGCCCAACTCCTAGCGACCCCATGGACTGCAGCCTACCAGGCTCCTCCACCCATGGGATTTTCTAGGCAAGAGTACTGGAGTGGGGTGCCATTGCCTTCTCTGCTATATTCCCATAGAATATTTGAATACTGTAGGAGATTTCAAAAACTATGTAAGGTTTGGTTGTGGAAACAGAAATAATTCATGATCAGATTCATGGATGCATTTTTGCTGGTGAGTTTGAAAATTCAAGGTCAACAGGAGGGCAAGTCACATATTTCTGAACAAGTGTAATGGAACCAAGTTCTCCCTGGTGGCTCAGTGGTAAAGACTCTGCCTGCAATTCATGAGCCACAGACAACATGGGTTCGATCCCTGGGACAGGAAGAACCCCTGCAGGAAGGCATGGCAACCCACTCTAGTATACTTGCCTAGAAAATCCCATGGACAGAAGAGCCTGGTGGTCTGTGGTCCACAGGGTCCCAAAGAGTCAGACATGACTAAAGCAACTTAGCACACATGCGTGAAGGAAGGATACATGAGAAAGTAAAAAGCATGCATCAAAGTGTATTTTCTTTAAATTTATATTAATTTTTTTACTTCTTTTAAAATTGAAGTATAGTTGCTGTACAGTATTTCAGGTATACAGCAAAGCAAATCAGTTATATGTTACATGTATGTATTTATATCTTTATTCATATTCCTTTCCATTAGAAGCTTTTACAAGATATTGAATATAGTTCCCTGTGCTATACAGTAGGTCCTTGCTTATCTATTTTATATATAGTAGTACCTGTTAACCTCAAATTCCTAATTTATCCCTCTACTACATACAAAGCATTTTCATTTTTATTAGGATCAGATATGGACTATACCTAGTAAATGATTTCAAGTTGATTGGTTACAGAAATTGTGGCATAATTAATTTTCTTTCTGAATTGATAGTAATTTAAGTTCTTTCAGCATCTAAAGACTGAAGGTAAAAGTCCCACAGAAGGATCACATTTTGAAGTAAAAAAGTCCTGTATTTAAAATTGTCTTTGAACAAAAGTCCTCATCTTTCTGAGTCTCAATTCTTATTTCTAATCAGTTAAGTTGCTCGGTTGTGTCCGACTCTTTGCAACCCCCTGAGCTGCAGCATCCCAGGCCTCCCTGCCCATCAACAACTCCCGGAGTTTACTCAAAACTCATGTCCATTGAGTTGGTAATGCCATCCAACCATCTCCTCCTCTGTCGTCCCCTTCTCCTCCTGCCTTCAATCTTTCCCAGCATCAGGGTCTTTTCAAATGAGTCAGTTCTTCACATCAGGTGGCCAAAGTATTGGAGTTTCAGCTTCAGCATCAGTCCTTCCAATGAATAATCAGGACTGATCTCCTTTAGGATTGACTGGTTGGATCTCCTTGCAGTCCAAGGGACTCTCAAGAGTCTTCTCCAACACCACAGTTCAAAAGCATCAATTCTTCGGTGCTCAGCTTTCTCCAGTCCAACTCTCACATACATACATGACCACAGGAAAAACCATAGCCTTGACTAGATGGACCTTTGTTGCAAAGTAATGTCTCTGCTCTTTAATATGCTGTCTAGGTTGGTCATAGCTTTTCTTCCTAGGAGCAAGCATCATTTAATTTCATGGCTGCAGTCACCATCTGCAGTGATTTTGGAGCCCCCCAAAATAAAGTCTGCCACTGTTTCCACATCTATTTGCCATTAAGTGATGGGACTGGAGGCCATGATCTTAGTTTTCTGAATGTTGAGTTTTAAGCCAACTTTTTCACTCTCTTCTTTTACTTTCATCAAGAGGCTCTTTAGTTCTTCTTCACTTTCTCCCATAAGGGCAGTGTTATCTGCATATCTGAGGTTATTTATATTTCTTGTTGCAATCTTGATTCTAGCTTGTGCTTCTTCCAGCCCAGTGTTTCTCATGATGTAGCCTGCATATAAGTTAAATAAGCAGAGTGACAATATGCAGCCTTGACGTACTCCTTTTCCTATTTGGAACTAGTCTGTTGTTCCATGTCCAGTTCTAACTGTTGCTTCCTGACCTGCATACAGATTTCTCAAGAGGCAGATCAGGTGGTCTGGTATCCCCATCTCTTTCAGAATATTCCACAGTTTATTGTGATCCACGCAGTCAAAGGCTTTGGCATAGTCAATAAAGCAGAAATAGTGTTTTTCTGGAACTCTCTTGCTTTTTCGATGATCCAACAGATGTTGGCCATTTGATCTCTGGTTCCTCTGCCTTTTCTAAAACCAGCTTGAACATCAGGAAGTTCACGGTTCATGTATTGTTGAAGCCTGACTTGGAGAATTTTAAGCATTACTTTATTGGCATGTGAGATGAGTGCAATTGCGCAGTAGTTTGAGCATTCTTTGGCATTGCCTTTCTTTGGGATTGGAATGAAAACTGACCTTTTCCAGTCCTGTGGCCACTGCTGAGTTTTCCAAATTTGCTGGCATATTGAGTACAGCACTTTCACAGCATCAGCTTCTGGGATTTGAAATAGCTCAACAGGAATTCTATCACCTCCACTAGCTTTGTTTGTAGAGATGCTTCCTAAGGCCCACTTGACTTCACATTCCAGGATGTCTGGCTCTAGATGAGTGATCACATCATTGTGATTATCTGGGTCATGAAGATCTTTTTTTGTATAGTTCTTCTGTATATTCTCGGAGAAGGCAATGGCACCCCACTCCAGTACTCTTGCCTGGAAAACCCCATGGACAGAGGAGCCTGGAAGGCTGCAGTCCATGGGGTCGCTGAGGGTCGGACATGACTGGGCGATTTCACTTTCACTTTTCACTTTCATGCATTGGAGAAAGAAATGGCAACCCACTCCAGTGTTCTTGCCTGGAGAATCCCAGGGACAGGGGAGCCTGGTGGGCTGCCATCTATGGGGTCGCACAGAGTCGGACACGACTGAAATGACTTAGCAGTAGCAGTCTGTATATTCTTGCCATATTAATCTTCTGTTTCTGTTAGGTCCATACCATTTCTGTCCTTCATCGAGCCCATCTTTGCATGAAATGTTCCCTTGATATCTCTAATTTTCTTGAAGAGATCTCTAGTCTTTCCCATTCCATTGTTTTCCTCTCTTTCTTTGCACTGATCGCTGAGGAAGGCTTTCTTATCTCTCCTTGCTATTCTTTGGAACTCTACTTTCAAATCGTTTCTCCTTTGCTTTTGGCTTCTCTTCTTTTCACAGCTATTTGTAAGGACTCCTCAGACAGCCATTTTCCTTTTTTGCCTTTCTTTTTCTTGGCAATGGTCTTGATCCCTGTCTCCTGTACAGTGTCACGAACCTCTGTCCATAATTCATCAGGCACTCTGTCTATCAGTTCTAGTCCCTTATATCTATTTCTCACTTTTACTGTATAATCGTAAGGGATTTGATTTAGGTCATACCTTTGGTTGGTTGTCTATTTGACATCCATTTTCCCAACCATCTCTCTTCCTGAAAGGTGCATGAGGAGAATCATTTGCAAATATTTGGTGATTCTGTCTCAGAACTATTTCTCAAACTGGCCTCCTGGGCTGGTTCTTAGTCTAGTGCTCAAGGACTGTTCCAACTGTCTATTAGTCTCTGAGTCACTGTCCTCTCCCATCTCCAGTCTACCCCCTACACTGTTTATATGTATCCAGTGAGTAACACAAAGGCCTTTGATGTGCCAAACACTGGACTGAAGCTAAGTAGTGTATTTATCTTTGGTAGTGCCAGAGGCTGGAGCTGATAAGCTGGGGTGTGTCAGGCTAACCTCCCTCTCCCGAAGTCTCCATCTGCTACTTGATGTGGATGAAGGCTTTGTTGCTGGAGGCACAGGGCAGGGATTTTATATAGAAGAATTTTGAGGACAGTCAGGGAGATGTCATAGTGTTTGGATTCCGCCATATCCCCAGAAATAAATTTGAGCACCCATCATTAAATGGGAAGCAATTAAAAGAATTGTTTTTATAAAATCTGACTTTGGCACCGTTGGGCACAAGCAATTGTTTTAGAGCCCAGGAAACAAGAGTTAGTTGTAAGAGTCCTTCTAAGTCCCTCTACAAAGTATCTTGGAGCTCTTTAGAGTTTTGCAGACCAGTGGCTCCTTTTCTGCATAGGTGGGTCAGCATTATTGTTAATGAGCTTTCTATAGGTAGCTCCTTGGACAACGGACATGGACACGGAGAAGGCAGAGCAGAGGGGAACATGGCTGATGCCACCTGATAGCGACTATAGTTGACAGTATGGTTTTCAGTGTTGGAACACTAGAAACAGCTGGAGAGGCTTTGAGGTGTGTACACATGTGAAGAACAGAAGCATCGAAATAGTGAAGTAGGGGCTTTGGGGTCATAGTAATTTGGCTATATGTACATGTATATGTATTTACACATGAGTATGTATATCTATTTAAATATTTAGTAAATATATTTAAATAAATATAAATACTATTAAAATACTTATATATTTATACCACCTTATGGGGTCTGATAGACATGCAAAATCAGTACTTATTTAATGTATAAAATTAGATGAGTTTGGAGAAAAGTATACACCTGTGAAGGGCTTCCCTGGTGGCTCAATGGTAAAGAAACTGCCAGCAAATGCAGGAGACATGGGTTTGATCCCTGGGTCAGGAAGATCCCCTGGAGAAGGAAATGGCAACTCACTCCAGTCTTCTTGCCTGGAGAATCCCATAGACAGAGGAGCCTAGCAGGATGCAGTCCATGGGGTCGCAAAGTTGGACAAGACTTAGTGACTAAACAACAATCATAATATAACTTGAAATCAGGAAGTATGATGCTTCCAGCTTTGTTCTTCTTGCTCAAAACTGCTTTGGCTTCCTGGGATCTTTTATAGTTCCATATGAATTTTAGGACTGTTGTTCTATTTCTGCAAAAAATGCCATTGAGATTTTGATTGGAGTTGCATTGAGTCTGTACATAACTTTAGAGAAAATATTTACAAACAATACATCTATATAAATTTAAATAATTGTTTGGCCATCTCATCTGCATACTCAAACTTCTTATTAAGCAGCAAACCCATGAACTGAGAGACTTTTCGAATGATCACATCTCTGATTAGAAGTGAAAGTGGGAGCATTGAAAGTATAGGATAGAATATGACTTACCAAAAAGAGGTGTAGACTAGGTGTACAGAGAGCTGGATTCTAGTCTTTAGTTAGTCACAAGTGCTCCACGTGATCAGGCCTTAGTTTCCTATTCTCAGATGATTATAGGAGAGAAAGATTCATAATATCCTGTTTTCGTTAGAATCATTTGTGTGGCAAGGACCAAAAAACCCAACTCAACTTAGCTTAAAGCAGAAGGGATTCTCTGATTTATATAGATGAGCCTTATGATGATAATACGTAAATGTATGCAATATGATTTTCAAAGGAGGCATTTGAGATTCATCCCTTTTTTCCCTTTAAAGCAGGACTATAATATTAGCCTCTCTGGGCTTATTCCGCCCCTCCCACCAAAATTACTGAGACCAATTATAGGAATATTGTAGTAAGATTACAATTCTGGGTAGAAAGTGTTTAGTTCTATAATATCTGATGGGGACAAAGTATTATCCATTATATCAATAATAATGTGTTTAAGATGAAACACGTCATTAAGAATTTATAAAAAGTGCTTCAGATAATTTACCATGTAGTCAACTTTAATCAAAATGTTGACAGGCATGCAAAGTCATGTTTTCAAAGGACAACAGAGGGGCTTAGACATATAAATATATATATATATTTATAATAAGAAATGCATATATTTATAATATATAATTATATATGATACATGTTTGACTATAAAACATAACATAGCAATTTTACATTTTCTCTAAGGTTGATGCATTTCATTTATATTACATTATTTAGCAATATTACTGCACACTGGCCAATGATCCCCTGATGAAGTCTGCATGGTAAGCCATGCTTCCCTTAGTTAGCTCTGTTAAGTGTCTCAGAGTCTAAATAAACTCCCCACAATGGTTTGGGAGCCAGTATGAGGCAAAGTTTATCATTCTGGGTTCCTTGTGAAGAATCAGTGAGAACATTCTGTTTACTTGTGCAAAGAAGTGCTTTTCATGGGTTTGGGTTCCTGAAGGCAGTGGGGAGACCCAACTGCTTAATTTAAGAATGTCCTTCTCTTCCTTATGCTTTCTTTCTAAGAATCTATTCCTTCCTGTTCTTCACCTCTCCCTCAACAGCAGCTGCACACACATCCCTTACCCTGACACTTGGAAATCAGACAAGTAGGGCTGCCATCTATGGAGTCACACAGAGTCGGACACGACTGAAGTGACTTAGCAGCAACAGCAGCCTTTTCTTAGGTCATAAATGCCACTCAGTGAACCCGCCACTAGGTCATGCTCATGTGCAGTGCAATCTGTTTCCTCCTCCTGGGCTCCAGCCTCACCTCCCTTACGATTGGAGCCGAGTGTCCCTCGGGGAGTCTGTTGTTCCACACTTGGGCTTTTGGAGGCTGGTAAACATAAAGCCATTATTTTCCAAGTGAGCAGGTTATGTAAACATGACATTTCCAAGTTGGAAAATATTCTCAGCTAGGATCAAATTCAATCGAAATTAACTTCTCTAATCTTTATAAGAGAATATTTAATGATGGAAAATATCTTGATGGGTTTTTTTTTTTGCTCATATAGAATACAGTCCTTTTAAGAACACCTCCTCCATGTACAATCCTTCTCTTCCATGTGTTCTTAAGGAAAACCCATGCTCTCTTCCCAGGCTCTTCTGAGAGCATATTACGATAATCCCAAAGTCGATATCATGAGAGAGAAGATGGAGAAACTTGAAGATAAAGATTAGGAAGCATTGCTGACAGATATAAAATAAATCATAGTAGAAAATGAACCAGCTCTAAAACTATTTTAACTTACTGAGAATATAGTAAGAAATATATAATGAATCTCAGCAGACTTCACATGTGAAAAGTAAGCTGTATCTTGCTGTTTTGTGCTTAGTCACTCAGTCATTTCTGACTCTTTGCAACCCCATGGACTGTAGCCTGCCAGGCTCCTTTGTCCATGAGGATTGTACTGGAGTGGGTTAGGTTGCATCTTACCACTCCAAAAAAAATTATAATCTGGTGTTATTTCTTCAAGTGTTCCAAAAACCATCTCCATAGTCCAAATGTTCCACCTCTCAAAATGTACATGGGTTAAATTTAGAAGGACACAGGTCAGATTTGTGGTTTATCATGTTTACTGTGCCACTGCAGGTAAAGGCTTCTCTTTTTAAAGTATGCTTGTCTCCCATAAATTCAATTGAAAAAAAAGCTGAAAGTACCAAACCCAAGCATTTCTTTCTGCTCTCAGATATCAATTCTGAATTTGCTTTTCAGTGCCTAGCACAGTGCCTGGGGCTTAGTGGGACCTCAGTAACTATATGTCGCAAAGATGAAGAAACGGATGAACCGCTCCCTCTTTGAATATGCCGTATTTCATCCTGCTCTGCCTCTGGAGGAAGGAAATTTCACTGGTGCTACTATGGATCAGACTACTGGACCTTGGGTTTTCCTTTTTAAAATTTCAAGGAGTGTCTCCTAGGTCTAGTACGTGTAGACAAGTCCGTGTTGCCAAAAGATGCTGACAACTGAGTGTATATGTTCTGGAGTCAGACAGGCCCACCTTAGGGTCCCAGCTGTGTCATCTCAAGTTCAGAGACCCGTTTGATCCTTGGAATATGGTTGGGACAGTACTTCCCTCAAAGGCTGGTTCAGAGGACCGAATGGAATAACATATTGAAAGAATTTAAGATACTGCCTGGCTCAAGTAAACACATAGGACATTTATTCTTACTGTTTTAGTTTTGCATCTGTGAGAAAGAATCTTGCTTTCTAAAGTTTGTTTTCACAAGCGTCTCAATACCCAAGATCTTCCTTTTTCCATTTCTTCCTAGAGGGTCAGTGATCATTAGTACTGCATATAGTATTCCAGGAATTGTCCTATCTTGTTTGAATGACATTTTCACCTTTGATATCTTTGGTGTTTTATTGCTCCTTTTGTCCACAGCAATATATTGGGATCTTATATTCAGGAAGCAGCATATAGTGATTCTCAGAACCCTTTCTTAATTTTAATTGATGGCTCAGAGTCCTTCGCTTATAAATATTACTCAGATATTTATTCCCCAATGCAGTTCTTCCCATATGTCTAAGCTACAGCTTACCCAACAACAGAATGTTCTGTGAGCTCAATATTTAGTTAACCATTTCAGTTTTACATTTCAAAACTGCCTTCTATCTGGCAAGGTTGAGGGGCATTTTCAATGCTGAAGATTATAAGAAAATATTAACTCTGACTGGCTACAGGAAGTAGCCTGTAGCTACTGGCTACAGTAGCTGGCTGTACTGTACTGGCTACAGGAAGAAACATTAGTAGCATGGCCCCAGCGAGCTCCCTTTTCTGTTTGTGGTCTTTAAATTAGCTCCCTATCACAGTGGCTAGGGTTCACTTTATTGGTTTTTTGAATAAATTTGTATATGATAAAAAGCATGGTCTCTGTTATCATATTTATGGCAAGATTTTAAAAGTTTGTTTGAGTTTGTTTATACATTTTTGAGGGCTTCTCGGGTGGCACTAGTGGTAAAGAAACCACCTACAGGAGACAGAAGAGATGAGGATTTGATCCCTGGGCTGGGACGGTCCCCTGGAGGAGGGCATGGGAACCCACTCCGGTGTTCTTGCCTGGAAAGTCCCCTGGATGGAGGAGCCTGCCGGGCTGCAGTCCGTAGAGTCACAAAGAATCAGACATGACTGAAGCGACTTAGCAGGCACGCATATGTTTTTGAAGTTCTGTGTTTTTATTTAATTAACTCTAGTATTTTTTTCCTCTGTGATTTCTTCTGCGGCTGTTAAACTTAGAAGTTCTGAGTACTGAATTCAAATAAAAATTCACCAAAGTTTCTTCTTGATATTAATGATTGCTTTTAAAAATTTTGTCACATCAAATTTATCATTCCATCTACCATTTCTTTGGCATATGTGTTAGTCAGGAACTTGACTTAAAAAGAGGTAACAAATTTTCTTAGCTCCATTTATTGAATAAATCTTCTCTACAGATTTGATTTGTAAAGGCAAGCTTATCATCTACTCAATTTAAAAAGTACATTCTGGTAATAGGGAAAGAATGAAACTTTTTAAAGACAGTGTTTTGTTGGGGGGGGGGTGGTAGGGAGAGGGGTACGTTCCCAGTGTCTAGAGTAGTTGCTGGCATATAAGTGCTCAATTTCTCTTAATGAAAGGATCTAGGAATTTGAGTTAATTCTTTGATAAAATAAAATATTCTCTTCCCACCACTCCTCAAGAATTGCTGCTCTTTTTAGGCCTTCTATTTTTTAAGATAAATGATATTTTTCTATACCATTACTGTGGAACTAGCACTGAATACTAAGATTTAAATTTTTATTGCTATAGTGTTTTCTACCATCTAAAAATATTTTAAAAATTAAAATAATTCATCCCTGTATGTTCCTATATCTTCTTTTTCATATTAAATTTATTATTCCATTTAATTTTTCCTTGATTAAATTTTTATAGTTTTTTGTTTTTATTTGCTTATTTTTTCTTTTTTACTTCTTCTTAGTTTTCTTTCTATTTTTAAGTAATCAGAAACGATACATAGTTCTAAAAATTTGCTCCTTTAAAATAGTATTACATTTTTCTAATATTTTGTGTGATTTTTTAATTAATTGCTTTATTTTTTAACTGAAGAATAATTGATTTACAGTGTTGTGTGTTTGTTGGACCTACAACACAATATTAGTTCCTGGTGTACAATATAGCGATACAGTATTTCTATACATGTTAAAACGATCTCCACGATAAGTCTAGTTATGATCTGTCACCATACAAAGCATTCCATTATTATTGACTACTTTCTCCATATTGTACATTTCATCCCTGTGTCTTATTTTGTAACTGTTGTACCTCTTAATTTCCCTCAGCTCTTTCTCGCTTCTTCTTTTAATAATATTGCAATTATTCTGTAACTTCCTACCCAGTTAGATCTGACATTTATTCAGACTGTCCTAGCAGTAACAGGAGTATGGTACACATGTTGATTCAAACGTATTCATTATATTATTTCAATATTCCATGAAATCTATTTCTTGAAAACCTAAGATGACAAAGGCTGAGAAAGTGAAAGTCACTCAGTCTTGTCCAACTCTTTGTGACCCCATGGACTTTGGCCCAGCAGGCTCCTCTGTCCATGGAATTCTCCAGGCAAGAATACTGAAATGGGTTGCCATTCCCTTCTCCAGGGGATCTTCTAGACCCAGGGATCAAACCCAAGTCTCCTGAACTGCAGGCAGATTCTTTACTATCTGAGCCACCAAGGAGGGGCATACGAAATTCAGGATAAGGAGGGAGAAGTAGGCAGGGACCAGAACATACATGCAGGTCTTCTTAAGACACACAAAGCAGTCAGAGCTCTCTTCCAAGAGCGATGGGTGGCGACTGGAGAATTTTTTAAATGGTACCATGTTTTATGGTTGTTGGATGAAGAATCTATCAAAGGGGGCTAAGACAAAAGTTAGGGAAGCCAATCAGGAAGTTATAGAAGCCATCAGAGGTGGAAAGAATGATAGATACTTGGACTGAGGATGTAACAGTGGAAATAAACAAATTGGATGAAGAAGGAACATGTTGAAAGTAAAGTAGATGGAACTTCTGTTAGACTAAATATGGATTGTGAAGGAAAGGAAATAATTAAAATAATTTCTAGTTTTTAGGCTTGAGTATTGGATGAACCATGAGGCCACTTAGGGAAAGGGTGAGAGCTGGGAAGATAATGTTTTGGGGAGAAAGAAAGAGTGAGATTTTAGCCACATTCATTTGAACTGTGTATCACACACATAAGGGATTTTACTACCCACTCCTCCTAGTTTTCGGAGAAGGCAATGGCACCCCACTCCAGTACTTTGCCTGGAAAATCCCAGGGATGGAGGAGCCTGGTAGGCTGCAGTCCATGGGGTCGCTAAGAGTTGGACACGACTGAGCGACTTCACTTTCACTTTTCACTTTCCTGCATTGGAGAAGGAAATGGCAACCCACTCCAGTGTTCTTGCCTGGAGAATCCCAGGGACGGGGGAGCCTGGTGGCTGCCATCTATGGGGTCACACAGAGTTGGACATGACTGAAGTGACTTAGCAGCAGCAGCAGCCTCCTAGTTTTTAAGTTTAAAAGATCTTATAATTGTAAATTCAGGCTTTTGTACCCAGTTTCTAGTTATGTAACCTGGGGCTATTTACTGAACTTCTCAGTGCCTCAATTTTCTCATCTCGAAAATAAGGATAATGTGCCCCTCTTGTAAGTTTTGGAGAAGGAAATGGCAAGCCACTGCAGTATTCTTGCCTGGAAAATGCCATAGACAGAGGAGCCTAGTGGGCTACAATCCATGAGGTCGCAAAGGGTCAGACACAACTGTGTGACTAAATTTCGCTTTGTTTGTAAGTTTTATTGTTGAGATTGAATGCGTTTTCACAGTTAGAGTGTCTAGCACGTACTAACATTCAACAGAAGCTATTATTATTACAGTTAGCATATATGTTTGATCTTTGAAATTTGCTTGGGAAATTTAATTTCATTTTTCTACTTATTTGTACTATTACTTAGACAACTGTGTTTGATAGGTTTCAGGATGTTCTACCATAAGTCTTTGAAAGCATTTTTTCTTGAAGAATGATTTATATGTAGCATTCCAGTGGTTTCAGGTGTACAACATAATGATTTAACATTTGTCTGCCTTGTGAAATGATCACCAGAGTAAGTCTAGCTTATATGGGGACCATCTGTCACCATACAAAGCTTTTTTAAGTTACAAATATTTTTTTCCTTGTGATGAGACCAGCTTTCTAACTTGCAATATGACATTACTGACTATAGTACCTTAACGTACATTACAGCTCCATGACTTATTTTTTTACAAATGAAAGTCTGTACTTCTTGATCCCCTTCATCCATTTCATCTACCCTTCAACCATCCTCCTCACTGGTAATCACCAATCTGTTCTCTATGAGTTTTGTTTTGTAATTGCTTTTGTATTTCCATGTGTAAGTGAGATCATATGGTATTTGTCTTTCTTTATCTGACTTACTTCACTTAGCATAACATTCTCAATTCACACAACTCAACTCAAATTATACACATATACTAATATTTCACTGTATATATATTTGCATGTGTGCATGCTCAGTCACCTCAGTTCAATTCAGTCACTCAGTCATGTCTGACTCTTTGTGACCCCATGGGCTGCAGCATGCAGGCTTCCCTGTCCATCACCAACTCTGGGAGCTTACTCAACTCATGTCCATAGAGTTGGTGATACCATCCAACCATCTTATCCTCTGTCATCCCCTTCTCCTCCTGCCTTCAATCTTTCCCAGCATCAGAGTCTTTTCCAATGAGTCGTTTCTTCACATCAGGTGTCCAAAGTATTGGAGTTTCAGCTTCAGCATCAGTCCTTTCAATGAATATTCAGGACTGATCTCCTTTAGGACTGACTGGTTTGATCTCCTTGCAGGCCAAGGGATTCTCAAGAGTCTTCTCCAACACCACAGTTCAAAAGCATCAATTCTTCGGTGCTCAGCTTTCTTAATAGTTCAATTCACATCCATACATGACTACTGGAAAAACCGTAGCTTTGACTATACAGACCTTTGTCAGCAAATAAGTCTCTGCTTTTTAATATACGTTCTAGGTTTGTCATAACTTTTCTTCCAGGGAACAAGTATCTCTTCATTTCATGGTTGCAGTTACCATCTGCAGTGATTTTGGAGACCAAGAAAATAAAGTCTGTGGACAGGACAGACTTCCACAAACAGTGAAAATATACAGCCTTGAAATACACCTTTCCCAATTTGGAACCAGTCTGTTGTTCCATGTCCAGTTCTAACTGTTACTTCTTGAGCTGCATACAGGTTTCTTAGGAAGCAGGAAAGAAGGTCTGGTATTGCTATCTCTTTAAGAATTTTCCACAGTTTGTTGTGATCCACACAGTCAGAGGCTTTAGCATTGTCAATGAAGCAGAAGTAGATGTTTTTCTGGAACTCTCTTGCTTTTTGTATTATCCAGCAGATGTTGGCTATTTGATCTCTGGTTCCTCTCCCTTGTCTAAATCAAGTTTGAACATCTGGAAGTTCTCAGTTCTCATACTGTTGAAGCCTAGCTTGGAGAATTTTGAGCATTACTTTGCTAACATGTGAAATGAGTGTAATTGTGCAGTAGTTTGAGCATTCTTTGGCATTGGCTTTCTTTGGGATTGGAATAGACCTGACGTATGAAGAAATATTCTGTTGCCTTCTCACACCGGAAGCATCTTAGCTGGGATATCAAACTTTTAGTTCACAGACTCTTTCCTGAAAAACTGTGTGTGGCTATGGTTCTATTATCTTCTGACCTTTCTTATTTTGAAAAAAAAAAAAAAAAACCCAGCTGGATTTCAGCCTTCTTATATGATTATAGGGGTGCATATATCCTTCCAAATTAGTATTTTATCTTCTTTATATAAATACCCAGAAGCGGAATTGTTGGATCACATGGTGATTGTAGTTGTAGTTTTTGAGGCCCCTCCATACTGGTTTCCATGGTGACTGCACCAGTTTACATCCCCACCAACAGTACACAAGGGTTCCCTTTTCTCCACATCCTCACCAACGCTTGCTTTTTCTTCTCCTTTTGTAATAGCCATTCTGACAGATTAACGTGATATCTCATTGTGGTTCTGCTTAGTATTCTTTTAGAGACTACTTTCAAACAGGGTTTTACTTCTGAAATAAATCTTGGCCACTATGCCTTCTAAGGGCCTAGATCTGATAGATAGAGTGCCTGATGAACTATGGAATGAGGTTCATGATATTGTACAGGAGACAGGGATCAAGACCATCCCCATAGAAAAGAAATGCAAAAAGCAAAATGGCTGTCTGGGGAGGCCTTACAAATAGCTGTGAAAAGAAGAGAAGTGAAAAGCAAAGGAGAAAAGGAAAGATATAAGCATCTGAATGCAGAGTTCCAAAGAATAACAAGAAGAGATAAGAAAGCCTTCTTCAGCAATCAATGCAAAGAAATAGAGGAAAACAACAGAATGGGAAAGACTAGGGATCTCTTCAAGAAAATCAGAGATACCAAAGGAATATTTCATGCAAAGATGAGCTCGATAAAGGACAGAAATGGTATGGACCTAACAGAAGCAGAAGATATTAAGAAGAGATGGCAAGAATACACAGAAGAACTGTACAAAAAA
>NW_011494683.1:409579-410137 GCF_000754665.1 Bison bison bison | reverse complement strand
GTTGAGCTATTCCAAATCCTGAAAGATGATGCTGTGAAAGTGCTGCACTCAATATGCCAGCAAATTTGGAAAACTCAGCAGTGGCCACGGGACTGGAAAAGGTCAGTTTTTGTTCCAATCCTAAAGAAAGGCAATGCCAAAGAATGCTCAAACTACTGCACAATTGCACTCATCTCACACGCTAGTAAAGTAATGCTCAAAATTCTCCAAGCCAGGCTTCAGCAATATGTGAACCATGAACTTCCAGATGTTCAAGCTGGTTTTAGAAAAGGCAGAGGAACCAGAGATCAAATTGCCAACATCTGCTGGATCACAGAAAAAGCAAGAGAGTTCCAGAAAAACATCTATTTCTGCTTTATTAACTATGCCAAAGCCTTTGACTGTGTGGATCACAAGAAACTGTGGAAAATTCTTCAAGAGATGGGAATACCAGACCACCTGATCTGCCTCTTGAGAAATCTGTATGCAGTTCAGGAAGCAACAGATGGAACTGGACATGGAACAACAGACTGGTTCCAAATAGGAAAAGGAGTTCGTCAAGGCTGTCTATTGTCACCC
>NW_011494683.1:389915-409115 GCF_000754665.1 Bison bison bison | reverse complement strand
AACAATGTCAGACTTTATTTTTTGGGGATCCAAAATCACTGCAGATGGTGACTGCAGCCATGAAATTAAAAGACACTTACTCCTTGGAAGGAAAGTGATGACCAATCTAGATAGCATATTCAAAAGCAGAGACATTACTTTGCCAACAAAGGTTCGTCTAGTCAAGGCTATGGTTTTTCCTGTGGTCACATATGGATGTGAGAGTTGGACTGTGAAGAAGGCTGAGCACCAAAAAATTGATGCTTTTGAACTGTGGTGTTGGAGAAGACTCTTGAGAGTCCCTTGGACTGCAAGGAGATCCAACCAGTCCATTCTGAAGGAGATCAGCCCTGGGATTTCTTTGGAAGGAATGATGCTAAAGCTGAAACTCCAGTACTTTGGCCACCTCATGCGAAGAGTTGACTCATTGGAAAAGACTCTGATGCTGGGAGGGATTGGGGGCAGGAGGAGAAGGGGACGCCAGAGGATGAGATGGCTAGATGGCATCGCTGACTCGATGGACGTGAGTCTGAGTGAACTCCGGGAGTTGGTGATGGACAGGGAGGCCTGGTGTGCTGCAATTCATGGGGTCGCAAAGAGTCGGACACGACTGAGCGACTGATCTGATCTGATGCCTTCTAATGTTTTCTAGAAGGACATGTGACTTTTGTTTGTTTTTTTGACCTGACTTTCGAAGAAATATTCTGTTGCCTTCTCTCACTGGACGCATCTTAGCTGGGATATATAACTTTTAGTTCACAAACTCTTTCCTGAAAAACTGCATGTAGCTATGGTTCTATTATCTTCTCAAATTTCTTGTTTTGAAAAGAAAGCCAACTGGATTTCAGCTTTCTTGTAGCTAACCAATATTTTCTATCTAGATATTAAAGGATGTTTTCTCTTTGTCCTTTTATTTCAACACTTTGTTAGCACATGTCTCTGTGTAGATCTTCTTTCATTAATTTTCTCTCAGCAGCAAGAGTCCTTGAAGGGCAGCTAAGCTAGTGAAAACTTTAGATTCCTACACCCTGATACAGTTTCTTCATACAATAAACTGATGGCATTCAGGAAACCATACCTTCTGCCATTGACTTTTCCCTATCTCTGTTTACTTAGGAAGCAATGTACAATCACCAGCACATCCTTATTGCTCCTTGATTTTCTGGAATATACAGCCTCAAAATGAATATGAAAATGTACTTGTGCGCTGGTCTCAGAAGACACCATTTGTCCAGGAGAAAGGAAATGGCTTCTTTTCTAATTAGTTTGAGTCACTGACCTACATGTCCATAGAAGGGTCTTCTTCCTGTCTTGGCTTGAGAACCCCATGAACAGTATGAAAAGGCAAACAATATGACACTGAAAGATGAACTCACCAGGTTGGTAGGTGCCCAACATGCTACTGGAGAAGAGCAGAGAAATAGCTCCAGAAACAATGAAGAGGCCGAGCCAAAGCAAAAACAACACCCAGCTGTGGATGTGACTGTGATGGAAGTAATCTAATGCTGTAAAGAACAGATTGGATAGGAACCTGGAATGTTAGGTGCATGAATCAAGATAAATTGGAAGTGGTCAAACAGGAGATGGCAAGAGTGAACATAGACATTTTAAGAATCAGTGAACTAAAATGGACTGGAATGGGCAAATTTAATCAAATGATCATTATATTTACTACTGTGGGCAAGAATCCCTTAGAAGAAATGGAGTAGCCCTCATATTCAACAAGAGCCCGAAATGCAGTACTTGAATGCAGTCTCAGAAACAAAGGAATGATCTCTGTTTGTTTTGAAGGCAAACCATTCAATATCACAGTAATTCAAGTCTATGCCCCAACCACTAATGCTGAAGAAGCTGAACAGTTCTATGAAGACCTACAAGACCTTCTAGAACTAACACCCAAAAAAGGTGTCCTTTTTATCAGAGGGGACTGGAATGCAAAAGTAGGAAGTCAAGAGATACCTGGAGTAACAGGTATGGCCAAACTCCAACAAGTTTGACTGTGGAGTACAAAATGAAGCAGGGCAAAGGCTAACAGAGTTTTGCCAAGAGAACACACTGATCATAGCAAACACCCTCTTCCAGCAACACAAGAGACAACTCTATATGTGGACATCACCAGGTTGTCAATACCGAAGTCAAACTGACTATATTCTGGCAGTCAAAGATGGAGAAGCTCTATATAGTCAGCAAAAACAAGACTGGGAGTTGACTGTGGCTCAGATCATGAATTTCTTATTGCAAAATTCAGACTTAAATTGAAGAAAGCAGAGAATACCACTAAATCATTCAAGTATGACCTAAATAAAATCCCTTATGATTATACAGTGGAAGTGACAAATAGATTCAAGGGATTAGATCTGATAGACTACCTGAAGAACTATGGATGGAGGTTTGTAAGGTTGTACGGGAAGCAGGGATCAAAACTGTCCCCAAGGAAAGAAATGCAAAAAGGCAAAATCGTTGTCTGAGGAGGCCTTACAAATAGCTGAGGAAAGAAGACAAGCAAAAGGCAAAGGAGAAAAGGAAAGATATATCCATCTGAAAGCAGAGTTCCAAAGAATAGCAAGGAGAAATAGAAGACTTTCCTAAGTGATCAATGCAAAGAAATAGAGGAAAACAATAGACTGGGAAAGACTAAAGACCTCCTCAAGAAAATGAGAGGTACCAAGGGAACATTTCATGCAAAGATGGGCACAATAAAGGACAGAAATGGTATGGACCTAACAGAAGTAGAAGATATTAAGAAGAGGTGGCAAGAATACCCAGGACTATACAAAAAAGATCTTAATTATCCAGATAACCACGATGGTGTGATCACTCACCTAGAGACAGATATCCTGGAATGTGAAGTCAAGTGGGCCTTAGGAAACATCACAATGAAAAAAACTAGTGGAGGTGATGGAATTCCAGCTGAGCTATTTCAAATCCTAAAAGATGATGCTGTTACAAAGTGCTGCACTCAATATGCCAGCAAATTTGGAAAACTCAGCAGTGGCCACAGGACTGGAAAAGGTCAGTTTTCATTCCAACCCCAAAGAATGTTCAAAGTGAAAGTGAAAGTCTCTTAATCGTGTGTGTGTCTCTTTGGGACCCCATGGACTGTATAGTCCATGGAACTCTCTAGGCCAGAATACTGTAGTGGGTAGCCTTTCCCTTCTCCAAGGGATCTTCCCAACCCAGGGATTGAACCCAGGTCTCCCTCATTGTAGGTGGACTCTTTACCAGCTGAGCCACAAGCGAAGCCCAAACTACTGCACAGTTGCGCTCGTCTCACCCGCTAGTACAGTAATGCTCAGAATTCTCCAAGCCAGGCTTCAATAGTACATGAACCATGAACTTCCAGACGTTCAAGCTGGATTTAGAAAAGGCAGAGGAACCAGAGATCAAATTGCCAACATCCCTTGGATCATCAAAAAAGTAAGAGAATTCCAGAAAAACATCTATTTCTGCTTTATTGACTATGCTAAAGCCTTTGACTCAGTGGATCACAACAAACTGTGAAAAATTCTTAAAGAGATGGGAATGCCAGACCACCTTTCCTTCCTCCTGAGAAATCTGCATGCAGGTTAAGAAGCAACAGTTAAAACTGCACATGGAACAACAGACTGGTTCCAAATCAGGAAAGGAGTACCTCAAGGCTGTATATTGTCACCCTGCTTATTTAACTTATATGCGGAGTACATCATGTGAAATTCTGGGCTGGATAAAGCACAGGCTGGAATCAAGATTGCCGGGAGAAATATCAATAACCTCAGATATGCAGATGACACCACTCTTATGGTAGAAAGTAAAGAGGAACTAAAGAGCCTCTTGATGAAAGTGAAAGAGGAGAGTGAAAAAGCTGGCTTAAAACTCAGCTTTTGGAAAACTAAGATCATGGCATGGTCTCATGATGGTCTCATCACTTCATGGCAAATAGATGGGGAAACAATGGAAGCAGTGACAACCTTTATTTTTTGGGGATCCAAAATCACTGCAGATGGTGACTGCAGCCATGAAATTAAAAGAAGCTTCCTCCTTGGAAGAAAAGCTATGACCCACCTAGACAGCATATTAAAAAGCATATAGTCAAAGCTGTGGTTTTTCCAGTAGTCATGTATGGATGTCAGAGTTGTATCATAAAGAAATTTGAGTACTGAAGAATTGATGCTTTTGAACTGTGGTGTTGGAGAAGACTCTTGAGAGTCCCTTGGACTGCAAGGAGATCCAACCATCCTAAAGAAATCAGTCCTGAATATTCATTGGAAGGACTGATCCTGAAGGTGAACCTCTGGTACTTTGGCCACCTGATGCAATAAGCTGACTCATTAGAAAAGACTATGATGCTGGGAAAGATTTAAGGCAAAAGGAAAAGGGGCTGATAGAGGATGAGATGGTTGGATGGCATCACTGACTGGATGGGTATGAGTTTTATCTAGCTCTGGGAGTTGGTGATAGACAAGCCTGGCATGCTGTAGTCCATGGGGTTGCAAAGAGTTGGACACGAATGAGTGAGCTGAACTGAACTGATGGGAATTGAGTGGGAGCTTGGGACAAGCCATTAGGAGTGGTTTACTTGACACACCACTTTAAACTACAAAGTCTTTTTGATTTGAATTTATAGGTCAGTGTTTCCATATTGTCCAGTCTCAGAAAAACACTTCTCAGAATTTGCATGCCATTTTAGGTCTCTATATTTTTTTAGACTAAACATGTTTCCTGTATTTTTTTAGGCCTCAAACTGCAATTTACATTATCTGAATTGTTTGCCTACTTAGATCACATTCTCTAGACAGTGCTCAAGTCTTTACTAGGCTGGAGATAAATAGGCTTATACACAAAAATCTTCTATTTATAAAATCTCTATTTGGGATAATAGTATGCTTTTTGCAATTCATATATCTCTTCTAGCTTTGACTGCCTAACTTTGAATATTTTAAATTACAAATTAGGTGAATATTCCCCTAAAGGAATACCGAATATACAACCTATGTATGGGACACAATGTATATATGTATTATATATACATATTATTAATGTATATATTAATAATATATATTAGTTATTAATATATTAATAGATATATTACAGAAAGTGCTTCTCAAGTGGTGCTAGTGGCCAAGAACCCACCTGCCAATGCAGGAGACATAAGAGATGCAGGTTCAATCCCTGGGTCGGGAAGATGAACTGGAAAAGGAAATGGCAACCCACTCTAGTATTCTTGCCTGGAAAATTCCATGGACTGAGGAGCCTGGCTGGCTCCAGTTGAGGTTGCAAAGAGTGGGACATGACTGAAGCTACTTAGCACAGCACAGTAGATAGTAATTTTTATTTTTATTTGTCTTGTTTAAAATAAATTTGCTCTCATAAGTCTGTAAATTTAATGCCAGATCTGTGAATCCTTCTGATTGTTCATTTCATCTCTGTGTCCAGTTCTCTGGCTGTGTTAAAAAGAGAGAAGGGAAATGTTTTCTTTAGACCCATAGAATTCAAAGTAGGCAAATGTGGTGCACTCAAGTTTTTAATCCTTTACAAAAAACTAAGGTTTTCCATTAGCAAAAGGCTGATAAAATAAGAAAAAGCCCAGAGCAGAAGGTCTAAAGTGAAGAAAGAGCACCCTAGTGAGGAATTTCTGTTACTCTGAGCACAGACTCTAGGGTAGCTCAGACTCAGCTGTCTTTTCCCTGTTACCACCACACTTCAGGTCTCCATCTGATTAAAAACATGTGCAGCCGTACTGTTTGATGGACAGGACACTTCCATTCAGGCTGGGTCCAACCAGAGAAGCCTCGTTACCTAATACTGATTGGGCGCTGCTGTCAGAACAAGGGGGACTGGAGCTCGGTAGATGACCCCCACATTTCCTCTTCTGGGCTCCTATCAGGCTTCACGTAGCATTTATCACTTCATGTTGTGAACAATTGAGTGTACGTGTGTGTATTTCCAGCATCTTCAATTCCCACTTATGAATTTCCCTGCCACTTAGTATGTATGGAACACATATTTATTAAATGAATGAATATTGTAATGAAAAAAATATGCATTGCTTGCTTCTCAAAAAGGGAGCTTATTTAGAAAGCATATATATAAGGTCAAGAAATTATTTTTCTTCTCTTTTCAAAATTCTGTCCCCAAAGTACCTTTATTTATTTTTCTGATGCCTTTTAAGGCAATGGCACCCCCACTCCAGAACTCTTGCCTGGAAAATCCCATGGATGGAGGAGCCTGGAAAGCTGCAGTCCATGGGGTCGCTGAGGGTTGGACACGACTGAGCGACTTCACTTTCACTTTTCACTTTCATGCATTGGAGAAGGAAATGGCAGCCCACTCTGGTGTTCTTGCCTGGAGAATCCCAGGGACGGGGCATCCTGGTGGGCTGCTGTCTATGGGGTCGCACAGAGTCGGACACGACTAAAGTGACTCAGCAGCAGCAGCAAAGCATATATGTGTAATTTATTTTTAAAGTATAATGTATGTAATTTTTAAAATGTCAATATTTTGGCATTGTTATGTCAGTTTCGGCTTCCTATCATTCATTTATTCTTTCTTGCAATAAACACGTGTCAATTATCTGTAAGTTCTAGATGTGACTTTGACCCTGAAAGTTCTGCAGCAACTGAGGTGTCAATATGGAGCTTAAGAGGGCTTTACATTTTCAAATGGAAGACAAACACATACTGAATCAGTATAATGATCTATGCAACAAAATGTTATAAGACACATAACTGAACTGTAGACATAGATACTGGGTACTGTGGAACACAAGGAAAGATGGTCAGCCATATTAGAATGAGGGCAGAAGGCATTTTTGAAATGTTTAAGAGAACCCAGACCCCAGAAGGAGAGTTTTTTACATCACAGTGCTTTTATGAATGGGTGTGAGTGTTAAATTTTAGCGATTCCATACTTAGGAAAAATAGCCTGAACGCTTCTCATACTGATTACTGAAGAAGAAGGTATACTCGGCTTATAATACTCCCGATGCAAATGCTGAGATTCACGCCTGCCCCCTCAGCATGTTTTTAGTGCTTCAGGGGAACACACTAAATAATTGAGATTCTCAAAAAGCTGAGCTATCAAGTTGATCCATATTTTTCTATAAATATTACAAAACACAAAAGATGGTGTCTATTTTAAAGACCCAGGAAAGCATGTGATCATCTTGTGCAGCTCCAGGGATACAAATGGGAGCTTCCCTCATGGCTTAGCGGGTAAAGAACCTGCTTGCAATGCAGAGACACAGGAGACACAGGTTCGATCCCTGGATCGGGAAGATCTTCTGGAGGAGGAAAATGGCAACCCACTCCAGTATTCTTGCCTGAAAAATCCCATGGACAGAGGAGCCCGGCAGGCTACAGTCCAAAGTGTTGCAGAGTCAAGACACGACTGAGTGACTATGCGTGCTCACCTGCAAGAGGATTTAGATAGCTCTGAGCTGCATAGAATATATTTCCCTTTCCTCACCGAAAAAGGAAATCTAACATATTGAGAAGCCCTGAAAAGTAAAAAATTTCTCTTTTGGATACTTTTTTATTAGGTTAAAAAAACAACACCCATCCTTTCAACTTTGTTGAAAATTTCCCCTGAAAATACACCCTTGAATACCGATTACATTCTGGTCACACTGGAAAATAACATGACTTCACTCCCTCTGCCCCATGGGCTGCCAGTGCAGAAGCAGGATTAGTCTGTGGCCCACCACCGTGGGGAGAACACGGCTCCTCTAGCATGGCACGATGCAGACCTCAGTCACTGCAGCTCACCCTTGCTAAAGTATAGCTCAGGAGCTAGGCGGAGTTGCTGCTAAATGGGAAACACTATTTTCCACAGAGAGCTTGTGGGACACCCAAGTAGGCCACCAGGGTGTTGGGGAGAACCAGAAAAACAAAGGTATGAGGCCTCTTCTCCCACTCCACCCTCCAATTGCAGGGTAATCAAACCAGCTCCCTGAACAGGCCAGTGGCTGAAGGCTTTGGGGTTTGGATTAGAGAAGGAACAGGAGGGCGGGAAGTAACATTACAGAAAACGGAGCCAATTAAATACCCAAAGCAAATTCAGGACGTTTCAAAAATCTCCTGGTTGGTGGAGTGGGGGGGCGGGCGGGAAATCCTGTTTTGCTTTCCATGAAAAATTCATGAGACAAAACCTAGGAATTTCTCACAGTGCACGCAGGGGGATGGGTGTTTCCACTTCAGAGCCAGCTTAATGAGAGACAAGTGATGTGGAATACTGTTGCTGTGAAGAGGAATAGAGGATATGTATGCCTAGATGGTCAGGAATGCTTTGCCGTCAAGACCTCTTTGTAACGTGTAGCAAGCTCTCCTGAGGCGAGGACAATTCTCAGAAACTCAACCTGGAAATGGAAGAGAGGCTATCAAGGAGCAGATTAAAATTTTGCCTTATCTGTAAGCAGAGCATCTGGCTGGTGATCTCACTGCTCAGAAAGAAAATCACTTTCGTTTAATAAACATGTTTGGCTGGAGAATTTGCTTGAAGGAGTTCCCTGAGCATTCCCCGGGTATCCATGGACTTGTTGAGATAGGGCCCCTTCCTTAGGTCACAGGAGCCTGCATCTTCTTGTGGTGGCCAGTCTGACCACCAGGATCCCTGCGGGAGACTAAGTCCATCATTTCAAACAACCGGGAAAGAACCCCCAGTACAGCGTGTTGTAGTTGTTGGTTGCGTGGGGGCTGATGGGAAGTGTGCAGATGGGAAATCAGAAATTGCACAAAGATGTTTCCAAAACCTCCAGACTGGCTCCAAGCCCTTTCATTCCCTGCCCAGGCTCCCTTCTAAGTGTAAGTAAGCACAGGCAGCTTCCCAGAGCTTTTCAGATAATCAAGACACCACTGGTAGAAACAAGAAGTTATGAAAACAGTTTCTGCTTTTCACGTTCTGGCCTGTCTGATTCTTCTCATTCTTAAGTTAAGGGTCATTCTGCACTTTTTTCCCCTTCCCTTTTGTGCTTCTCTGCCCAACCACTTTTCACCCATTCAACTTCCTGTTCCTCTCTTGCATCCACTTCTTTGTGTGACTTGGCACCTTGGGCCTTCACATGTCCGGAGTACTTCCTGAGCAAATATTTTATTGAACTTCCTAAAAATACACAGGTAGAATGAAAATAGGACCATGTAAATAAAGACAGTGGAGTGTTTATGTTTACTAGAAAACGTGCAGAAATATGCTGGTGTAGGGTTCTCTGATTCTGTCTCCACTGTGGCTCTTTCCTGTGTTAAAAATGCCATTGGACAGAAATAAACTCACAGCCATTTCTGCTTGACTTTCTGAACACCGACTTCCATAGTAACATATTCTGTGAAGTTCAGAACAGTCTGTTCCTCCATAAACTGATGGTCGCATTCCTCAAAAATTCCCTGCTATCAAAAAAGAAAAAAATCACATGAAGGAATTGCTTCA
Organism: Bison bison bison; assembly: GCF_000754665.1. Lineage (NCBI taxonomy): Eukaryota > Metazoa > Chordata > Mammalia > Artiodactyla > Bovidae > Bison > Bison bison. Next base: position 399,740 of record NW_011494683.1, on the reverse strand, counting down.
GTGGAAAAGATATGGTTCAGTTTCTGTAGTTCATTTTTCTAGTGGTGATGTATTGAATAAATAAATGGGTGCATGCTTTAAAAATACCTATATGATGCTTAGATATGCAATCTAAAATTTATTTGGCAAGTCAACATTCGATTACATCTAATTTTTCCACCAATACTGTCCTTAACCCAGCATCTTCATGCATTTAATCATTATTACTTTTGCCATTCATCAGTAGGATAAATCAAGTGAAAAGCCATGAGCCAAAGTATCTGTGTCCTTAGGGCAATGGCTTTCTTCTTACCCAGGTGCTAATTCATGTTCACAATTGTCCTATTACTTAAAGCGGTCTAGTACAAGCAAATCATTAGTCATTCGAGTCAATTTCATTATATTTCCTTGATTTTATGGAAAGGTGGACTCCATTTGTGGATGCAAAATGAAAGTCATGAGTTAAAATTAAATATAAGTTGATTTTGGATTACAACAAGCAGGCTTTTTGACGTTGCAATATTATCTAACTGTTGATACTCACTGAGGATCTTTTATTCCTTTGCATGCTATAAACCATTGAGACAAGAGCCAAAAATGGTCTTTTCTAAAGAACACTCCATCTTTTCTCCTGGGACATTTATTTCTGTTTTATTTTCATCTTTTATTTTTAATGAGATTCAAAGGCTAACTTTGTATATGCTTATTTATAATTGTTTAGAACAGCACATTAAAAATACTGGCATTTAATAACTATCTCTCAAATTCTGTTCTTAATTTTATTGAAGTATACTTGATTTACAACATTGTGTTAATTTCTACTGTACTGCAAAGGGATTCAGCTATACATCTATATAATTCTTTTCCACATTCTCTCCCATTATGGTTTATCCCACATCTCAAATTCTAGATGGTTACACTTTTTAAGTCTATTTGCAAGTAAGTTTGTAGTGCCATGAAGAAGCTGCACAGATTTAATGAGGGCGAACCAGGTATTACTAAACAACTTTTCTAAAGAAAGGAACTCTACTTTAAAAGCAAGCAAGCAAAATTCCTTTTTCTCCCTCCTAACTAAAGAGACAAGTTAACTTGCCAACTGAAAACTCTTAAGTCCCAAGAAATACCCTAAACACAGAAAAATAAGCACTACATGAATGCCTCCCCTTTTTGCTCGTTGGTCTGAGGCCGACTGACAGCACCAGGTGGCAGCCCTCGGGAGCCGCCCGCTGCAGATGCCATACCTGACAGCCAAACGCTGGCAGGAATTAAGCAGAAACACGTGCTTCCTGTGCAGGGCAACGGTCAGCAGGTGGGAGCGGCAGGCAGACTGCGATCCGAGCCGGTCCTCCTGTGTGGTCATCGGGCCGCCGGCCTCGCGGGCACCGAGGGCCCGGAACGGGACGTTTGCTCAGTGCTCTGTTGGAAGCTGTTCAAATGCAATTATACTGTATGTCGTGGCAGAATAGATGACTTAGAGGTTCCACACAAATTGAATTTGAGGCCAGCTTGAAATTACATTAGATTTGGGGGCTTTGACCAAAGCCTGTCTGAATCCCCCCTGCATTCCCCTTAAGGTCATCTTTCTTTAATCATTCACTAATGTTTTTCCTGTTAGGTCACTGATGAATGGGTGATGTAAATCTCCTTCCCCACCCCCACCTCCTCTTTTGAGTATTACATGGTAATGTTTTATTAATTTGTCCTTTGGGGCTGCTATCAAAACAGCAAATATGAAACTAATTTCCAGATCTCAAGAAACTGACTTTTCTCATTCTGCTTTGTACCGTAAGTCTCAAAGGCAAAGATCAATGACCAGGATGTGATACAAGCCAAGGTGCTCTGATGCTCTGCTGTTGTCTGTAAGGACATTTTTTACCAACTGAGAGACACCAAGGGAATGAAACAGATTCAACTCATGAGAAAAATAAGGACTTGCCCCTCAGGGTGAGAAGCACGAATGCCCATTCTCAGATTAATAGCATCCTGCGTCTCTGATAACTACTTCATTTTTCTCAATATCCTATTCAAGCAGTAAACTATGAATCTCAGGAAATTGTTAAAGGCATAGCAAAGCTAGAACACTTCCTCCATCTTTACTCTGTCTCTGCAAACTTTAGCAGGTTGGGTAAGTATGCAACCAATGTGTTTGTAAAGTGGTAAAATTTCTCTGATAAATTTAGAATTAGCTAAACTATGCACAATAACTTTTTTTTCTTCATTCAATCAAGAATCTGTTAGGAAACTTTCATAAGGAATACACAGCTTATGATGTCTTCTAGGTTCTTTCATCAGCAGAGCTAAGTTAATAGGATTCTAAAGCCAGGAAAGGTGATGAATGGTTTGGGAGAACTTTGGAGGGAAGAACTCAGAAGATACTTGACAAAAATCTGGGTAGACCACTTGACAAAATAGGTATTTCAGCAAATTTGGCAACAGAATATTTTTCTATAAATATAAAGTAAAATGTATGTCATTCCCCATTAGTTCATTTATTAGCTTCTTTTTTTATTAAAAAAATTTTTAAATTAGAGTTGATTTACAGGGTTTCAGGTGTACAACAAAGTGATTCAGTTATACATTCATACATACATATATATGTATAAATACACACATATCTATATATACATATATATTCTTTTTCATAGTTTTTCCATTATAAGTTATTAACCCATTAGTTTTATATTGTATTCATTCAATAAACATTTATTAATGTTTATTAAAGCATGTGCCAGGCTCTGTGTTGAACACTGAAGAGACTGATAAATAAGACACAGTCTCTGGCCTTAAGCAGATCTATGGCTAAGTAGCGGAGACAGAAAAAAGGAGCAGAGGGCGGCAGAGGATGAGATGTTTTGATGGCATCACTGACTCAATGGACAAGAGTTTGAGCAAACTCCAGGAGATGGTGATGGACAGGCAAACCTGGCGTGCTCTGGTTCATGGGGTCGCAAAGAGTCAGATACGACTTAGCGACTGAAGGACAGCAAAGGAAGACAGACGTATACACGAGTGATTTCAATGCATCGTGTGAGGCACCACGGTATAGGGCTAACTGGTAGCATAAAGAAGGGAATTCTCAGCAGTGCCTGGGAGGTAGCTCTTTCAAAGATCCTGATTCCATGACAACAGTTAAAATGATCAAGACTCATACTGGAATTGAAGTATTTTTGAAGTTTAACATACACACATTATGTGCAAACACATAAACGAATGTGGCAAATTTTCACTCAGTGAACACTTATGTAATCTGTCTCCAACTCCACAGGCAGAGCGTGAGAAGATTCTGGAAGCCCCCTTGTTTTCTCCCCCATTGCCACTCCACCCAAAGATGATGACTCTTCTGACTTCTAACACCGGGATTTACTCTTGCCTGCTTTTGCATTTTATGTAAATAGAATCATTCCGTAGGCTTCTTTCACATTTGGCTACTTTTCTCAGTTTTATATTAGTGAGGTTCATTTCTGTAGTGAAACAGCCTTCTCTGTGATACATAGCATTCTGCTTTATGAATATGGCACAATTTATTTACCCACGCGTGTGTGAGGGAATTTGGGTTGTTTCCTGTTTGGGTTGTTATAAATATTGTCTCTGGGAACACTTCTGCACATGTCTTTTGGTGAACATATGTATTCATTTCTCTTGAGTGAGTATATATCTAGGAGTGGAATTTCTGGATCATAAGGAATGCATATGTTCAACTCTTGTAGATACTGCCAGCAAGTATTCCAACGTGGTTTTCAGCAGTTTACATGACCACCGTCTGTATCCTCCAGTTCAGTTCACTCCACACCCTCCTCAGGGCTTGGCATTGTCTGTTTTTTCCACTTTAGCCATTCTTTTGGATATAGAGTGGTCTTTCATTGTGGTTTTATTTATGAAACCTAGGAGTTTTAAAATGATGAAAATCAGAGATGTGTTCCCACGGATAACTGCTCTGAAGAGAGAGCTGGAAAATTTTTGGAAACCAAGAGGTTCTGTGATTTAATTTGCTGTCTGTGGGATTTGGAGCACTGTGGTGGTGTTGCAGTACTCAGAATTACAAAGCATCTCAACTCACGCCTCTTCCATAGTTTCTTTCTTTCCAGCCTTCTGCTTTTTACCTCCCCAGTGGCGTGGCTTCCTCCAGCTCTAAAGTTAAAAGTGATGGTAGTAGCTGATACATGTCTGTGGGCTACTGTCTGCAAGGTCTTATTCCCAAACAGTCTCTAGGTATATATTCTGTTAACCCTCATGACGATTCCATGAGCTGGATGGTGTTATTCACTCCATTTTACAGGTGAGAAGAATAAGGCACAGAGAGGGTGAGTAACTCATCCAGGTTTCACAGGGAATCTTGGAGCCTGGTATTGAACCCAGGTGGAGAGTCTCTGAATCTAAGCTCTTGATCCTTATACTATTTTATGCTGGTGGAGAATGAAGCTTGCCCCTTTTCTTTCCAGTGTATATTTGTATTTTTCAAAGAGAATCATAGTTTCTTGACATTCTCACCTAAAATAAATACTCCATCAGTTACAAGGGACTTATTGACTGTGTGTCCTGAGCTATTGATAGACATGATGATGCATGTAAGGTGAGGGGGTTAATAAGATTCTGCTCTTGCATAGAATCCATAAACTTCCAAGTTCTTTTCCATCTGTCATGGCACTTGATCTTCTTGAAAGTCAACTGAGGAGAGAATTTAGGACTGAGAAGTTAAGCGAGTTGCCGAAGGTCAAATGGTGCATGAATGCCAGAAGCAGGCTGAACCTGATTTATATCTTGGGTTTTCCTGATGAACCTTAGATTGTGATGTGCAGAGACCTATTTGAATACAAATTCTGTGTAATCCACACCAAAATCCCTCCAGATTCTACACGTGAATCAATTAACTCTTCAGTGAAAAATCATCTATGTTGATTTTAATTTTTTCCCCCTCATTTCTTGTCTGTTTTTTGGAGGGTAGGGATTGTATTTTTAGTCAAGCTGTGCTTAGTCACTCAGTTGTGTCCAACTCTTTGCTACTACATGAAGTGTATGTATCCTCTGCCCTTGGGGATTCTTCAGGCAAGAATACCGGAATGGGTTGCCATGCCCTCCTCCAGGGGAATCTTGTGAACCCAGGGATTGAACCCAGGGTCTCCTGCACTGCAGGCAGATTCTTTACCATCTGAGCCACCAGGGAAGCCTTTTTTTTTTTTTTAGTAGTAGTAGTGATATCTAAATGGCTTCATAAGGACCAAATTCAGTGCTTGCATTACTAATGAAAAGTTTGACCCAATACTGGCTAATAACCAATAGGGCTTCCCTGATGGTTCAGTGGTAAAGAATCCTTCTGCCAATGCAAGAGTCATGGGTTCCATCCCTGGGTAGGAAAGATCCCCCAAAGAAGGAAATGGCAACCTACTTCAGTATTCTTGCCTGGGAAATCCCATGGACAGAGGAGCCTCGTGGGCTACAGTCTATGGGGCTGCAAAAGAGTCAGATCCAATATAGTGACTAAACACCACCAATGACCAAAAATAGTACAATCCTTTTGTGTTTTTTGGTCATAAATGTCTACTCTTTTAGATTAATTGCCGCAGAAATCTAAAGAAGAATCTGTTATTAGTGACTTTTATGCCATCCAGTGGACAACACTGTAATTTTCCTAACACTATTCACTAAAGAAAACAAACTTAATTTCCCTGTGCCACCATGTTAATAAATGTTGACTCTAAAAAGGACATTAAATATTTCAGTGCCACCCAGCATGTAAACACCTATGTCATATGTTACTTCTAAACTTACATCTGTAATGTTGACGGAGAAGGCAGGGTCAAAATGAAAATGTGAAACTTGCGGACTCTGCCACAGTGATATTCCCTGTTTCTTTGCAAGCACTTCTCTGAAACCAGAAAAACAAGTCTTCCCATCCTTTCCCCACATTTTCCAAATACGGAATTTTGTTGGAATTTGATAGGAGCCCTTCTTCTCAACTGCATATACTTTGCTTCATGGAACCCCAGGAATCACCCACTTCTTTTTCATATTTGAGACACTTCTAGGACATTAATGAAATCATTTAGGGGTGGTGTAACTAGCACTTAAAACTAAAATGGAGTAGAATAGAATAGAAAAGAAAATATAGTGCATCCCATTGCTACATGAAGCTTGTTTCAGTTGGATGTGCATGAAAGTGATGTAATACTGAGTCCTGATGTGAATATATTTCTTACCATGGTTTTGTCTGCACTGGTTATTTATCTTTTGTCTTTCAACTCCACATCCACCATCTCTACACTGCTTTTTGATGTTGACATTGGAATTCTCCTGTGCAGGGTGGTTCTATCAAGTTCTGCAACTAGGAAGTGCTGGAGGCCAAGGAGAATGTGGGAGGAGGGAAGAAGGGGCTTCCTTTCTGTTTTTCTGTTTCCATCAGCATTGATTCAGCAACAGCATCAGCTCCAGCTTCAGACTTTTCTCAGCTTCTTTCAGATCTCCAGCAGCAGAGGTACCGGACAAAATCAGATGGTGCATCTCCTCAAATGTATGAATGTCAGCTCCTCAGAATCTTCCCTTCAAGCTCCTGGTTCTAACTAGTCCATCTCTTATTCTCTGTTCCCCTTCCCAAGACTAGGGCTAATTGCTGCAGTTATTACCTCTAGATATGATTTTCAATCCTAAAGGAAATCAACCCTGAATATTCTGGAAGAACTAATGCTGAAGCTAAAGCTCCAATAATTTGGCCACCTGATGCAAAGAGACAACTCATTAGAAAAGACTGGGAAAGGTTGAGGGCAGAAGAAGGGGATGACGGAGGATGAGATGGTTGGATGACATCACCAACTCGATGGACATGAGTCTGAGCAGACTCCAGGAGACAGTGAAGGACAGGGAAGTCTGGCATGCTACAGTCCATGGGGTTGCAAAGAGTTGGACACAACTGAGCGACTGAACAATAACAATTATTTTAGTGTTCCCTTTCTGTAAAGGCAGTCTGATTGTGGGTTGGAAAAGAATTTGCAGATATGAGGCAGAATGAGAGGAGAATAGAGTTTATCAGAGTGGGTGATGCTGTTAGAACAGCAGGCCAACTCAAGGGAGAGCCAACCCCTTTCATGGGCTTGTGGCCAATTTTTATAGTCTCAGTGCAAAGAAAATTCCTGTGGGAAGGGGTGATGTTAAGTCATTGGTCGGGGGTCTTTTGGTGCCTGCTATAGAGATGGGTGCTGTGACAACTGGATGGCATAGCTCATGATAAAAAGGATGGGTCGTGACAATAGTTGCCATGGAGCTTGGCTAATCCTGGAAGTATGGCCTTATGATCCCAACATGGGGCTCCACTCTTTCTGACTTTCAACATGGTAAACCAATTATTTATTCTAAATCCCTCTCTTTGAAATCCATACAGTGATTTTCATTTTCTTGACTAAACCCTGAATGATATAGAGTCAAGAAAAGAAGTCGAAAAGCCGTTGCTTTGGGCATTGACTCTTCAGTCAATGTCACTCAAGAAGTGTGTATCGCAGCATCTTGAACGCCTTGGAAACTACTCTACGCCATCAATCACTGATGGTAGAAGGATGCTTGGCTTACTCTGCTTTTTTTCTGAAAGGAAAAATAAGAAACAAGGCATGAAATATGTGTTCAATGTAGTTCATTTAATTTTAGAGTTGAAAGCATCGCAGCATTTATCTTGTATTATGATGTGGGATATAATATTATATCTTGTTGCGTAGTCACTAGCTTCTGTCCAACTCTCTGTGACCCCATGGACTGTGGCCAACCAGGCTCCTCTGTCCATGGGATTCTCCAGGCAAGAATACTAGAGTGGGGTGCCATGCCCTCCTCCAGGGGATCTTCCTGACCCAGGGATTGAATCCAGGTCTCCTGCACTGGCAGGCGGGTTCTTTACCAGTAAGCCACCAGGGAAGCAAGATTATATCTAGGAAGGGGCTAAAGAGGAACTGGTACCAGCTTTCCTGAGACTTAGGTCATGGTAGCTGCAGGATGTGGTGCTGTGCTGGAAAGTGTTGGTGTCTATAAGTGTATTACTTCCCACCTCCACACACAAATTAAGTGATGAATCATTTTCATCTACCCTGGGCAGTGACTAGTATTTGGTTATACAAATTGAGAACACTAAGAGAAGGCTACCATCTTTCAGTTAGGAAGAGGAACTGAGAGATCCAGAGAACCAATCACAAACTGGTAGCCCATGGGTTTCATCTGGATAGCAAATACATGTTTTTTTGGGGGGGCTCACAGAGTGTTTTTTTAAACGTGAATTAGTTGCCAAGATGTGAAAAAGATCCTATTTCCACGATCTCCAGCAGCTCAAGGAATACTGGGTCCTTGTTCCCACAGGCTACCAAGTATTTCCTGGGGCACATTTTGTCTGGTTTCCCATAATCCCTGCTAGTCCTTTATACCTGGACTTTCTTTTTTCCTTTATGTTGTCTGGCTGGCTCCTATGGGTGTATGTGGTTTTTTTTTTTTTTTAATTTTATTTTTAACTGGAGGATAATTGCTTTACAATGTTGTGTTGGTTTCTGTCATACAACAGTGTGAATCAGCCATAAATAGACATGCATTCTCTCCTTCTTGATTCTCTGTCCTAGCCTCCTCCTACCCTCCGCCCTCCCTGATCTTCTCACCGCTCTAGGTCATCGCGGAGCACCAGGCTGAGCTCCCGGTGCTGTACAGCAGCTTCCACTAGACATCTGTTCCACACAAGGGAGTGTACAGGTAAATGCTACTCTCTCAATTCATCCCCCCTTCTCCTTTCCTTCTGTGTCCACAAACCCATTCTCTACACCTGCGGCTCTATTCCTGCCTGGCAAATAGATTCGTCAGTACCGTTTTTCTAGTACTATGTATGTATACATACATCTATGACATTTGTTTTGACTCTTGACCTAGAAGAAGCAGGGGCTTTCCAGGTGGCACTAGTGGTTAAAGAACTCGCCTGCCAATGCAGGAGACATGAGAGATGTGAGTTTGATCCCTGGGTCAGGAAGATCCCCTGGAGGAGGGCATGGCAACCCACTCCAGTATTCTTATCTGGAGAAACCCTTGGACAGAGGAGCCTGGCGGGCTACAGTCCATGGGTGTGCAGAGTCGAACATGACTGAAGCACCTTAAGCACACAAGCACTAGAAGAAGCAAAATAGACTGATACAGACTGGTGGCAATGTGGCTCCAGGAGGGAAGGATAAAATAAATGCAGACTTCTTGGACAAGTGAGTTAGTAGGTATCAGACAGCTGTCAAGGGAATGGGTACTTGGGAACGTGTGAAGGAGAGCAAATGTATTGTTTATGAAGCTGTGCTGTGTGACTATCCCTACTGTCCATCTTCCCACGAGAATATCAGTACAACCACCTTACTGGAGTTTGTGTGTTTTTGTGTGCATGTGTGTGTCTGTGTTGCTTTCTTTTGTGGCCAGATCATAGCCAGTAGGCTAAGAGTGACACAGGTGGAACTAGAGAAGAAATGGCTCAGGAAAGCTCAGACATAGGCCAGTTACATATTTTCTGAGTGATTTAAAAAAGAGGTTTGGAAGTCCATAGATATGGCTATCTAAACGTTTGGTAATAGACAATTTTGTTGTTGAAATATAATTGCTTTACAATGTTGTGTTCACTTTTGCTGTACAGTGAAGTGAAATAGCTACATGTATATATATATCCCCTTGGAGAGGGCAGTGGCACCCCACTCCAGTACTCTTGCCTGGAAAATCCCATGGGCGGAGGAGCCTGGTAGGCTGCAGTCCATGGGGTCGCTAAGAGTCGGACATGACTGAGCGACTTCACTTTCACTTTTCACTTTCATGCATTGGAGAAGGAAATGGCAACCCACTCCAGTATTCTTGCCTGGAGAATCCCAG
>NW_011494683.1:385796-389815 GCF_000754665.1 Bison bison bison | reverse complement strand
ACTCCAGTATTCTTGCCTGGAGAATCCCAGGGATGCGGGAGCCTGGTGGGCTGCCGTCTATGGGGTCGCACAGAGTTGGACACGACTGAAGTGACTTAGCAGCAGCAGCAGCATACATATATCCCCTACCTCCTGAGGCTCCCTGCCTCCCGCTCCCCCCATCCCATCCCTGTGGGTCATCACAGAGCACAGAGCTGAGCTTCCTGTTCTTTCCAGCAGTTCTCACTGGCTATCTTACACATGACAGTGTACGTATGTCAGTCATATAATTTGTCCCAGCCTCCCTGTCCCCTCCTCTGTGTCCACATATCCATTCTCTACGTTTGCATCTCTGTTCCTGCCCCACAAATAGGTTTATCTGTATCATTTTTCTAGGTTCTACATATATGCATTAATAGACAGTATTTTTCTCTTTTTGACTTACTTCACCCTGTATGACAGACTCTATGTCATCTACAAGTGATGTCTCTATGAATGATTCTATTTCTTTCCTTTTAGTGGCTGAGCAATATTCCATTGTATATATGGACAATTAATCTTAATGGATGAGACCCATTAACTTTAATCAGTCAAAAATACTTCTGCAAAAATAGCACTTCTTAACTTTTGCTTGATGATGTTATTTCTTTTTCACTTACCTCTCCTATGGTTTTATGTATTTATTTTTTATGTTTATTTTATTTTTTGGCTGCTCTAGGTCTTCGTTGCTTTGTGCAGACTTTCTCTAGCTGCAGCAAGCAGAGGCTCCTCCCGTTGCAGCGTGTTGGCTTCTCATTGTGGTGGATTCTTCTGTTGCAGAGCACAGGCTCTAAAGTACGCTAGCTTTAACTGTTGTGGCACACAGGCTCTAAGGCGCGGGCTTAGTAGTTGTGGCACATAGCATTAGTTGCTCAGTGGCATGTGGAATCCTCCAGGACTAAGGATCAAACCCACGTCCCCTGCATTGCACGGCAGATTCCCATCCACTGTGCCAGAAGGGAGGTCCTCTCCCATGGTTTTAAAGACTTATTAGAGCCATTCACCACTAGGTGTCAAACTTTTAAATGTATATTAATTTATGAATAAATGAACGGTATGTATAAACTACTTATCTACCTATACATATAAAACTTAGCAGTGTAGCTTTGAAATGCATGTGTCCACCTACATGAGACACTTTTCCATATTGAATACTATAGTACCACACGATCCATAGTTAGTTGAATTTGCAGCTATGGAGAAGCTACAGATATAGGGGTCTGACTATCAATTATATTAACCCTGAATTGTTCAAGGGTCAACGGTATATAGGAAGTTATGAAACTATATGCATAAAACAATATACAGCTTTATATAATTATATAAGAGAACTTCCAGATGTACAAGCTGGATTTAGAAAAAGCAGAGGAACCAGAGATCAAATTGCCAACATCCATTGGATCATAGAAAAAGCAAGAGAATTCCAGAAAAACATCTACTTCTGCTTCATTGACTGTGCTAAAACCTTTGACTGTGTGAATTACAAAAAGCTGAAAAATTCTTAAAAAGATGGGAATACCTACCTGCCTCCTGAGAAAACTTAATGCAGGTCGAGAAGAAACAGTTAAAACCAGACAAGGAAAAACAGACTGGTTCAAAATTGGGAAAAGAATACATAAAAGCTGTATATTGTCACCCGGCTTATTTAACTAATATACAGAGTACATTATGCAAAATGCTGGACTGGATGAAGCACAAGCTGGAATCAAGATTTCCGGGAGAAATATCAATAACTTCAGATATGCAGGTGATACCACCCTAATGGCAGAAAGCAAAGAGGAACTAAAGAACCTCCTGATGAAGGTAAAAGAAGAGAGTGAAAAAAGCTGGCTTAAAACTCAACATTCGAAAAGCAAAGATCATGGCATCCAGTCCCGTCTTTTCATAGCAAATGAAAACAATGGGGAAAAAAATGAAAACAGTGACAGACTTCATTTTCTTGGGCTCCAAAATCACTGCAGATGGTGACTGCAACCAAGAAATTAAAAGAAGCTTCCTCCTTGGAAGAAAAGCTATGACAAACCTATACAGCGTATTAAAAAGCAGAGACATTGCTTTGCCGACAAAGGTTCATATAGTTAAAGCTATGGTTTTTCCAGTAGTTATATACAGTTGTAAGATTTGGACCATAAAGAAGGCTGAGCACCGAAGAATTGATGCTTTTGAACCGTGGTATTGGAGAAGATGCTTGAGAGTCCATTGGACTGCAAGGAGATCAAACCAGTCAATCCTAAAGGAAATCAACCCTGAATATTCATTGGAAGGACTGATGCTGAAGCTGAAACTGTGATATTTTGGCTACCTGCTGCAAAGAACCAGATCATTTGGAAAGACCCTAATGCTGGGAAAGATTGAGGGCAGGAGGAGGAGGGGATGACAGAGGATGAAATGGTTGGATGGCATCACTGACTCGATGGACATGAGTTTGAGCAAGCTCTGGGAGATGGTGAAGGACAGAGAAGCCTGGCATGCTGCAGTCCATGGAGTCACAAAGAGTTGGACATGACTGAGCAACTGAACTACAAATATGCTTTGTAATAAACCAGTCATCTGGTGAATAAATTGGTTTCCTGAGATCTGTTCTAACAAGTTATTATAATAGAACCCAAGGAGGAGATCATGGGAACCTCCAAAATGTAACTAGTGGTCAGAAGCACAGGTTATCTCGACTTGTAACTGGCAAGTGGGGGCCAGTCTTGGGATGCTGCTGCTGCTGCTAAGTCTCTTCAGTCATGTCTGACTCTGTGCGACCCCATAGGCGGCCTCCTACCAGGTTCCTCTGTCTCTGGGATTCTCCAGGCAAAAACACTGGAGTGGGTTGCCATTTCCTTCTCCAATGCATGAAAGTGAAAAGTGAAAATGAAGTCGCTCAGTCGCGTCCGACTCCCAGTGACCCCATGGACTGCAGCCCACCAGGCTCCTCCGTCCATGGGATTTTCCAGGCAAGAGTACTGGAGTGGGGTGCCATTGCTTTCTCCAGTCTTGGGATACTGAGCCCTTAACTGTGGGACCTAATGCCATCTCTGGAGAGTATTGGAGTTGAGTTGAATTGTGAGACATCCAGCTGGTGTCAGAGAATTAATTTTTGTGGGAAAAAAGCCCACATATTTATTTTTTATGTTTATTTTATTTTTTGGCTGCTCTAGGTCTTCGTTGCTTTGTGCAGACTTTCTCTAGCTGCAGCAAGCAGAGGCTCCTCCCGTTGCAGCGTGTTGGCTTCTCATTGTGGTGGATTCTCTGTCTAAATTCTACTTCATTCTGTTGTTCAAAATGGCCTTCTTTTTGTTTCTGTCTGCTTTTATGAGCCTTATGGTTTTTCACAGGCAGCACGATAAATCTATTATGTTCTATCCATTAAGTAATCCTTCCTTGTTTGCTTAAAATTTTATGTGTCACTTTTTGCAAGAAGCCTAACCTTAAAAACAGGGCTCAAAACCACTCATTACAATATCACTAACAAATGGTCAGTCTGCCAAATTATCCAAAGAAAAGTATTTCTTGCTTAAAAGGAAGAAAAGTATAAGTATCTGGTGAAAACATTCTGCTGTTTCCTCATTTCCTCACAGTGCTAGTACCTAGTAGGTATTCCATCAATGTATTGAAAAAGTGAAAGTGAAAGTCGTTCAGTCGCGTCCCCTGGCTGTGTTTCACTAAGAGGTAAGCTCTGTGAAGGCAGAGCCCTTGCTAATTGTTCCCTGTGGGATCCCACTACTTAGATCAGTGTCAGTAAATATTTTGAAAGATTGAATGAATGACACAATAGTAATAATAGCAGATGCATCAACGGGTATATGAGTTTTAGTTTTCTATCAGTTCAGTTTAGTACAGTCACTCAGTCGTGTCCAACTCTTTGCAAACCCATGAATCGCAGCAGGCCAGGCCTCTCTGTCCATCACCAACTCCTGGAGTTCACCCAAACTCATGTCCATCGAGTCAGTGATGCCATCCAACCATCTCATCCTCTGTCGTCCCCTTCTCCTCCTGCCCCTAATCCTGCCAGC
>NW_011494683.1:385509-385696 GCF_000754665.1 Bison bison bison | reverse complement strand
TTGAGCTTTAAGCCAACTTTTTCACTCTCCTCTTTCACTTTCATCAAGAGGCTTTTTAGTTCATCTTCAATTTCTGCCATAAGGGTGGTGTCATCTGCATATCTGAGGTTATTGATATTTCTCCTGGCAATCTTCATTCCAGCTTGTGCTTCATCCAGCCCAGCGTTTCTCATGATGTACTCTGCAT
>NW_011494683.1:370448-385409 GCF_000754665.1 Bison bison bison | reverse complement strand
AGTCCAACTCTCACATCCACACATGACCACTGGAAAAACCATAGCCTTGACTAGACGGACCTTTGTTGGCAAAGTAATGTCTCTGCTTTTCAATATGCTATCTAGGTTGGTCATAACTTTCCTTCCAAGGAGTAAGGATCTTTTAATTTCATGGCTGCAATCACCATCTGCAGTGATTTTGGAGCCCAGAAAAATAAAGTCTGACACTGTTTCCACTGTTTCCCCATCTATTTGCCATGAAGTGATGGGACTGGATGCCATGATCTTCAATTTCTGAATGTTGAGCTTTAAGCCAACTTTTTCACTCTCCTCTTTCACTTTCATCAAGAGGCTTTTTAGTTCATCTTCAATTTCTGCCATAAGGGTGGTGTCATCTGCATATCTGAGGTTATTGATATTTCTCCTGGCAATCTTCATTCCAGCTTGTGCTTCATCCAGCCCAGCGTTTCTCATGATGTACTCTGCATATGTTAAATAAGTAGGGTGGCAATATGCAGCCTTGACGTACTCCTTTTTCTATTTGGAATCAGTCTGTTGTTCCATGTCCAGTTCTAACTGTTGCTTCCTGACCTGCATATAGCTTTCACAAAAGGCAGGTCAGGTGGTCTGGTATTCTCATCTCTTTCAGAATTTTCTACAGCTTATTGTGATCCACACAGTCAAAAGCTTTGGCATAGTCAATAAAGCAGAAATAGATGTTTAGTTTTCTATAGGAGAAGGAAATGGCAACCCACTCCAGTACTCTTGCCTGGAAAATCCCATGGATGGAGGAGCCTCTGGGCTGCAGTCCATGGGGTCACTAAGAGTCAAACCTGACTGAAAGAATTCACTTTCACTTTTCACTTTCATGCATTGGAGAAGGAAATGGCAACCCACTCCAGTGTTCTTGCCTGGAGAATCCCAGGAACGGGGGAGCCTGGTGGGCTGCAGTCCATGGGGTCACTAAGAGTCAGACCCGACTGAAAGAATTCACTTTCAGTTTTCACTTTCATGCATTGGAGAAGGAAATGGCAACCCACTCCAGTGTTCTTGCCTGGAGAACCCCAGAAACGGGGGAGCCTGGTGGGCTGCCGTCTATGGGGTCACACAGAGTCAGACTCAACTGAAGTGACTTAGCAGCAGCAGCAGCATAGGTGTTGTAACAAATTACTCCAACTCGACCACTTAAAACAGTATACATTTATTATCTTATAGTAAAGATAAATTTCTGATCTTTAGATCAGAAATCCAAAGGGGGATCAGGTCCTGGGGAAGAGTCTGTTTCCTTGCTCAACCAAGTTGTCGGTAGAATTCTATCTCTTGCATTTATAGCAGTGATCCCTAACCTTTTTGGCACCAGAGACCAGTTTTGTGAAAGAGTATTTTTCCTAGGACTGGGGCAGGGATGGTTTCAGGATGATTCAAGCGCATTACATTTATGCTGCTGCTGACCTGACATTAGGTAGAACTCATGTGGTAATGCAAGTGATGGGGAGTGGCTTTAAATACAGATGAAGCTTTGCTCGCTTGTCCACCCGCACTCAGCTCCTGCTGTGCAGCCCAGTTCTTAATGAGCCACGTACTTGTACCGTGGGGGCCCCTGATTTATAGGGCTGAGGTCAGTGCGTCTTTGCTGGCTTTTGGCTGAGGAAAGTCCTCAGCTTCTAGAGGCTGTCTGCAATTTTTGGCTCGTGGTCCCTTTCTGTCTTTTCAGCCAGTATTGGATCTTTGAGTCTATCTCAGGTTGCATATCTCTTTCTCTGTTTCTTTTATTCCTTTCCCATCACTGTGTTTCTCCTTCTGACCTCCTGCCTTCCTCTTCTATTCAGGGCTCATGGGGTTACACTGGGCCCATCCAGATAGCCTAAGACAATATTCTTGCCTTAAAGTCAGCCATTTAGTTACATTGATTCCCTCTGTAACTTTAGCTGCTTTTTGTCTTGTGACACAACATATTCACAAATTCTAGGGCTATCATTGGGGGTCATTTTCTTCCTACCACAGTGGATTAGGAACTTTTTCTGCTAAGTTGCTTCAGTCATATCCGACTCTGTGCGACCCCATAGATGGCAGCCCACCAGGCTCCCCCGTCCCTGGGATTCTCCAGGCAAGAACACTGGAGTGGGTTGCCGTTTCCTTCTCCAATGCATGAAAGTGAAAGGGAACTTTTT
Source organism: Bison bison bison (assembly GCF_000754665.1). NCBI lineage: Eukaryota > Metazoa > Chordata > Mammalia > Artiodactyla > Bovidae > Bison > Bison bison. The sequence goes on along the minus strand of NW_011494683.1, from coordinate 383,259 downwards.
CTAGTATCCATTTAATATTCATAACTAAATTTTGATGAAAACTAGTATTATTTTTACTGTTAGATGATAAAATAGAGGCCTGTGCATGGATGCTCAGTCATGTCCAACTCTTTGCGATCCCATGGACTGTAGCCCTCCAGGCTCCTCTGTCCATGGGATTTTCCAGGCAAGAATACTGGAGTGGGGTGCCATTTCTTCTTCCAGGGGATCTTTCTTACCCAGGGATCCAAACTGCATCACTTGCATCTCCTGCATTGGCAGGTGGATTTTTTTTTTTTTTTAAACTACTGAGCCATCTATCTGGAAAGCCTAAAAACTCTCTTACTATTAGTTATAAATATATAGAGAAATAAAAAATATAGTAGAACTAATATTTCTTTAGTACACTATAATTTAAAGCATTAGAATTAAAGTTATACCTTTGCAAAATTTTTTTTTAAAAAGCTCAGAATCTTGAGTCAGAAAGACCTCTCTTCTTGTCCTGACAGCCATTTACTAGTTTAGTGACATTATGTCTCAATTAAATACCTTTAACTTCTGTTTTAAAATCAGAATGAGAAATTTAGAATAGCACTTCAGTTTAAAAGCAAGAAGAAGCAGTGTTGTTTACTTCTTGAAACATTTTTGTGTAAGACCATAGGATTGTTTAAAAAAAAATTTCTTTAATGTATTTGTTTTTTGGCTGTGCTGGATCTTCATTGCTGTGCATGAGCTTTCTCTAGTTAGCGTGAGCAGAGGCTGCGGTCTAGTTACAATGCACAGGCTTCTCATTGCAGTGGCTTTTCTTGTTGCAGAGCACAGGCTCTGGGACATGTGGGCTTCAGTACTTGTGGCACATGGGCTTAGTTGCCCATGGCTTGTGAATCTTCCTGTACCAAGGATCAAACCTGTGTCCCCAGACTTGGCAGGCAGACTCTCAAACACTGGACCATCAGGGAAGTCCAAGACTGTAAGATTGAGACAAGAGGCACTTTTTTTGTTCAGCACTTCTAAGTTGCTAAATATATATGTGTTCATTCCTTATTTTAACTCTGTCCACTTTTGCTGTCTATATCTAGAAGTTATGTAGTAAGATCTATGCAAATTTAAGGTTGTTTTAATTTCTTGTTCTCGGAGAAGGAAATGGTAACCCACTCCAGTACTCTTGCCTGGATAATTCCGTGGACAGAGGAGTCTGGTGGGCTGCCATCCATGGGGTTGCACAGAGTCGGACATGACTGAAGCAATTTAGCATTTAGCATAATCTCTTGTTCAGTTGCTGCTACTGCTGCTGCTAAGTCGCTTCAGTTGTGTCCGATTCTGTGCGACCCATAGCCAGCAGCCCACCAAGCTCCGTCCCTGGGATTCTCCAGGCAAGAACACTGGAGTGGGTTGCCATTTCCTTCTCCAATGCATGAAAGTGAAAAGTGAAAGTGAAGTCGCTCAGTCATGTCCGACTCTTAGTGATGCCATGGACTGCAGCCTACCAGGCTCCTCTGCCCATGGGATTTTCCAGGCAAGAGTACTGGAGTGGGGTGCCATTGCCTTCTCCATTGTTCAGTTGACCTCTTAATAATTATGAAATGCCCCTCTTTTCCTTAGTAATGCATCTTGTCTCAAAGCCTATTAGGTCATATAATAGCATAGCTACCCCAGTTTTATTTGTGCTGGATTTTGCATGGCATATCTTTTTCCATATCTTTCTACCTGCAGACTTTCTGTATCCTTAGAGTAAAAGTGTGGCTTCTGTTATTAATAGTGTATGACTAGGGCTTATCCACTTCATACAGTCTTCTATGTTTAGTTCATTACCCAGTTCATGTGATTATTAACAAAGTAGAGGACAAGTTTTCACTTTACTATTCATTTTGTTGGTCCCATCTCTTCTCTATTCCTTCATCCCTCCTTTCTTCCCCACTTTGGAATTAATGAAATTTTTCTTTATTCCACTTTTAGTTTTCTATTGACCATTTAGTTAGATTGTTTACAAATTTTTTTCTATGGTTACCCTAAATATTAAAATGCACATTCTTGACTTATTACAGTCTGCATTAAATTAGTAACTTCATCACTTTCTGAAAGATGTAAGTTTATTTCCGTACTTTGACTCCATTTACTCCCTTCTTGTCCACTTTGTTTTCACATATTTTACTTTTATCATATGTTTCGGCCTGTACAGGACATTATTATTACTTTTATTTTAAACTGTCATTGTTTATTTGTATACACACACACACACACACACACACACATATATATATATATATATATATTAGAAATACTCATGTACTCTTTCCAGGTCTCTTTATTCTTTCCTGATATCCTGTGTTTCAGTTGAAATAATTTTCCTCCAATTGGGAAAACTTCCTTTAGTATTTCTTCTAGTGAAGGTTTGCTGGAAATACATTCTCTCAACTTTTGTTTATCTAAAAACATCTTTATTATATCTTCATGTTTGAAGGATATTTTCACTGGCTATACACTTTGAGGTTGGTAGCTAATTTTCTTTTCTTTTCAGCAGCTTCAAGATGTCATTTTCTTTTCTTCTATATTTCCTGGTTTCTGTTGAAAAGTCAGCTCTCAGTTTTACTGTCATTCCTTTAAAGGTTGTATTTTTTTTTTCTTCAGCTGATTTTAAATTTCTCTTCTTGTTGTTGATTTTCAGCAGTGTGACCATGCTGTGTCTCAGTGTGGTTTTCTTTGTATTTACCCTGCTTGAGGTTTGATAAAACTCTTGAATCTGTGAGTTGATATTTTTACCAACTTTGAAAAATTATTGGATATTATCTTTTCAAATATTGTTTCTGTTCCATTTTCTCTTTCTCCATTTTTGTCTCCTTCTAGGATTCCAATTACATATAAATTCAACATTTTTAGTAATACCACATTTCTTTTTATGCTCAGCTCTATTTCTTCTAATCTTTTTTTCCCCTATGTTTCAGTTTGAGTATCTTCAATTGATTTATCTTTTTAAAAAAAATATAAATTTATTTATTTTAATTGGAGGCTAATTACTTTACAATATTGTATTGGTTTTGCCATACAATAACATGAATCCGCCATGGGTATACATGTGCTCCCCATCTTGAACCCCCCTTCCACCTCCCTCCCTGTACCATCCCTCTGGTTCGTCCCACTGCATCAGCCCCAAGCTTCCTGTATCCTGCATTGAACCTGAACTGGCGACTCATTTCATATATGATATTATACATGTTTCAATGCCATTCTCCCAAATCATCCCACCTTCTCCATCTCCCACAGAGTCCATAAGACTGTTCTATACATCTGTGTCTCTTTTGCTGTCTCACATACAGGGTTATCATTACCATCTTCCTAAATTCCATATATGTGCATTAGTATACTGTATTGGTGTTTTTCTTCCTGGCTTACTTCACTCTGTATAATAGGCTCCAGTTTCATCCACCCCATTAGAACTGATTCAAATGAGTTCTTTTTAATGGCTGAGTAATACTCCATTGTGTATATATACCACTGCTTTCTTATCCATTCATCTGCTGATGGACATCTAGGTTGCTTCCATGTCCTGGCTATTATAAACAGTGCTGCGATGAACATTGGGGTACACGTGTCTCTTTCCCTTCTGGTTTCCTCAGTGTGTATGCCCAGCAGTGGGATTGCTGGATCATAAGGCAGTTCTATTTCCAGTTTTTTAAGGAATCTCCACACTGTTCTCCATAGTGGCTGTACTAGTTTGCATTCCCACCAACAGTGTAAGAGGGTTCCCTTTTCTCCACACCCTCTCCAGCATTTATTGCTTGTAGACTTTTGGATTGCAGCCATTCTGACTGGCGTGAAATGGTACCTCATAGTGGTTTTGATTTGCATTTCTCTGATAATGGGTGATGTTGAGCATCTTTTCATGTGTTTGTTAGCCATCTGTATGTCTTCTTTGGAGAAATGTCTATTTAGTTCTTTGGCCCATTTTTCGATTGGGTCATTTGTTTTTCTGGAGTTGAGCTGTAGGGGTTGCTTGTATATTTTTGAGATTAATTGTTTGTCAGTTGCTTCATTTGCTATTATTTTCTCCTATTCTGAAGGCTGTCTTTTCACCTTGCTTATAGTTTCCTTTGTTATGCAGAAGCTTTTAAGTTTAATTAGGTCCCATTTGTTTATTTCTGCTTTTATTTCCAATACTCTGGGAGATGGGTCATAGAGGATCCTGCTGTGATGTATGTCAGAGAGTGTTTTGCCTATATTCTCTTCTAGGAGCTTTATATTTTCTGGTCTTACGTTTAGATCTTTAATCCATTTTGAGTTTATTTTTGTGTGTGGTGTTAGAAAGTATTCTAGTTTCATTCTTTTACAAGTGGTTGACCAGTTTTCCCAGCACCACTTGTTAAAGAGATTGTCTTTAATCCATTGTATATTCTTGCCTCCTTTGTCAAAGATAAGGTGTCCATAGGTGCGTGGATTTATCTCTGGGCTTTCTATTTTTGTTCCATTGATCTATATTTCTGTCTTTGTGCCAGTACCATGCTGTCTTGATGACTGTGGCTTTGTAGTAGAGCCTGAAGTCAGGCAGGTTGATTCTTCCAGTTCCACTCTTCTTTCTCAAGATAGCTTTGGCTATTCGAGGTTTTTTGTATTTCCTTACAAATTGTGAAATTATTTGTTCTAGCTCTGTAAAAAATACCATTGGTAGTTAGATAGGGATTGCTTTGAATCTATAGATTGCTTTGGGTAGTAAACTCATTTGCACTATATTGATTCTTCCAATCAATGAACACGGTAAATTTCTCCATCTATTAGTGTCCTCTTTGACTTCTTCACCAGTGTTTTATAGTTTTCTATATATAGGTCTTTAGTTTCTTCATGTAGATATATTCCTAAGTATTTTAAAGGAATCCAAATTGGAAAAGAAGAAGTAAAACTCTCACTGTTTGCAGATGACATGATCCTCTACATAGAAAACCCTAAAGATTCCACCAGAAAATTACTAGAGCTAATCAATGAATATAGTAAAGTTGCAGGATATAAAATCAACACACAGAAATCCCTTGCATTCCTATACACTAATAATGAGAAAATAGAGAAATTAAGGAAACAATTCCATTCACCATTGCAATGAAAAGAATAAAATATTTAGGAATATATCTACCTAAAGAAACTAAAGATCTATATATTGATTTATCTTTTAATGCAATTATGCTATTTTCTGTAGGTCAACCTACTGTTATTCAAGAACTTTTTATTTTCACATATTATAAATTATAGTTCTAGAGCAATTGATTCTTTGTAAGAAATCCCAGTTTTCTTTTGGAATTCTACATCTTTTCATCATCTCCCCCACCCCTTTTTTTATTTGCTATATTAGAACTGGCTATTTCAAAGCCGTTTTGTGCTTATTCCAATAACTCAATCATTGAAAGATCTCCTACCGTGATATTTTATTTCCTTGATTATTAACCACATTTACCAAGTTCTCTACAAATCAAGTAAATTTTAATTGTATGACAAACACTGGTCTAATTCCGGCTGTTAACTCCTACCAGTGAGCTTTCCATGTTAGGAAGATAGTGTTAGGGACTGTTCATCTTATCCCAGCCTGCCTTACGTTGAGTTGGGACTGGGTTGCAGGTTAATATGACGCAGTTTGAACTAGTTCACCTCTGTTTCACAGGCCTGATTTTCCATGTCTTTTTGTGGAAAGCCTGCCTGGCAGGTTTCTACCATCTTAACCATGAAAGACTGTGGAAGGCTCAGTCTGCCCTACAGAGGCTTGGAACTTGATGTGGTCTTTTGCCCCCTGCTTTCCCCTGCTTCCAACCTTGGCAAATGTTTTTAGGAGTCCAGCCGGGTGTTGGAGACAGGTCCCATCGTCAAGTGAGACTTTACCTCTTATACACCCTGGTACTAAAGGAGATTTCAGTTTGCTTTATAAAAGCTTCCTACTTTCAGAATTTAACAGATATGCTGTGGGAAAATCCAACCATGGGTTAGAATGACTGAAGTTTCCAATTGTCCCGCCAACCCACATGACCGCTAAGAGCTTCGCGGATTTCTCATTCTCCCAGTGAAGATCTTTTGTGTGGGCCAAACCCAATCATCAGCCCATGTCTAGAACTGGCAAGTCTTCCACAGAAAGTTCTGAAACAGACTGCTCATCTCAGAGGGCTTTCCCTTCTATGAACTGTTGAATTCTCTTGATTCATTAACTTTCTAAGGTCTTTTAAAATAAAACTTTATGCTTTGCAATGTAACTTTTTTTTTTGTAACTTTTTAAAAAAAGTGATGGTAGTAGAAATAGTATAAATAATATCACCTACTATTTCCTACTTGGAAACAAAACACTAAATAAATATATTTGAACAAATGAATAAATTTCTCAGAAGGTTGCTGTGAGAATGCAATGCATATAAATTATGTAGCACAATAACATTTATTGATACTCTAAATTTATGTAAGTTATTGTTGCAACTGACTTACTGTCTTCACCTTCCACTCTGTTGGTCCTGGATTTCACTTTGAGTTTAGCCATACTTCCCTCCTTAGGCTTTTCTTTCCATCTATAGTTGCTCAGTCATGTCCAACTCTTTGTGACACCATGGACTGTAACTCACCAGGCTCCTCTGTCCATGGGATTCTCCAGGTGAGAATACTGGAGTGGGTTGCCATGACCTCCTCCAGGGGATCTTCCCAACTCAGCTATGGCAAGGTGGATCCTTTACTGTCTGAGCCACCAGGGAAGCCTTTGAGAACATCTAACTCTGCTTATATCTCATTCTTTTATGGCTGAGTAATTTTGTCCCCTTGCTTAACCTTTGCATAATTTGGAAGTGTCTTGCTTCCTTAAATGTTCTTCTTTCTTCTCTTTGTGTCTTGCTGTAGAGTTAAGATCATATCTGCCATGCTGTGGTCACCACACAAGATGGTGGGTCATGTGTCACAGTGATCATGGCAATGTTTTCTGCCTGGTAATCTTCAGCAAAGTTGGTAAATGAAAGGATCTGCCATGTAGCTCTTTTCATTTATTAGAAGTAAACACTCTAGAAACATTGAAACTATTACAGCACTAGATGCAGTTTGAGAGAACAGACGTGGCGACTTATGGGACACAGCGAAACCTGGAATGCAAAGTAACAGAAGCTGATGTCAGTATTCACACAGCATTAAAATATTCTAGGCGTACTATCAACACTAATTATCTTTTGGTTCTATAATTAGCTTGCCATAGAAGGTTTCTTCATGGCTAGCTATCATTAATAACTCTCCCCCGACCAACCACTAAAAAAACACAAACAAACAAACGCCATGAGATCAATAACTCTATTACTCCCACTCTCAGTTGACCTAGTTGCTCCATTTTCAAGTAGTTTTCTGCAGCGTGTAGAAGCCATAGGCAGCTATAGGCGGGAATTAACTCTCTAGGATAATTCTTTCACGTTATTTAGTGTTTGGTTATGATTCTTCCCCCTTGGCTCATCCATAAGGTAGAGCAGTGACATTAATAAAGTGACTAGGGCTTGCTTTCTATTATCTTTAACCTTGGGTGTATATGAGAATTTCACTGTACTTTAATTTCCTTCTACATGAAAGTGGCTTAATATGGCCTCCCTACTCTGTAACATGTCATTATATTTATGAGCATTTGCCTAAAACACTGCACTTTCAATGTACTTTATAAATCACGATTCAGCTATTCAACACACAGCCCTGTGAACTAGGTCAGCTGAATTATCTCCACCTTATAGGTGTGCAAACAGAGAGATTAAGTGAATTACAGACATGCCTAAGGGTATACAGTAAGCCAGAATAGAGAAGCATGTCAGAACTCATGCGTTCTTCACGCTCAGCACTTGCGTGACCCTAAACACATTATGTACATTTTAAGATTCTGAAACACAAATAATTTCTTACTAATGTGATGGCAGAGCAATGCCAGAAAGTTGAGAGGTGGTGGCATCTTACTTGCACTTGGATTTTTAATCTGCCTGCACATGAAGGCAAATGCAATCTATAAGTTTTATTAAAATAGTATTTTGAGAAATTCCATTAATTTTTAAAATGTGTGTTGAGCTGCTTCTGAATTTTCACATTACCATCAGCAGGTCACAATAGCCCAGTCGGGAAGGAGAAAAGAGAGACACTCACAATTTCAAGTTCAGTGGTAAGTTGTAGAACTCCAACTCCAACTCTCATTTTGATTTGCCCACAACAAAGCCTATCATTGCTGTGGTCAGCCCTTCAAGGGAAAAGCCAAAAGCCTATTCTCTCATTAATAAATGTGCCAGGGCCAGTGCTGGGTCCTAGAGAAACAATTTTTAAGTACAGTTAAAAACAAAGTAATGTTCAAAGTGTTTCCAACAATCCATGTTGTGTAAGCACATTAGTTTCTTGGCCTGCAACCAGTGGTTTCCTTCCCTGTTGCATGTGCCATGCCCATTCTGGCCTCAATGTGGCCAAGAATCCTGTGATTAACTGGCTACAGGAAAGGCAGCAACAGCAACCAACCTAATTTTAAACCCTTGAAATGGCAGCTCCCCACTGAAGCACAACAAATACAGCCAGATCAGAGGGTTTTTCATTAACCACACTTGATGGGAGGAAATGGTAATTCTTAAGAAAGAATAGAAATAACGGCTTTGGGCCTCAAGCAGTGATCTGCTGTAGATCTCCAGGCCGGGAGGGGTGACCACACAGGAGGAGGACAAGCAAATTCGAAATGGGACTCTCTGTGGAAGTGAATCATGCTCAGAGTAACAAGCATTTTTTTTTCCCCCCTGAATTATTGGTTGGGTGCTCTTGATCCAAATAGCAGAGGGGAACGAGGGGGCAAAGAGACAGGGGGTGGGAGTTGAGGCAGTTGTTCACGATGGTGCCAGTGGGGAATTTCAGAAAGGGTCACGCTGTGGCTAGTTTTTCCAACTAACTGCCTCAACTCAATTTTGCTAAGAGACATTGCCTCCAAAAGAATGTGACAAACAACTACAAAACAAGTCAGTTGTCCCACTTCCGTTCCTTTTCTGCTTAATAATAGCTTTCTATCTTTTGATGGGATGATTTTTTTTTTTTTTGGTGATCATATAAATTTTTTTTTAAATTTTATTTTATTTTTAAACTTTACAATATTGTATTAGTTTTGCCAAATATTGAAATGAATCTGCCACAGGTATACATGTGTTCCCCATCCTGAACCCTCCTCCCTCCTCCCTCCCCATACCATTCCTCTGGGTCGTCCCAGTGCACCAGCCCCAAGCACCAGTATCATGCATCGAACTTGGACTGGCGACTGGTTTCATACATGATATTATACATGTTTCAATGCCATTCTCCCAAATCTTCCCACTCTCTCCCTCTTCCACAGAGTCCATAAGACTGTTCTATACATCTGTGTCTCTTGCTGTCTCGTACACAGGGTTATTGTTAGCATCTTTCTAAATTCCATATATATGCAGTAGTATACTGTATTGGTGTTTTTCTTTCTGGCTTACTTCACTCTGTATAATAGGCTCCACTTTCATCCACCCCATTAGAACTGATTCAAATGTATTCTTTTTAATGGCTGAGTAATACTCCATTGTGTATATGTACCACTGCTTTCTTATCCATTCATCTGCTGATGGACATCTAGGTTGCTTCCATGTCCTGGCTATTATAAACAGTGCTGCGATGAACATTGGGGTACACGTGTCTCTTTCCCTTCTGGTTTCCTCAGTGTGTATGCCCAGCAGTGGGATTGCTGGATCATAAGGCAGTTCTATTTCCAGTTTTTTAAGGAATCTCCACACTGTTCTCCATAGTGGCTGTACTAGTTTGCATTCCCACCAACAGTGTAAGAGGGTTCCCTTCTCTCCACACCCTCTCCAGCATTTATTGCTTGTAGACTTTTGGATTGCAGCCATTCTGACTGGCATGAAACGGTACCTCATAGTGGTTTTGATTTGCATTTCTCTGATAATGGGTGATGTTGAGCATCTTTTCATGTGTTTGTTAGCCATCTGTATGTCTTCTTTGGAGAAATGTCTATTTAGTTCTTTGGCCCATTTTTCGATTGGGTCATTTATTTTTCTGGAGTTGAGCTGTAGGAGTTGCTTGTATATTTTTGAGATTAGTTGTTTGTCCATTGCTTCATTTGCTATTATTTTCTCGCATTCTGAAGGCTGCCTTTTCACCTTGCTAATAGTTTCCTTTGTTGTGCAGAAGCTTTTAAGTTTAATTAGGTCCCATTTGTTTATTTCTGCTTTTATTTCCAATACTCTGGGAGAGGGGTCATAGAGGATCCTGCTGTGATGTATGTCGGAGAGTGTTTTGCCTATGTTCTCCTCTAGGAGTTTTATAGTTTCTGGTCTTACGTTTAGATCTTTAATCCATTTTGAGTTTATTTTTGTGTATGGTGTTAGAAAGTGTTCTCGTTTCATTCTTTTACAAGTGGTTGACCAGTTTACCCAGCACCACTTGTTAAAGAGATTGTCTTTAATCCATTGTATATTCTTGCCTCCTTTGTCAAAGATAAGGTGTCCATATGTGTGTGGATTTATCTCTGGGCTTTCTATTTTGTTCCATTGATCTATATTTCTGTCTTTGTGCCAGTACCATACTGTCTTGATAACTGTGGCTTTGTAGTAGAGCCTGAAGTCAGGTAGGTTGATTCTTCCAGTTCCACTCTTCTTTCTCAAGATAGCTTTGGCTATTCGAGGGTTTTTGTATTTCCATACAAATTGTGAAATTATTTGTTCTAGCTCTGTGAAGAATACCGTTGGTAGCTTGATAGGGATTGCATTGAATCTATAAATTGCTTTGGGTAGTATACTCATTTTCATTATATTGATTCTTCCAATCCATGAACATGGTATATTTCTCCATCTATTAGTGTCCTCTTTGATTTCTTTCTAAAATATTTTTTAATAACATTTTGCTACAGGCAGCAATTGATTGCTTGAAAGACCAGATCCATTCACACATACACACACGCATATGGGCTCAAACACAGAAATTTTGAAACATTTGGTCATTCTAATATTAATTTTTCAAATTATGGAGAATTTTACCTACTTCTTCTCAACCATACTCAACACTCAAATGGTTTCTCTTATGTCTTCAAATAATCTGTAAGGAAATACAGTTTAGAGAATTGGGTGAATAGGACTAAACTCTTTCCTGCTACCTTATGCTATTTACTTCCTGCCCTGAAACTAACTTCCCAGGTGGTGCTAGTGGTAAAGAACCCACCTGCCAATGCAGGAGACAAAAGAGACCCAGTTTCCTTCTCTGAGTCAGTAAGATCCCCTGGAAGAGGGCACAGTAACCCACTCCAGTATTCTTGCCTGGAGTATCCCATGGACAGAGGAGCCTGATGGGCTACAGTCCATGGGGTTGCAAAGTCGGACACAACTGATTAACACAACACTGAAACTTTTACATCAGCCCAGAGGTTTGCACTAAATATCTAATGACCTACAGGTTTCCTCATTTCTTTTAGAAACCCAGAAGAAAAAAAAAGAGAAGATAAAAGGCCAAATAGTCTTCATGCTGTTAGCTTGAGCTGACCAATGCTCTTGCTGCTGCTACTGCTGCTAAGTCACTTTAGTCATGTCTGACTCTGTGTGACCTCATAGACGGCAGCCCACCAGGCTCCCCCATCCCTGGGATTCTCCAGGCAAGAACACTGGAGTGGGTTGCCATTTCCTTCTCCAATGCATGAAAGTGAAAAGGGAAAGGGAAGTTTCTCAGTCATATCCAACTCTTCACGACCCCATGGACTGCAGCCCACCAGGCTCCTCTGTCCATGGGATTTTCTAGGCAAGAGTACTGGAGTGGGGTGCCATCGCCTTCTCTGGGACCAATGCTCTTAGGCAGTGCTATTAAACACTTTATAATGTCTTATGTCTTAAGGTCTTAGGGCAGAGCTATTAAACACTTTCTTCCCTGATTTTAGAGGAAGAAGGAGAGTAGTAATGGGAGAACTAAGCCTCCCATTTGGTCCCCTCCTCCAGGAGTCTTCCTGTAGAATAGGACATACAGCTATAGCCAACTAGCTGTAGCCTACTAGTTCATCTTACTCTTTTCTTCTTTGCCTTATTAAGATCAAGTATCCAACACTCATCACTTTCTACTTGACTGCTGAAGTAGTAACACCGTCTGGCCAATCCCTTCCTCTATCAGGTACTTGGAACAAGGATCCCTGACATTTGTGTGAAAGCTGCAGTAGATCATTATAGCCGTGTTTGGACTTTCTCTCTAAAGGATGGTGTCACAACCATAAGCTAGAGTGCACCTTAAATGTTAAACATCTGCGACATAATTATACCTATCACCGTAAGAGAGCTTCATGGTATGTTAAATGGAAAAGGTAGATTACAAAACACTGTACTGTGTGGATCACAATAAACTGGAAAATTCTGAAAGAGATGGAAATAGCAGAGCACCTGTCCTGCCTCCTGAGAAATCTGTATGCAGGTCAAGAAGCAACAGTTAGAACTGGACATGGAATAACAGACTGGTTCCAAATTGGGAAAGGAGTAGGTCAAGGCCGTATATTGTCACCCTGCTTATTTAACTTCTATGTAGAGTACATCATGAGAAACTCTGGGCTGGAGGAAGCACAAGCTGGAATCAAGATTGCTGGGAGAAATATCAATAAGCTCAGATATGCAGATGACACCACCCTTATAGCAGAAAGTGAAGAGGAACTCAAAAGCCTCTTGATGAAAGTGAAAGAGGGGAGTGAAAAAGTTGGCTTAAAGCTCAACATTCAGAAAACGAAGATCATGGCATCCAGTCTCATCACTTCATGGCAAATAGATGGGGAAACAGTAGAAACAGTGGCTGACTTTATTTTTGGGGCCTCCAAAATCACTGCAGATGGTGCTGT
>NW_011494683.1:368895-370348 GCF_000754665.1 Bison bison bison | reverse complement strand
TAGAGGAAAATGTATTGTCTACAGTGTCAGACTTTATTTTTATGGGCTCCAAAATCACTACAGATGGTGACTGCAGCCATGAAATTAAAAAATGCTTACTCCTTGGAAGGAAAGTTATGACCAACCTAGATAGCATATTCAAAAGCAGAGACATTACTTTGTCAACAAAGGTCTGTCTAGTCAAGGCTATGGTTTTTCCTGTGGTCATGTATGGATGTGAGAGTTGGAGTATAAAGAAAGCTGAGCACAAAAGAATTGATGCTTTTGAACTGTGGTGTTGGAGAAGACTCTTGAGAGTCCCATGGACTGCAAGGAGATCCAAGCAGTCCATCCTAAAGGAGATCAGTCCTGGGTGTTCATTGGAAGGACTGATGTTGAAGCTGAAACTCCAATACTTTGGCCACCTGATGCAAAGAGCTGACTCATTTGAAAAGACCGTGATGCTGGGAAGATTGAGGGTGGGAAGAGAAGGAGACGCTAGAGGATGAGATGGTTGGATGGCATCACCGACTCAGTGGACATGAGTATGGGTAGACCTCAGGAGTTGGTGATGGACAGGGAGGCCTGGCGTGCTGCGGTTCATGGGATTGCAAAGAGTCAGACATGACTGAGAGACTGAACTGAACTAAACTGATATGCAGTATAGAGCTGTTTCCCTGGTGGTGCCAATGGTAAAAGACCTGCCTGCCAATGCTGGAGATGTAAGAGATATAGGTTTGATCCCTGGGTTGGGAAGATCCCTTGGAGAAGGAATGGAAGTAAGTCCAGTATTCTTGCCTGGAGAATCATCCCATGGACAGATGAGGCTGGTGGGCTACAGTCCATGTGGTTGCAAAGAGTCTGACATGATTGAAGCGATTTAACACACATGCATACACAGTATACAGTTTGATTTCATTTTATAACTATATATGCAGTTTTTAAAAGCCTGAAGGCACATGTAACAATGTTTCAGTGAAAAAACCTTAAAGAATCAGTGTTGTTTTCCTTTTTTCTCTTATCACTATTTCTAAAATGTTTTTTAATCCTCATATATAATAGTGCAGTAAAATCAATTCAATCTTTAAATTTTTTCAAATTTAAAAGTGATAGACAAAGAAAGACGTTTATCAAGAATGTGTATGTTCTTTTGTAGCCTAGAGGAAAATGTATTGTCTACAGTGTCAGACTTTATTTTTATGGGCTCCAAAATCACTACAGATGGTGACTGCAGCCATGAAATTAAAAAATGCTTACTCCTTGGAAGGAAAGTTATGACCAACCTAGATAGCATATTCAAAAGCAGAGACATTACTTTGCCAACAAAGGTTCGTCTACTCAAGGCTATGGTTTTTCCTGTGGTCATGTATGGATGTGAGAGTTGGACTGTGAAGAAGGCTGAGAGCCGATGAATTGATGCTTTTGAACTGTGGTGTTGGAGAAGACTCTTGAGAGTCCCTTGGACTGCAAGGAG
>NW_011494683.1:368060-368790 GCF_000754665.1 Bison bison bison | reverse complement strand
GAGGAGAAGGGGACGACAGAGGATGAGATGGCTGGATGGCATCACCGACTCGATGGACGTGAGTCTGAGTGAACTCCGGGAGTTGGTGATGGACAGGGAGGCCTGGCGTCCTGCGATTCATGGTATCGCAAAGAGTCGGACACGACTGAGCGACTGATCTGATCTGATCTGATCTGATGCAACAATATTTTTTCAGATGAATGAAAATAGTAGTAATAAATAGTACTGTACTGAGTGCTCTATTAATATTATCATAGCCTTCACAATAATTGGGCAAAATAGATATTACTCTTATTATCTCCCCCATTTTACAGACAACTGAGGGCTCCTAGAGTCTATCTAATTTGTTCAAGTTATAGTGGTTCAGCTCTTTTGCATAGTTTATTTCACCCTCTCTTGCAGTGAACTGTTAAGGTATATATCTAATGCAAGGCTGATTTATCTACATTTGATACATGAAAAAAAATGAGACTAAAGGAAGTAATGTGAGTGACCCAAGAGTTCATGTGGTAGATGTAACTAATACCTGAGTTTTTAAATTCTTTACTCCAGTGTTCTTTCTACCACACCTCTATTTTTACAATAACCTTTAAAAGTGGAACATTCATGGTTATACAAATAACTGTCTGCAAGAGAATAGCTGGACACTAGAAATGGTGCTTTCCAGAAACTGTTTTCCTTTTTTTATGATGATTTAAGAGATGAGTTTTCTTCTCTTTGTGGCAGTGTA
>NW_011494683.1:366761-367960 GCF_000754665.1 Bison bison bison | reverse complement strand
CCTTATGGCAGTTTAAGTTTGCTTCAGTGTTTTATTTTTGGAATAAGAGTAAGGAATCCCAGAAAAATTCCAGAATTTTTCTTAATAAACAGAATTTTTAAGGGCCTTCTTGTTGGTTTTTCCACATGTTGGGTGGTGGGTATTGGTGATGCATTCATTTAATTTATTTTATTCATTCTAACATGTCCTTTTTTCTCTAATATTTCTTAAAAGCTGATCCTGCACCAAGCTCTAAGTTAGGAGTTAAGATGCCAGTTTGTACAGGAGGGACCCTCCTGCTGTCATGAAACAAATTTGGGAATGACTAGACATACTACCCATGTGGAGCCATTAACATCCGAACAGTTAGAGAAACTCAATTATTATGGAATAGAACATTAGCTCATGGAAATGATAAATGTGTTATGGGAAGTACCTGGGAAGACTCTTGGGCAAAGTGTTCCTCTGTTAGGAGATGATCATTTATAGATTTCTTAATAAGCTTTGTTTAGTAAGCAAAGGGAAAGATAAATATTAATTGAGTACCTACCAAGTACTGCTAACCCACTCAGTCCCTACGAAGATGCCAAGAAATAGGTATCACTGTCTCTATACACAGGAAGAAAAAAGGGGTTTGCTTCTGTCTTAGTCACGAAGTTGTGTCTTACTCTTCGCAAGCCCATGACTGTAGCCTGCCAAGTTCTCCTATCCATGGGATTTCCCAGCAAGAATTCTAGAATGGGTTGCTATTTCCTTCTCCAGGGGACCTTCCCAACCCAGGGATCAAACCCACGTCTCTTAAGTCTCCTACATTGGCAGGCAGATTATTTACCACTGCGCCACCTGATGGTTAGCATTTTTTAGTAACAATACATTTTTATTATATACATATCTCATTTTTAGATTAAGGGTATGTACTTTGATACTGATATTTATTTTATTGGAACTAAGCCTGAAATATCTCCGAGGTATGCCTGTATTTCAAAAATAATACTATGGATTTGAAACATCATTAGAAATATAGATCTCATTATACTCTGTTCCCTCTGCCTAAGTTTATTGATAACACTTTTCAATTTGCTCCCCCTTATGCCAGCAAATTTGGAAAACTCAGCAATGGCCACAGGACTGGAAAACATCAGTTTTCATTCCAATCCCAAAGAAAGGCAATGCCAAAGAATGCTCAAACTACTGCACAATTGCACTCATCTCACATGCTG
>NW_011494683.1:365727-366167 GCF_000754665.1 Bison bison bison | reverse complement strand
CCAGTCCATTCTGAAGGAGATCAGCCCTGGGATTTCTTTGGAAAGAATGATGCTAAAGCTGAAACTCCAATATTTTGGCCACCTCATGTGAAGAGTTGACTCACTGGAAAAGACTCTGATGCTGGGAGGGATTGGGGGCAGGAGGAGAAGGGGACAACACAGGAAGAGATGGCTGGATGGCATCACTGACTCAATGGACATAAGTCTGGGTGAACTCCGGGAGTTGGTGATGGACAGGGAGGCCTGGCGTCCTGCGATTCATGGTATCGCAAAGAGTCGGACACGACTGAGCTACTGAACTGAACTGAACTGATGCCTAAGTTGGGGCTTCCCAGGTGGCTCAGTGGTAAAGAATCTGCCTGCAGTGCAGGAGACATGGATTCAATCCCTGAATTGGGAAGATCCCCTGGAAAAGGAAATGGCAACCCACTCCAGTATTC
>NW_011494683.1:365336-365627 GCF_000754665.1 Bison bison bison | reverse complement strand
CCTGCTTATTTAACTTCTATGCAGAGTACATTATGAGAAATGCTGGACTGGAAGAAGCACAAGCTGGAATCAAGATTGCCCGGGAGAAATATCAATAACCTCAGATATGCAGATGACACCACCCTTATGGCAGAAAGTGAAGAGGAACTAAAAAGCCTCTTGATGAAAGTGAAAGAAGAGAGTAAAAAGTTGGCTTAAAGCTCAACATTCAGAAAACAAAGATCATGGCATCTGGTCCCATCACTTCATGGGAAATAGATGGGGAAACAGTGGAAACAGTGTCAGACTTTA
>NW_011494683.1:361071-365236 GCF_000754665.1 Bison bison bison | reverse complement strand
GTAGTCTAAAAAAAAAAAAATGCCTGGAGAAGGAAATGGCAACCCACTCCAGTATTCTTGCCTGGGAAATCCCATGGACAGAGGAGCCTGGTAGGCTATAGTCCATGGGGTCACAAAAGAGTTGGACACAACTTAATGACTAAACAACAGCAACAACATGCCTTAAAGCTGTTTACCTGATCTTTCTAGACATAGGTAAGCATGGTGGTTCATGTACTGCTTAGAGATAAAAATGTCTCTGGAATTAAACCTGGTGATACAGGTTTGCTGAAATTTCTGAGAACAAATGCTAGAGTCCCTAAGTATGTTTAAATTTGTAAATAAAACCTCATTTAAAAAAAAACAAAACAAAAACAGGTGACAACTGAACTCACCCCTCACACTGTTATGAACACCAGTTTCTCTGTTGTATATACTGCGGCACTTAAGTGTTTCTGACTTGGGTTGGCGTCAGCGGCAAGAGTCATTTTATCAGAAACAAGAAAGAAGGATTGATTTCAGAATAAAATAAACATTTACAAGGAATAAAGCCTCTTTACTCAGAGTAGTAGCTGGTAGAATTAAAACTATCTTTTCCATCCCCATCTACCGTGGGTTGGAGACTTCAGGAAATTATAGTTCTGACTTCTTTATGATTCTGTCTTCCATAGAGTCACTATCTTATTTCTCTTGGATATGATTCATCCAAGTAGCCTGACCGCCCTGTCACAGGGGGAAATGGTTCCCAGCAGTACTGCCCTGCGTTCCATAAATACTCTGCTGACCCCACCTGAATATGTACACAAAGGTTATCCATGAATGTTAAGTGTAGGGAATGCCTCTGTAATTGGTGATATTTAAATACATGTTCTGGATACTCATGGGCGTTCTCTCTCCCTTTCTGTCAAGTAGACACACACACACACACACACACACCCCCCTGCTTCTTAAATTCTCAAGAGTTCTTTCAAAATTGAAATAAGAAAGAATATCTTTTCTAAGTAAAACTTTACATATTTTTTACTAATGAATCTTTCACTATTCATTATTGATGCCTTTTAATTTTTCATCAGCATTCTTAAATATATAAGGCAACTCTAAAATTAAAAATGCCAAGAGCAGAGTTATTTCTTGTTATTTATATGTACAATTAAAATATAATTTGTCGTGAAAAATGTTCCTGACTCAATTTTGAGTGTGTTATTTGTCTGAAGTGTTAGATTTTTGGGTTGTCTTGGAAAGTTTTTTTAAAAGACAGTGTTTGTTTAATTTTTAATTAGAAACAACTATTAAAAATGAACAACTTGACTCATTATTATCTAGAATTCTTCAAGAGAAATATATGGAACTTGTATATTAAGCATACTGGCTAAAAGTCTAAGAGGCTGATGTTTTTAGCTAACAAGATTTAAACGGCCCAAAGCTTAATTTCAAATTAAACGGTATCTCCCTAAACAAAGTACAGCCACATAGGTGAGCTATGTAGTCTAAAAAAAAAAAAATGTATCTAACACCAATCATTTAACTACAAGATGGTAAATATCATCCTCTAGACTGAATTAAAGAATGCCCAGCCCAGATCATCTCATTTTCTACAAAACTGCCAGCACAGCAGTTGTTAAGTCCCATGAGGAAAAAGTATGTGTGGGCTCAAAGTTTGAACTTAAATTAAGTGCCTGATAAGAATAGTTGCTAGAATCATTTGTTAATTAAAATTATTTTATTATTTATCTAAAATAGCTTTGGGCCATTACATAAAGCAAAGTTTATGTTCATTTTTCTCTTTTCAAAATAAGAGAATGTTTTGCTTCGTGTACTTTGTGTCTCTACGTTAGGATATTGGGGTTATATAAATTAATTGTATCTCTGCAGCGCTGACACGAATAGACTCTTTAGGAATAACATGTTGAAGGAGGGATAGGTTTTTTCTTTTACCACCCACATTATGTTATGAGTAGCACAGGGTATTTAAATGCTTTGGCACAGAACATGAATAAAGAGCTGATCTTGAAAATACCATTATCACTATTTATTTTGAAATTGACACTCTGCTCTATTTTAAGGCTTACACCCAGTTTTATCTGTATATTGCAGATAATCCAACACACACATTAGAAACAGCTTCAAATGTCTTTCTTTCTTCACCCCATCCATGGGTCCCTCCATTTAATTTTTGGAGGAAAAAAAAAAAAAGGTGAAGAAAACATGGTTCCAGAGAAAGACATCAACTGAGGAATTTTGTTTGTTATGATTGGACAGCTGCTGTTGGACTAGTAAGGATCATTTTATGTTTTATTTTGATTGAAGAGATATCACTTTGCCAACCATAATTTTTACAATTCAGCTTTTCAGTTGAAATGAGATGACCTTTAGATTTTATTTTCCTATTTTTTTTTCCACCAGATGGTTATTTCCTACAAGTATCCTTGTCTGGCTATTACCTTAAAAGTGACTAATTTGATGTTGTATTGAATAGATTCATCTTTTTATTCTGCTTTGGCTGAAACCAGGTATTGGTTAAATATATTTAATCTAGTAGTATGAAAAAGCCCCATGGGGATTTTGTGGGAAGGAATCTGGCCCTCAGTCTTGGAGAGGAAGCTATTGATGTCCTTATTTGACAAAGATTTTACTTCTGAATTAAGGAGCTACTTCAAAAATATATTCTACAAAGTGATGAACATGAAGCAGGACTATTAACTGACCTCAGACTTTGGTTTGGGGCTACTGTGGCCTAGGCGCAGGGCAGGCATCTCTGTGTTCCCATTGCCTGGCTCATTATAAAAACTCCTCACGTTGGGACTTGAATTGAAATGCTTTTCCTTTCACTTGCCTCTGAGACAGTTGACATCTTTGGAGAGTCACTATCAATATTTAGATATTGTGAAATGGGTTTGTTGTGGATTGAATATTATTGTCCCCCCTCAAATTGATATGTTGAAGTCCCAACCCCCAAAGTGATGATGTTAAGAGGTGAAGCCTTCAGGAGGTGATTGGATCATGAGGATGGAGTTCATGTGAAGGATCAGTGTCCTTATTAAGGAGACCACAGAGAGCTCCTTGGCCCTTCTGCCAAGTGAGAACATGGGAAGAAGTTGGCCAGCCATCTGTGAACCCAGGAAGCTGGCATACCCCAGATGCGGAATCTTCCATGACACCTTGATCTTGGTCTTCAGAACTTAATCTCCAGCCTCCAGAACTGTGAAAAATAAATTTCTATTATGGATGAGCCATCCAATCTGTGGCATTTTTTTTTATAGCAGTTTGAATGGATTGAGACAGAGTTAGTACTTTTAAAAGTTTTTAAAAGTTTTAAAAGTTTTTTTTAAAAGTTCTTTTTAAAAGTTCTGAGTTGTATAGTTGAGTTATCTTAATACACCTAATTAAGCTTAAAAGTTTCTGACTTCAAGAAAGAACTCATAACCCCATAGAGATGCATGTCTTTCCTGGGTAACTTAGTCTGAAGTCATGGGGATTCCATTTTTATTGACCATATGCTCTTAATTCCTGGAGTGCTAGAGGACATATGTGGCATCTTATGCAGGACTATTTTGGGATGAGGTCTGGTATAATAAATAGAAATAGCACAACAAGTGAATTTTACCAATGATACACCAACATCTTTGCAAAATGAATATTTGTGTTTAGAGTAGAGGAAAGTGAAAATGGAGCCTCCATTTATTGGCAGAGTTTCTAAAAAAGGGAAGGGCTGAGTTTTAAAAATCATTTGGTCGCTCTTCCAGAACTACTTATTTTAGGGGCTCCAGGTAAAAAGCTTGCTCAATAGACGGCTTCATTCCATGAAATAAAATGCTGCAGTAGTTTCTCTCAGGATCATAAAGTGTTTCTTAAGGAGGTAATTAGTCTCCTGTAACTAGGTAAATTCTAAAACACCTAGTTTTATACAGTTGGGAGATTAGAACTCATTATTTTCAGTTCAGTTCAGTCTCTCAATCGTGTCCAACTCTTTGCAACCCCATGAACCACAGCACGCCAGGCCTCCCTGTCCATCACCAACTTTCAGAGTTCACCCAAATTCATGTCCATCGAGTCGGTGATGCCATCCAGCCATCTCATCCTCTGTCGTCCCCTTCTCCTCCTGCCCCCAATCCCTCCCAGCATCAGAGTCTTTTCCAATGAGTCAACTCTTCGCATGAGGTGCCAAAGTACTGGAGTTTCAGCTTTA
>NW_011494683.1:360563-360971 GCF_000754665.1 Bison bison bison | reverse complement strand
TCTCCACACTGTTCTCCATAGTGGCTGTACTAGTTTGCATTCCCACCAACAGTGTAAGAGGGTCCCTTTTCTCCACACCCTCTCCAGCATTTATTATTTGTAGACTTTTGGATCGCAGCCATTCTGACTGGTGTGAAATGGTACCTCATAGTGGTTTTGATTTGCATTTCTCTGATAAAGAGTGATGTTGAACATCTTTTCAAGTGTTTGTTAGCCATCTGTATGTCTTCTTTGGAGAGATGTCTATTTAGATCTTTGGCCCATTTTTTGATTGGGTCATTTATTTTTCTGGAGTTGAGCTGTAGGAGTTGCTTGTATATTTTTGAGATTAGTTGTTTGTCGGTTGCTTCATTTGCTATTATTTTCTCCCATTCTGAAGGCTGTCTTTTCACCTTGCTAATAGTTTCC
>NW_011494683.1:355087-360463 GCF_000754665.1 Bison bison bison | reverse complement strand
AGTAAGCATCTTTTAATTTCATGCCTGCAATCACCATCTGCAGTGATTTTGGAGCCCAGAAAAATAAAGCCTGACAATGTTTCCACTGTTTCCCCATCTATTTGCCATGAAGTGATGGGACTGGATGCCATGATCTTCGTTTTCTGAATGTTGAGCTTTAAGTCAACTTTTTCACTCTCCTCTTTCACTTTCATCAAGAGGCTTTTTAGTTCGTCTTCACTTTCTGCCATTAATTTATATACTTTTAATTTGGATGGATGAAGAAAGTATTTCATTTAATTATATGTATGCTAATATGGAGTTCCAAAAAGTGGAATAAATTCTATCCAGCCACCACCCCCACCATAGACATTTCTATACTACTTGTGAACTCAATCCTGGTTCTTGTGGTTTTTCTCTATTCATCCCTGCATACATGTTCCCATAACATTACAGTACAGTTTACCTATTTTTACATTTTTATTTCCCCCACTAGTATATGTTCTTTATTTATTTATTAGCCCAGTTTGCAGAGTGAAGAGGAGGGCTCTGGAGCCAGACTATGTGGGTTCAAATCTCAGCTTCTTTAGGGATAGTCTTTGTGAGCTTGAATGAGTGACTTGATTTCTGTGACCCAGGGCCCAGTTCTATAAAATTTGAAAGATGATAAACCCAACTCATAGACTTGTCATGAGGATTAAATGAGTAAATTTATGAAAGTAAGCCAGTGCCCAGGACACTGTAAGTGCTTAATAAATATTAGCTGTTCCTGACACATAGCACTCATTCAACAAATGCTAATTGAGTGAATAATTATTAGAAATGTTTGAAAAAGGCATATCTTACTATTGAGGTGATCCAAACTCTTTATAGGAGTAGATGGTTATGGGGATGAGAAGGTTCACTTACAGATGTTTTAAAGTCGTGACTCTTTTCTTATTTAATAGTGGGAGTCACTGTTTTTACATATGAGACAAAAATACTCTCTTGGGTGGTCAGTTGGGTTCTTCTTTTGGCATGATCTATAAAGATACAAATGAGCGACTGAACTGAACTGATAAAGATACTAGACAGCTATATCAACAAAACAAATAACCAATTTAAAAACAGACAGAAGATGTAAACAAGCATTTCTCCAAAGAAGACATACAGATGGCCAAGAGGCACATGAAGAGGTGTTCAACACTACTAATTATTAGAGAAATACAAATCAAAACTACAATGAGTTATCACCTCACACTGGTCAGGATGGCCATCATCAGAAATTTACAAACAGTAGATGCTGGAGAGGGTGTAGAGAAAAGGGAACTCTCCTACGCTATTGGTGTGAATGTTAATGGGTACAGCCACTATGGAGAACAGTATGGTGGTTCCTTAAAAAACTAAAAAGAGAGCCACCGTATTATCCAACAGCCCTACTCCTGGACATATATCTGGAAAAAAAACAAGATTCAAAAATATACATGCATCCCGATGTTCATTGAACACTGTTTACAGTAGCTAAGACATGAAGCAAACTAAATGTCCATCAACAGATAAATGGATAAGGAAGTTGTGGTTTATGTATACAATAGAATATATCTCAGCCATAAAAAAGAATGTAATAATGCCATTTGCAGCGACATGGATGGACCTAGAGATTGTCATACTAAGTGACGTCAGACAGAGAAAGGCGGTATCATAAAATATCACTCATGTTTGGTGGTTTAGTTGCTAAGTTGTGTCCAACTCTTTGCAACCCCAGAGACTGTAGCCCACTAGACTCTTACGTCCATGGGATTTTCCAGGCAAGAATACTGGAGTGGGTTGCCATTTCCTTCTCCAAGGGATTTTCCCAAACCAGTGATTGAACCCAAGTCTTGCATTGCAGAGAGATTCTTTACCACTTAGCTGCCAGGGAAGCCCCGACATCACTCATATGTGGTATCTAAAAAACGATACAGATGAACTTATTTACAAAACAGAAAGAGTCACAGATATAAAAAACAAACCTAGAGGGAAGTGAGGAGAAGGGATAAATTAGGAATTTGAGATTAGCAGATAGAAACTACTATATATAAAATAGATAACTAATAAGAACCTATTGTATAGCATAAGGAAGTACTCAATACTCTGTAATGATCTATATGGGAATAGAATGTAAAAAAGAATGGATATATGTATATGCATAACATTGAATTTTCTGTAACCTGTAACAGAACATTGCAAATCAAATATACACGAATAAAAATTAATTAAAAGAGATACTAAATCCTGTTCAGGAGTTTGGGTATCATCATTGTTAATTAAGTGGCCTTAATGTAGTACTGTGCCAAACATATCAGGAGAGCTCATAAGTTTATCTTCTCCTGTGTCATTATTACACCCATAGTTGGGCCAAGTATGTTCAGTTTGGTTCTGGATTTCAGATGCATCAGATTCCTTATCTAATGAAATGCTATCAGTGACAGAAGAAGCTATTCCTAGATTTGACTCAAGAGAAGACAATTAATCTCACAGATAATGAAGAATGTGCACTGGAGATTAAGACAAAGAAAAATTAGCACATGTATTAACTCGGATCATGTTTATACTTTGTTGTCAACTGTCATCATTTGTTCAAAATAAAATCTCCTACATTTGACTCACAGAACCTGGCAGAGTATAAGCTATTTACATTTCACTAATTATGTTTAAAATTTGGTCTCTAGTAATTCACCACGGGAATCTATTTTCCAGTCAGAGTTTTACAAAATGATTCTTAACAATCATCCTGGATCTTAAATGATCATCTTTGTTACCGAATGAATGGAAGGTCTTCATTTTTTTGTCTTAGTTCCTGATTCTTCAAGAAATTGTGTGTGTATTGAGAACGAGTGAGGTTCCATCTACAGCTAAATTAACATGGGCTACAATGTGTGTTTTTTTTTTT
The DNA here is from genome assembly GCF_000754665.1 of Bison bison bison. Lineage (NCBI taxonomy): Eukaryota > Metazoa > Chordata > Mammalia > Artiodactyla > Bovidae > Bison > Bison bison. The sequence continues at coordinate 357,573 of NW_011494683.1, read as the reverse complement.
TTTAACTTAAAAAAATCTATAAGGGTAGTAGGTACCTGCTAAATCAAGTCAAATATTTTAAAAGGTTATAAGTGAAAAAAAAAAAGAGTCTTTCCTCATTCTAACTTTACAGAAATTATTATTACTAGCATTTGCAATCTCTTTTGTGCTCATATTAACACATATTAACACAGGTACACAGATAGGGTGCTTTTTAAAAACAAATTAGGTATCTTGCATATCATTCTGAATTCTGCCCTTTTTACTCTATATTTATAGGATCTTTCCAAGTCAGCACATAAAGATACACATATTCTTTTTAATATTCACTTAGAATTTTATTAGTTTTATCAGTTGATTTTTTCCTCCATTTTATCAGTTTCCTCTGATTTATTTAACCATCCTGTATCTTGGTGGAAATTTAAATTATCTCTAATTTTTCACAATTACAAACAATGTTATGGCAATCCTTTCTGTATCTTTTTACTTATTTCTAGGATTGTATTTCTCAAAGAGGGTAGTAGATTGCCAGCTCGTAATTTTTGTGTTTTGGAAATATTAACAATGTTTTCTCTCTCCCCGCTCCTGCTGCTGCCATATTCAAGCAACTAGGGTCTTCGATGTTCATGTCACAGAGGATGGACGTTCTAAATCTGAAATGAGAAGGGAAAAATGTCTTCAAGGGCTTTGGTTTCCAAAAGCCCAAATCCTTAGGGGAATGAAGAAAACTGGCAAAGACAAAATGTGTGGGAGACACATCATAAAAGACCACAGAACTTCTGTTTTAGGTTAGAGAAAGTTTCTCTGGCCCGGTGTGGAGGAGAGGGGGATGGAGGGAAAGTGAGGACAGAGGCATTTGTAGGTCCTAGCAGCAGGCCAGGCTCTAAATTTTTCAGTTTATAATCTCAGTGAGGAAGCCAGCCCCAGGGCATGAAGGCAGCAGGGGCCCAGAGGAAAAAATGCTGCCTGTGACGAAGCAGATCTGCCCAGAAATGACCTTGTCAGGATTCCCTGGCTCTAGCCGAGCAGAGGAGCAGTAGGATTATTCCCAGGCCCTCAAGCAGGGCAGGAAAGGAGCAGAGAAAATTGCTGGACATCAAAGGACCTTGCCACCAGGAGCAAGGGACATTCATCAGTGACCTGCCTGGGATAAGAGCTGAGGACCGGGTGAGCCGATGACTTCCTTGGAAGATGCTGGTGTGAAAATGACTTTGCAGATCACGTACCTCTCCTCCTCCTCCCCCACATCGTGACATGACATCAAGACTTAGAAATGCTTGAGGGGAAAGAGGGGGAGCCCTGAGTTGGTTAGAATTACATTTCTGTGATTCAGCAAAATATGTTTGGTTACTGAGTTTCTTATCTATTCTATAGGATTTGTGCATTGGAAATGTGTTATAGCCAGTACAATTTTTTCCTCCCCCCTCCCACCCAAACGGAAAAGGCAATGCCACCCCACTCCAGTACTCTTGCCTGGAAAATCCCATGGATGGAGGAGCCTGGTAGGATGCAGTCCCTGGGGTCTCTAGGAGTCAGACACGACTGAGCGACTTCACTTTCACTTTTCACTTTCATGCATTGGAGAAGGAAATGGCAACCCACTCCAGTGTTCTTGCCTGGAGAATCCCAGGGACGGGGGAGCCTGATGGGCTGCCGTCCATGGGATCACACAGAGTTGGACACGACTGAAGTGACTTAGCAGCAGCCCACCCCAAAAAAGAGGTGATTCTAATTGACACTCCTACCGATAATATTTGAAGGCCTGTCTCTTATATTCTTGTCAACACCAGATGCCATGGCTCTTTGGAATTTTTGTTAATTTACTAGGTGAAAAAATGTAATCTCATTGTTTTAATTTGTGTTCTCCTGGGCATTGGTGAGCATGTTTTTATCTTTATTGATTATATTTCTTCCTTTGTGAAGTGCTAGTGTAGTTTATTTTATTCTTTTATTTTGTTCAACCATGTACTTTATCTTCTATTTAAAGACTATCTACTGGCTAATGACACTTGAAGCAATGTTTAGTCTTTAGACATTACCCCTCAACCCCAAGAGAATATATCATGTTCTCCAAAGATAATTATTGTTCCACTATAGAATCACTCTTTTTTAGCAACTCCTATCTCATTAATCTTGATCGTTTTAATATCTCATGATTTTCATACAGAAAGAAATTTAGCTAAAGAGGGTGTGGAAGGGACACTGAGAAGTGATTTCCATTAGTTCCCAATTTTGTGTGTGTGTCATTAAAGAAAAATAATGAAACATACATCATTGATTTCCTAAGTCAAAACAGTGAGGATGATAAAGGACTATGGCAATTTGCTAAATAATCTTTCTTTAATGTCCTTTCTTGTGGATTTAAATTTGATTTCAAAACTCATTTACTTGTGTTCCTTTTTTTAAAAATTTTTATTGGAGTATAGTTGATTGACAATGCTGTATTAGTTTCAGGTATACAGCAAAGTGCATCAATTATACATATACATATACATATATATATATAT
>NW_011494683.1:354568-354987 GCF_000754665.1 Bison bison bison | reverse complement strand
ATTAGAAATGACAGTGGAGAGATCACAACAGACAACATAGAAATACAAAGGATCATAAGAGACTATTATCAACAATTATATGCCAATAAAATGGACAACGAGGAAGAAATGGACAAATTCTTAGAAAAGTACAACTTTCCAAAACTCGACCAGGAAGAAATAGAAAACCTTAACAGACCCATCACAAGCATGGAAATTGAAACTGTAATCAAAAATCTTCCAGCAAACAAAAGCCCAGGTCCAGACGGCTTCACACCTGAATTCTACCAAAAATTTAGAGAAGAGCTAACACCTATCCTGCTCAAACTCTTCCAGAAAATTGCAGAGGAAGGTAAACTTCCAAACTCATTCTATGAGGCCACCATCACCCTAATACCAAAACCTGACAAAGATGCCACAAAAAAAGAAAACTATAGGCC
>NW_011494683.1:329635-354468 GCF_000754665.1 Bison bison bison | reverse complement strand
GGAGAAATATACCATGTTCATGGATTGGAAGAATCAATATAGTGAAAATGAGTATACTACCCAAAGCAATTTATAGATTCAATGCAATCCCTATCAAGCTACCAACGGTATTCTTCACAGAGCTAGAACAAATAATTTCACAATTTGTATGGAAATACAAAAAACCTCGAATAGCCAAAGCGATCTTGAGAAAGAAAAATGGAACTGGAGGAATCAACCTACCTGACTTCAGGCTCTACTACAAAGCCACACTCCTTTTTAAAGATTCTTTTTTGTTATATTCTTTAAATTCTTCTCCAAGGTTTTCCTTTTCCCCCATGTTCTGATAAATCTCTGCTTGATATTTTGGTGATTCTTTTAAAGTTTAATATGCAGCATTGGCCAAATCCTGGTTCTCTTGAATTGCATACAGTGATGGGGGTAACCCTTAGAAACCATCGATTTTAAAGATGTGTGAATCCCAGGGACCGCGGAGCCTGGGAGGCCGTCTATGGGGTCGCACAGAGTCGGACACGACTGAAGCAACTTAGCAGCAGCAGCAGTTTGTGTTAGTCACTCTGTCCTGTCCGACTCTCTGTGACCCCATGGACTGTAGCCTGCCAGGCTCCTCTGTCCATGGAATTCTCCAGGCAAGAATATTGGAGTGGGTTGCCATTCCCTTCTCCAGGGGATCTTCCCAAGCCAGGTCTCCTGCACTGCAGGCAGATTCTTTACTGTCTGAGCCAGCAGGAAAGCCCCTGATTTTAAAGGTAGAGGAACTGATATGTAGAGGATGCCGGTGGGAGTCAGAAGCTCCCCCAGCCTGGCTGGCTCATTCTCCCTTTGCTTCTGTCCAATACTCAACATACGCTCTATTTCTTAGCTCTCTTTCTGCTTAATAGGCTCTGAGAATTAGACAGTTTGAAGAGCTGCTAGCTGTTCAAATAGAGGCCAGGTTGTTAGTCTTTACCATCTGAAAGCGGCTTTGATGGTTTGTGTAAAATGAACTCTCGGACACCCACCGCACCGTTGGCATCCCCGGAGCAGTCTCAGCAGAGATCAAAGGCGGCCCATTGCGTGGAGGCCGTTCCCTGAGGACAGTGTTGAAGCTTCCTGGCAGGCTCTGTTTGCTGGCTTCTCAGTGCTGCTACCTGTGCCCTGCGTGCTGGAGAACACCACTACCTGTCTGGGGTCCACGGTGGATTAAAGAGGGCTTTCAGTGTTCAAACCCATTCTCTGGCAACTGGAATTCCAAGTGAACTTAGAAACTATAACTGACTCTATTAATTTTAAAATACAACGAGAATACCACTGCTTTTCTTTCTCCAACACTATCCCTTTGTTTCTTCTGGGTTGAAGCTGTTTCTCAGGCTGTCACTTGCTGTGGCTGAAACAGTCTAAATCTTATGCAGCGGGCCCCTGGATATGTGCCCAGGAACGAAGCACTCTCTGGTTATCAGAACTTATGGTGAGTCCAAAGTCTCCACCAGACATTCAGCAGGAGTCTTGAGGACACAGATTCATTGTCCTCAAACCACTTTTATATCTCTTGCCAGCAAGATCCCACCATCTTACCTAAATAAATGCCTAGCATTTGTCATGAAAAAAAAAAAAACCCCTTTTTTAAAAAATTGGACTGCCTGTCCCTATATAGGTATACACAGGGTCCCAAGTACTTTCTAAAAGTGCTTTCTAAAATTTTGGAAAATATCCAATTTAAAGTAAGAATTATTAGACATTATCCTAATCATTCTTAAGTTAGATGGCAGGGAGCCTGGAAGGTTCTAACAAAGCAGGTGTCCCACTTGATAACTTGGTTTGTCATTTTCTAGAGGATGAGGTGGTTGGATGGCATCACCAACTTAATGGACACGAGTACGAGCAAACTCACACATGAGTTTAGTGTCTGTGTTAGTGAAGGACAGGAAGCCCTGCATGCTGCAGTCCATGAGGTTGCAAACAGTCAGACACAACTTAGCGACTGAACAAGAGGAAATAAAAGACTCTTTGGGGGCCAGCAGACAACAGCATCCTACTTCTGAGCTACCTGAGAAAATGTGTTTCCCTCATGTAGGTCCAAGTTCTTTTCTGCAGGCTTGAAAGCCAAGAAACATGACTCAAAAACTAATCGCGTGGGCCCCCACAGTCTGGGCAAGTAAATCTTCAGACATAACAAAGTCTGTCTTAAACTTTCAGGTTTTCATCAGTCCAGGGAGGGGAGCTAGATAAGCAGAGGGAAATCTAAAGATAAAGGAACTCTCTCAAGTCAAGGCTGTGGGAGGGAATTTTCTAGAATGACGACTCAGGGTATCGTGGATTTGGGAAGTAAGACCTCTCCTTCGTGTGGCTATTGTGATATTTTTGTGGAAAAACAAAAACAGAGTGCACTGTGTCTACCATGGCATATTTAACGTTGACACGTAAGAGCTTCAAAGTGCGGTGGAATTGTCTGAGGAAACACCCTGCAGGTGTGGTGTAAGAGCAGACTAACTGGGTTACTGGAAATGAATGTAGGAAAACACGGAGTTGGGGTTTTGGCTCTGCACACATCTGCTAGTGCTGAATTCAGGGGCAGAAAGGGAGAAGCCAGCTGCATTCTGAAACTGGCAGGCCAAGCTTCCCTGGTGGTCCAGTGGTTAAGACTCTTCCCCTGCAGGGGGCATGGGTTCAGTTCATGCTTGGGGAACTAAGATCCCTCATGCCACATGGTGTGGCTAGCATTTTTTTTTTTTTTTAATTAAAAAGTAAAACTGGCAGGCAGGATTCCTTGTTAGGACATGAGAGAGGCTGGAGCAGGTCAGGATGGATGTGTTAGGAAGGTGCCTCAGCTAGTTGGACCATCCTGTGATTTGCTGTTTCTTCTACTCCCTAGACATGCTTGACTCTTCCAAGTCTTTTCACCTGTATTATGTTATCCGATGCTCATAATCCTGGAAGATTATGTCCCATAGAGTAATGGTGCTGTCCTCAGCTAAAGGTGGCAAAAGTGAAACTCAGAAAAGTAAAAGGATTTGCTGATTCGCACTGAGACTAGGAGGGCAGAGCCAAGCCTGGATTTCAAGCCTGAAGCCAAGTCCAAAATTCCTTCTGCAACCCATCTCCCGATATGTGTAGGCAAGCTCTGCCAGCCCACTGACTTGCAAGCTTCATTTGACTTCACTTACTTGAGAAGCAAAATAAAACAACTTCTACCCTAAAAAAACCCAAACTTAAGAAATTTTTTATTACTGCACAAGTATGTGTTGTTCAGTCTCAGTCGTGTCCAGCTCTTTGCGACCCCATGGACTGCAGCACTCCAGGCTTCCCTGTCCTTCACCATCTCCAGGAGTTTGCTCACAGTTGTGCCAGTTAAATCAGTGATGCCATCCAACCGTCTCATCCTCTGTCATCCCCTTCTCCTCTTGCCCTCCACATATCCTACACAAGTATATGTTGTGATATTAAGAAAAACAGAAAATATAAATAAGAAAACAAAATAACCACCACCCATAATTCTGCCACATAACCTTTTGTATTTTAGAGACTATCCTGCTGCTTTGATTGTGGAAATGTACACATGTAGGCAGAATTTACCTATATATATATTTTTTTTTTTAAACAAAAAATGAGATCATTTGGTATAGAATAGGATTATTTTGTTTAATTTGCCAACACACTGAGGTAGTCTATCTAAATCAATATTACAGGCACTTTTGTAACATATGGACTTCCAGATGGTGCTAGTGGTAAAGAACCCACCTGACGATGCAGGTTAAATGTAAGAGACACGGATTTGATTCCTGGGTTGGGAAGATCCCCTGCAGGAGGACATGGGAACCCACTCCAGTGTTCTTGCCTGGTGATTCCCATGGACAGAGAAGCCTGATGGGCTAAAGTCCATAGGATTGCAGAGTTGGACACAACTGAAGTGACTTAGCATGCATGCACACATTGCAATATATACTATTCCATGGCTGCCTACTTTTCCATTCTATAGGCATACAGATAAATTTTGTTTTACCCTCATGTATCTTCACGTTTTCTATACCATAAACAATGCTGCAATGACTATGCTAGTGATTAAATTTTTGTACACATCCTGTTTATTTCCTTAGGATTAATTTCTAGAATTGGAATTACCAAGTCAAAGAGTGTGTATGCTTTTATAATTCCAACCAGGAAGCCACGTGTGAGAAGGTTTATTTCTCCACCCTTCAACAGCACTAAAGCTTCCAGATACTTCATATAGCTGTAGACAAGTAGGTCCCCAGAATATTAGAAAGGAAACTCCTCCCCTCCTTATGAAGCGTACCATTTATAAGCAAGATAAGCCCAACACATTCTTTCTCCGTTTTCCTAACCTCAGAAGATCAGCTACTGTAACAAAACAAGAGCCACAAGCTGGAATATTAAGGAAGATTGTACTCAAGCCACAGTTCAAAGGCTCTAAGGAAACACAACCAAGCGAAAGTCTAATTCATCAGTGGCCCATAGCCACCTACCTTCTCCTGTAATCCCTTCATTTTTTACAGGTTAAGTAAGGTTAAACCAGGTCAACTCTTGGATAAAGGTTCTCTAAAGAAATCCTAAGTAAAGTTGCTCGGTCGTGTCCGACTTTTTGTGACCCCGTGGACTGTAGCGCACCAGGCTCCTCCATCCATGGGATTTTCCAGGCAAGAATACTGGAGTGGGTGCCATTTCACATAAAGTCGTGTTCATGGTGGTGTAAATGTCAATCCTGTGCAAACAACCTGGTGAACTTTCAAAAATACCTATTTCGCAGTGGAAAATATCTTCTGGAATATTGCTGATGAAGAGAGAGTAGAAATTAACTGGGCATGAGCTCCGTTTGGTGTGTTAGAGTTCTTGGAAAGCTTGTGAAGCAATTGGTAGGGCTGCACCAGATGGCCTGGGTGGTGGATTAACTACCAGAGTTCCTAATCCAAAGGTAAGACCACCCATTTTTACTGTGACAAGATGGTTCAGGAAAGTTCTAGAGACTTCCAACTGAGATGAGCACTTTCAGATTGTCAACCAGAGCAAAAGGGAGAGCTGATGTACTTATCTAAGTATTTTAAGGCAAAAAAAAAAAAAAACAAACTAGAAAAAGAGACAGTTTTAGCATGGATTTGAAATCTTCAGTGGGCTCTCTGTTCAAAAACTCCATCAACCTCATTAGAACTGATTCCAATGTATTCTTAAACTGGAGCCTATTATACAGAGTGAAGTAAGCCAGAAAGAAAAACACCAATACAGTATACTAACACATATATATGGAATTTAGAAAGATGGTAACGATAACCCTATATGCGAGACAGCAAAAGAGACACAGATATATAGAACAGTCTTTTGGACTCTGTGGGAGAGGGCGAAGGCAGGATGATATGAGAGAATGGCATTGAAACATGTATATTATCATATGTGAAACAGATCGCCAGTCCAGGTTCGATGCATGAGACAGGGTGCTCAGGGCTGGTGCACTGGGATGACCCTGAGGGATGGGATGGGGAGGGAGGTGGGAGGGGGGTTCAGGATGGGGAGCACATGTACACCAAGGGTGGTTCATGTCAGTGTATGGCCAAAACCACTACAATATTGTAAAGTAATTAGCCTCCAATTAAAATAAATAAATTAAAAAAATAAAAATGAACTGCAGTGTCAAAAAAGAAAACCAAAAAAAAACTCCGTCAATTAATATCCATAATTTTTTCCTGCACCCTTCAGTCTTATGTAGAGAAGTGGAAAGTGAAGGTGCAGCAGGGAGACCTGCAAGGAAGCAACCTTTGGAGGGCTGCTTAGAGATCTGAGCCAGGACATGTGGCACAGCACTGTTATGTTATGAAAATCCAATTTGCAATCCCAGCTTTGTGGATAAGACCTGTGATTCCCCAAAGCACTGTGAATTGAATCCAAAGCATATTCTTAAAAAACCCACCTCTAGAATTGGGTAACACCATAAGTTAAGATTTTCTAATAGTTTTCTTTCTTCAGTGGCAAAATTTCAGGTGCTCTCAACAAGAGTAGATGAATTATAGCAGTTTGTTGATAAAGGATGGGTTCAAAAAATACTTGAAAACAAAACACAGAAAATGAGTGGAGAGCCAGTACATACAGAAAGAGGTTGTCTTTTAACTTATAAAGACCACTATTATTCATGTAATGATTCTATTGACTTCACACAGACCAAAACTTCTGGGATGAATTAATAGTCAAAGCAGGTAAAATCAATGCATATACTATATAAAGTGAAAAAGTGAAAGTGTTAGTTGCTCAGTCATGTCCAACTCTTTGTCACCCCATGGACCCTAGCCGGCTTCTGTCCATGGGATTCTCTGGGCAAGAATACTGGAATGGGTAGCCATTCCCTTCTCTAGGCAATCTTCCCCACCAGGGATCAAACCCACGTCTCCTGCATTGGTAGGCGGATTCTTTACCATTGAGGAACCAGGAAGCCCCCATAGACTATATATGGTATTTTTAAATATGGGAGAGTATTTTATGGCACTTAATTTAGTGCATAGTACATAAGATTGTTTAATAAGTTTCCACTGAATTAATAAATGAATGAATGACATGTACAAAAAATTATCGACCTTAGAAACCATGGATTAACAAGGAAATATTAAAAATGCATACTGAGGTTCCAATAGACAAAACAAATGTTTTAAAGAAGGGGCTTTTGGGAAAAAAGTGCTATTAATGCATTCATTTGTTCCTTCAGCATTCCTTGAACATCTACTGTGTGTCACATACTCTTAAATGCAGGTGCCAACTAAAAATTGGCACTTGCCACCTGCCTCTACAAGGATCAGGTCACTAGCCATTGTAGTTGCTAACTTTCTACGTACTTTGAAAGGGGTTCAATGTGGAGATCAGGAATGCGGCATTCAGTGCTCTGGGAAAAACTGGCAGAAGAGGCCTTCCGATAAATCTTTCATCGGAAAGATAAAAGAAGATCTTATGAGCTCAAGTCTTGCCTCTTTTTATATCCAGAAAAGCGCTGAAATCACTATTGGTGCCATATTTACCTCATGACTAGCAGCAAGCCTTGCTAAAACATGTGTGTGACTACTGCACATACCCCCTTCATTAAAATTATGTATAACACTGACCTCCCCCTGCCACCTCTTTCGAGTCAGTACCTCAGAACTATCTGAGATGCTGTCTCCAGGGCTACAGTCCTGATTTTGCCCCCAGTAAAACTTAACTCGCAACTCTCATGTTGTGCTTTTTTTTTTTTTTTTTTCTGGTCTACACAGTAAACAGGAAGCTGAATAGACAGATGTCTCCCTGATCAAGGAGTTGCCTATTGTCCCAAGAAACTTTGTATCTTTGACAAGTATCTCTCCCAACAGAGAACTTCTCCAGCCTCTGAGTGATTTCACATTTTCTAGTTTAATCTTTTTGCTGTTGTGTTAAATGCGTCCCAGAAAGTTAAGGAATATGCTTTTCAAAGTTCAAAGACTGAAATAAATACCTTTAATGGGTTGCATGTTCAGTTACTAAGTCGTGTCTGACTCTTTGTGATCCCATGGGCTGTAGCCTGCCACACTCCTCTGTGGATGGAATTTTCCAGATAAGAATATTGGAGTGGGTTGCCGTTTCCTTTTCCAATTAATTAATTAATGGACTAACAGCATTCTAATTCTGAGATTCCTTGTCCAATGTCTTTAGGAATGGATATGAGAAGTGGATGGACAACCAGCTTTGGATAGCTTCTCAGACACAAGTTTTGAAGTGCCCGCTGTCTAACCTCAAGTTCATGTTATTTGGATCCCATCTAAAATAACCCGGCAACACTAATCAAACAGTTTTGTAGTGTCTCTTGGAGATGCTAATCCTTGTTTCCCAGCAAAATTCCAAAATGGCTCTGCTGGCTCTCTCAACTCCTCTTAGAAGGATTAGCAGGAAAAAGTCTTACTTTCTTTACTTCCTGTCCTCGACAGCTGGGGGGAGTTGAGCGGGCTTTTAAGGCTTGTTAGAAATACTAAGTCTATGACATACAGAATTTCAAAGTCTGCAACATGGCTAGGCTAGAGAGCCATTAAATAAATGGGATCTATTTTATGACACCATGATTTATCGTGCTTGACGTCACCATTTGTATTCCCTAGGAGGGAAAGAATGTGGAGAAATACACTCCTCACAATCAGGGAAAGACTATTAGCCTAATATAAAATGCCCTCATCGCCGTTCTCCACTTTGCCACGGATAAGGTGTCCCAGAATAAGTCATCTGACACCAGCAAGCGGGCCTGGCTTGCTCAGGTCACCTTCACCATGTATTCAGGTGTGGGTGGCTCTATAGACTGGTGACTTCAGACCCAGTGGACCTCTGGAGGGTCCCACTGATGCTATTACACTTTGGGTGTCTTGCTGTAATGGTAGATTAGACATGTGAAACTCTGGCCTGTTTTCTTTTTGAAAAATATATTTTTTTTAATGCTGAAAATATCAAATTTATTTTCACAAGCAAAATCCTTGGGGAAATGAGGAAATGGGCCATAAATTCCTTTTTTAAGTATCCGCTAGTGCCTCTGTTCTGTTTATTTTAGGTTTTAGCTTGCAGCAGGCCCTCCTGTCTCTAGCTGTACCTCTAGTTCAGTTGTTGCTGTGCACTGCGCAAAACAGAGATGCCAGGCCTTTAGGAATAAGGTTGGCCATTCAGCTGTCCAGGTCTGAAAGGCAACAAATCTAAGATAACAGGAAGAGGCTAGTCAGGCAGTGAAATAAGGCAGGTTCATTTCGGTCAACACAGAGAGAACTTCTTTGCATTAAAGAGCATCTAAATGGCATTATTAGACCACTAACGTTTGAAAACCTCTTTTTAGTTCTTAAATACTCTTCTCTCCTGGTTCTCTTTGATGGGCTACAATTTGATTTCTTTTTCTAAAATATACCATTAACTTTTGATCATAAGCCTTGATTTTCCAAGACATATTGGAAAATAAACCAGATATTTGTTGTCATTTTTACTTTGCATCTTTTTCTTTTCATTTAAAAGGACTTCCATTTCATTTTTGTGGCCAATTCCCTAACTTCAAATAGACTTAATTCCCTTTCTTGAAAAATGTAATCAATGCTTGTCTTCTGTATCCTTTTCCTCCCTATTTTCTCTACACTAAAAACATGATCCACTCTCTTAGGACGACTGCTTTAAGGACTGATACTGGAAATTCTGAGGAAGGCATTACATTTTATAATGACAGCACATTTGCCACTTAAGTCACCATGGAACATGTAGAGTCCATTTTATGTAGAAACTTCATACCATTGACATTGAATAACAGTACCTTAAAAAGACTTACTTTTTAAGTATCTTAGAATACTCTTTACAGGATTTTTTGCCCTGAGCTATTAGTGAATTTAATAATTTGATTATCAATCTCCCCTCTAGACATTCCTAATGTTCCCCAGTGTTCTTTGCCCACTGGTCCACCTGCTTACCTCATGCTACTCATTGTGGGAAAGAATGGACACTCTGACTTCTTTGAACAGAATCTTACGTTTTATCAGTAAGATAAAACATAGCAGGTACTCAGGGTATTAAAAGCTATTCTTGCCTATTAGATCACACTGGAGTTTCTGTCTCAGTTCATCAGGAAGAAATGCTGGTATGGTAGATCATGGTTAGTTGACCTTTTTTGCATCATTTTCTTCATCCATTTCCATAACCACATCTAATGTCTATGTGATCCTGAGAAAAATGATTATACTTCTGGGTCTAAGGTAAGCACATGACTTAGGTCAATCTAATCAGTGCATTCTATTCACAGGTTATAATTAGTTAAGATTTGGACATATATTTCAAGCCATATAATTGAAACAATCCAAACAGATTAAATGTCTTTTCTTTTTCTAGAAATGTTGAAACATTGATGCTATTGTTGAAGAAATTAACAAGGGAATATGTTACCATCAGTGCAGTTGCAGCCATTTGGGGACCATGAGGTGAACCAGTCTTACAATGAATCCTATGCAGAAAGACAGAATGTAAAAAAAAAAGATCCTGGATACATAATTGAGTAGCTCAGTCATGATTTACCCCTCTGGCAGTTTTAATTACACTAGTCAGTGAATCCTCTTTTGTAGTTTAAACACATCAAGACAAATGTTCTGCTACATTTTACTGAAAGTAAAGATGTAAAGTATGACCAACAACCCCAGCAACATTCTTAACACAGTATAAAAATGTTCTATTGCCTTAAACAGATAAGAAAAATTGCCATAATACCGTAGAATTCGAGAAAATTGATGACGATGACTGGGCTTTCCCTCTTGAAGGGACTGTAGCTACAGGACACCCCATAACCATATTCATTTGTATTTTAGACTATTTCATTCCAAACTCCAAGCAATGAACTAGTAGAAAACATACCTATTTATTTTGCTTTAAATCTAGTGAAAATAGTGTTATTTCTAAATAAACATTTAATGATGTTGGTGACATTTCACTTAATGTTTAATTTCTTCTGCTAACTCTAATAAGGCAACTGGTAATTGATATAATAGAATCTTCTAGGAAAGTAAAATAAGAGAAAGAAGTTATTTAGGCTTCCCTGGTGGCTCAGATGGTAAAGAGTCTGCCTGCAAGGCAGGGTTCAATAACTGGGTCGGGAAGATCCCCTGGAGGAGTGCATGGCAACCCACTTGAGTATTCTTGCCTGGAGATTTCCATGGACAGAGGAACCTATAGTCCACAGGGTCACAAAGAGTTGGACATGACTGAAGCTATGTAGCACACACACACACAGTGGAATTAATGAGTAAGATACTCGTGTTGTCTAGTGACCTCTGGCCATGAGGGGCCCAGGGAGACATGATAAAACAGCCAGATAAGCACAGATTTTGGTGGCCCTGTTGATTTTGTTCACTGTAGTTTTTGTAAAGCAGTTGGCTGAACCCAAATTTCTCGAAGAAGATTGCATTTTTTTCTAGTGGGATGTGGCCCAAGAAAGCAGTTCAAAATGGTTAGTGTGGATCTAGAAAAGAAAGGGTATTTTAGTATTCTCATGTCTCTAATTTAATTCCAAAATGTGAGTCTCTTACCCCCAGCACAGCTAAACGCTTTCTGTAGCCTATCGAAGGGGTGTAGGAGGGAATTCAACCTGCCAGAGCTACACAGATTTATCCCTCATAATAGCTACCAATGCACCGCAGTAAAATTTTACGTTTCAGCTAAATTACTAATGACTTTCAGGCCCGTGCCAGAAATTTTAGGGTAGGCTTATAAAGAGAGAGGAGAGAATGTACAGTCAAGAGTTCTTAGCAGTGGAGTGTGTGTGTGTGTGTGTCCGTGTGCGCAGATGTGTGTGTTTCTCATTTGGGATTATGGGACACGTGCTCATCATTTTTTGCCATCTTGATTAAATGTAATTAGGTTCTGGCAAGCCACCCTTTCCTCTCTTGGATGCTGGGGCTCTTTCGTGTTTTCACATGGGTTATCCACAAGAGGTGAGAGCAGGGAGTTATTTTGCAGCCTTAGGCCTTTACTCCGGGGGTGGCCACTTTTTTTTAATTTGAAGTTTTGGGCTTCACAGTGATTTACAGATTAAGGCTCTGGACTGTCCCAGGGCCAGCAGGGCTGTTGTTCTCTTGCACGTGGACACAGCTCACTGCTGGTAAGCAGCGGCTCTCTGCTCACCCTCTCATTAGAGTTCTTAGACCACATTTCCTTTTGGCCAGACCACTCAGTTATTTTGACCATGTGCAGACTTTGCCTCCTCCCTCGACCCCTGCTGACTGGTGAAAATGACCACAGAAGTGGGAAGCAGGTGATGCGGGAGAGTTGCAGCCCCCTACCCCCACCTGGGGCCCCTGATATTTCTCCTTTAGTAGGAGGGTTGATTTAGAGGAAGCCTCAGAGTGGCAGGTTTGCTTTGCTTATGTTCGTCCAGTCCCTTGGGCCTCTAATTCTGTCTTCATTGTTTCTTTTCTTTCTTTTTTTAAACAGTAGGTTCTTTAGGGAACACAAGTGGCTTGCAGCGTGCTGAGTAGAGAAGGCAGCTCTCCTTGGCTTGTTCTGTTGCCAAGGACACTGACCCTCATGATCTCAAGACTCTGACAGTGTGCCTCTCTGGGTGAATTTTACGAAGGTGCAAAAGGCAAAAACAAAAACTCAGCTAAAATGATCAATCCTAAGATTGAGTGCAAAAGCCATCAGGACTTCTGTATAATGATAAAAGGCCAAAAGCCCAGTGTTCATAGAGATGGATTTATTCTTCGATCTTTTTTCTCTGATTTTTACTCAAAATTGCCAACATATAATGCTTCCCTGATGGCTCAGGGGTAAAAGAATGCACCTACAATGCAGGAGATGTGGGTTATATCCCTGGGTTGGGAAGACCATCTGGAGGAGGAAATGGCAACCCACTCCAGTAGTCTTGCCTGGCAAATCCCATGGACAGAGGAGCCTGGACAGCTACAGTCCACAGGGTTGCAAAGTATCAGACATGACTGAGTGAGCACTCACAACGCTATTTTGATTTTATTCTTTCCTATTTCTTTTACAATGTGGATTTTTTATATTAACCTAGTGAGCATGCTTATTTGGAGTCTTTCAGATTCTCATCCTTTGTGCTTTATATTTATTTGTTTTGCAGAATCATTTTATTTCCATTGCATCTTTATATTTTTAAAGAAAGTCCCACCTTAAGTTATTCCTGTGAAAAACCTTACCACAGTAGTAGACATGTTTCTAGTATGTGAGTCCTGTGATATCTGTAAGCTTCAATAGGAGTGATTTCTATGAGAGTTTATATTATTATTAGTGGATTTCAAAGTTGCTGAAACCTAAGTAACTTATTAACACATGTGAGTAATCATTGCTCTTTTGATGATTTGAATTTTCTCCAAATAGGCTTTTAAGAAGGGGACTCAAATTCTAACTATGTTCCTCAGTTTTACAGCTGAGGAAACTGATGCTTGGGTAGGTCAATGTGCCTCTTAGTCAGCTCTTTCTGGTGACCACATTTGATTATTATTATTTTTTTAATCTTTATTTTATTTTTTAACTTTACAATATTGTATTGGTTTTGCCATATATCAAAAATGAATCCGCCACAGGTATACATGTGTTACCCATCCTGAACCCCAGTCCAGGTTCGATGCATGATACTGGTGACCACGTTTGAAAATGGTAGTTGCTCAGTCGTGTCTGACTCTTCGAAACCCCATGGACTGTAACCCGCCAGACTCCTCTGCCCATGGAATTGTCTAGGCAGGAATACTGGAGTGAGTAGCCATTTCCTCCTCCAGGGGATCTTCCTGACTCAGGGATCAAACCTGGGTCTCCTGCATTGCAGGTGGGTTCTTAACCGTCTGAGCCACCAGGGAGGCCCAACCATGTTTAGGGCCAGCCTTATGTAAGTTCAGTATTCCTTCTACTTCACCATAGTTGACCATAGTTAAATGATGCAGCTTGGTCACATAAATCACAAATGTCAAGAAGATGTTGTCATTTAAAGTATAACTTAATTTTGATAGGAGACAAGAAGAAGAAGAAAGGGAATCAACTCCTCCCTAACAGATTTTGGGCTCCTGTTAAAACATTGGTCTGGAAACTTGGGTCCATCTCAAGTCTATGCTCTCCTTTCTTTAGTGCTCCCTTCCTAACTCCTCTTCTGCCTATTTTGTGCCTAGAGGCCCAAAAGGACTATAGCATCTTCCACTAAGTCTGTTGAACAAGCTCTGTATTTACTCACTGTGATGGAGCCAGGGCTCTCTCTTGTCAAGGCCCATGTCTTAGCTGGGCTAACTGACGGAGCTGTGGGTCTGCCCTTGAAGTTTATTCAGCTGGTTTCGCTTTGGCAGGGGTCTCGTAGACCTTCCTCAAAATCACCACCTCGGCTGCTCTGGGTTTCTCTTGAAACATCCAGAGGCTTGGCCCACAAAGTAGGACTGAGTAACACCATGGTGTTCAGATGTCTTCCACAGACTCCCAGAAAATACCAGTTTATACTGATGGCCAAGAATGGTGTTTAATTCTGAGTTTGGCGCTAGCAAGGTGGCTATCACCTCTCTGCATATTAAATCCCCCCAAAGGTAGCCAAGCATGGCTTGTACTTTTCACTTCTGTTTCCTGTGAGGAAGAAGGAACAGTGGTGGATCTGTGACTCTTGGAAACTCATCCGTGTGACTTGGCAGCGTTGGAAATTGTGGGCTATGCAGAGGTCGCCCAGCCCCAATTGGAGTGAGGGTTTGGTTCCTTATTCGGGTGCAGTGATGTCTACAGGACAGGACTTCACACAAATCTTTCTTTTCCTCTCTTCTTTAATAATAATATGGTTTTTTTTTTATGGTGCATCATTATCTGCAGCTCATTTTACAGCTATTATTATTTCATTTGTACCATTCCAAGATGGTGCCACCATGAAGTTCATAGAGGCAAGATAGAAACTCAAGATGCACAGTCTACAATCAGAGGCAGCAATCACCACATCTTTTGATTCCCAGTTCAGCTGTCCTTCCATTATCTTAGGCTGCCCTCTGTGGCCTGGTGCACAAGGAGTGGCCAGGTCTGAGACACATCTATGCCCTGAAAACATAGTCTTAGAGCCATGGTGGAGCTTGCCTGTGATAGTTTGTGTAATGTATTCTAGTTGAGCTATTTCACCCCTTGTCAATTGCTTTTTTAATGAAAATAAAGTAAAACATGCTATTAAGGCAGAGTATAACTTTTAAATAATAACCTTTAAAAATCAGCTAGTCTCCAGATGATATATTAATCACCTATGGCCCCTCAAAAAAATGACCACAAACTTGGCAGAAATTGATCCTCTCACAGATCTTGAAGTCAGAAATTTGAACTGAGATTGGCAGAACCATGATCCCTCCGAAGGCTCTAGGAGAGAATCTTTCCTTGCTTCTTCCAGCTTCTGAAAGTTCCTAGAATTCCTTGCCTTATGGCAACATCACTCCAGTCTCTGCCTCTGTCATCATATGGCTTCTTCCCTGTGTGTCTGTGACTACTCCCTCTTTTCTTCTCTTATAGGGACTTGTCATTGGCTTTAGGGCCCACCCTAATTCAATATGATTTCATCCTGAGATCTTTAACTTAATGATATCTGCAAAGACTCTTTTCCCAAATAATGTTACATTTAGAGGTTTTGTGAGTTAGGACATGTACTTATCATTTTGGGATTAACCATCAGACAGAACCCTGTGCACAAGGACCCAGAAGAAAGGAGAAGTGACCCCACAGGAGACTGCTGCAGACTCGCCTGTGAGTATCCAGGAGTCTCCAGCAGAGGCGTGGGTCACTGGTGGCCTGCTGCAGGGTTGGGGGCACTGAGTGTAGCAGTGCATGCACGGGATCTTTTGAGGGACATCACCTTTATCTTCATTACCTCCACCATAGTTTGCTCCAGGGAAATAACAGGGAGGGAACACAGCTCCACCCGTCAACAGAAAATTGGATTAACACTTTACTGAGCATGACCCCACCCATCAGAACAAGACCCAGTTTCTCCCTCAGTCAGTCACTGCCACCAGGAAGTTTCCATAAGCCTTTTATCATTTTCCATCAGAGGGCAGACGGACTGAAACCATAGAGAAAACTAACCCATCTAATCACATGGACCACAGCCTTGTCCAACTCAATGAAACTATGAGCCATGCCGTGTTGCACCACCCAAGATGGACAGGTCATGGTGGAGAGTTCTGACAAAATGTGGTCCACTGGAGAAGGGATTGGCAAACCACTTCAGTATTCTTGCCTTGAGAACCCCATGAACAGTATGAAAAAGCAAAAAGATAGGACACTGAAAGATGAACTCTCCAGGTTGGTAGGTGCCCACATGCTACTGGAGATTAGTGGAGAAATAACTCCAGAAAGAATAAAGAGATGGAGCCAAAGCAAAAACAATACCCAGTTGTGGATGTGACTGGTGATGGAAACAAGGTCCGATGCTGTAAAGAGCAATATCGCATAGGAACCTGGAATGTTAGGTCCATGAATCAAGGCAAATTGGAAGTGGTCAAATAGGAAAAGGCAAGAGTGAAGGTCGACATTTTAGGAATCAGTGAATTAAAATGGACTGGAACGGGTGAATTTAACTCAAATGACTATTATATAATATCTACTACTGTGGGCAAGAATCCCTTAGAAGAAATGGAGTAGCCATCATGGTCAACAAAAGAGTCTGAAATGCAGTACTTGGATGCAGTCTCAAAAACGACAGAATAATCTCTGTTCGTTTCCAAGACAAACCATTCAATATCACAGTAATCCAAGACTATGCCCCAACCAGTAATGCTAGAAGAAGCTGACGTTGAACAGTTCTATGAAGACCTACAAGACGTTCTAGAAGTAACACCCCAAAAAGATGTCCTTTTTATTATAGTGGACTGGAATGCAAAAGTAGGAAGTCAAGAAACACCTGGAGTAACAGGCAAATTTGGCCTTGGAGTACAGAATGAAGCAGGGCAAAGACTAATAGAGTTTTGCCAAGAGAACGCACTGGTCATAGCAAACACCCTCTTCCAACAACACAAGAGAAGACTCTACACTTGGACATCACCAGATGGTCAACACCGAAATCATATTGATTATATTCTTTGCAGCCAAAGATGGAGAAACTGTATACAATCGGAAAAACAAGACTGGGAGCTGACTGTGGCTCAGATCATGAGCTCCTTATTGTCAAATTCAGACTTAAATTGAAGAAAGTAGGGAAAACCACTGACCATTCAAGTATGACCTAAATCAACTCCCTAATGATTATACAATGGAAGTGAGAAATAGATTTAAGGGACTAGATCTGATAGACAGAGTGCCTGATGAACTATGACGGAGGTTCATGACATTATACAGGAGACAAGGAGCAAGACCATCCCCAAGAAAAAGAAATGCAAAAAAGCACAATGGCTGCCTGAGGAGGCCTTACCAATAGCTGTGAAAAGAAGAGAAGCAAAAAGCAAAGGAGAAAAGGAAAGATATACCCATTTGAATGCAAAGTTCCAAAGAATAGCAAGGAGAGATAAGAAAGCCTTCCTCAGTGATGAGTGCAAAGAAATAGAGGAAAACAGTAGAATAGGAAAGACTAGAGATCTCTTCAGGAAAATTCAAGATAAAAAGGGAACATTTCATGTAAAGATGGGCTCAATAAAGGACAGAAATGGTAGGGACCTAACAGAAGCAGAAGATGTTAAGAAGAGCTGGCAAGAATATAAAGAAGAACTGTGCAAAAAAGATCTTCATGACCCAGATAATCACGATGGTATAATCACTCACCTAGAGCTAGACATCCTGGAATGTGAAGTCAAGTGGGCCTTAGGAAGCATCACTATGAACAAAGCTAGTGGAGGTGATGGAATACTAGTTGAGCTATTTCAAATCCTAAAAGATGATACTGTGAAAGTGCTGCACTCAGTATGCCAACAAATTTGGAAAACTCAGCAGTGGCCACAGGACTGGAAACGGTCAGTTTTCATTCCAATCCCTAAGAAAGACAATGCCAAAGAAAGCTCAAACTACCACACAATTGCACTCATCTCACATGCTGGTAAAGTAATGCTCAAAATTCTCCAAGCCAGGCTTCAACAATATGTGAACCGTGAACTTCCAGATGTTCATGCTGGTTTTAGCAGAGGAACCAGAGATCAAATTGCCAACATCCGCTGGATCATTGCAAAAGCAAGGGAGTTCCAGAAAAACATCCATTTCTGCCTTATTGACTATGCCACAGCCTTTGTGTGGATCATAATAAACTGTGGAAAATTCTGGAAGAGATGGGAATACCAGACCACCTGACCTGACAATTCAGAAATCTTATGCAGGTCAGGAAGCAACAGAACTGGACTTGGAACAACAGACTGGTTCCAAATAGGAAAAGGAGCAGGTCAAGGCTGTATATTGTCACTCTGCTTATTTAACTTATATGCAGAGTACATCATGAGAAACGCTAGGCTGGAAGAAGCACAAGCTGGAATCAAGATTGCCAGGAGAAAAATCAATAACCTCTGACATGCAGATTACACCACCCTTATGGCAGAAAGCAAAAAAGAACTAAAGAGCCTCTTGATGAAAGTAAAAGAGGAGAATGAAAAAGTTGGCTTAAAGCTCAACATTCAGAAAACTAAGATCGTGGCATCCGGGCCCATCACTTCATGGCAAATAGATGGGAAAACGGTGGAAACAGTGGCTGACTTTATTTTGGGGGGCTCCAAAATCACTGCAGATGGTGATTGCAGCCATGAAATTAAAAGACACTTACTCCTTGGGAGAAAAGTTATGACCAACCTAGACAGCATATTAAAAAGCAGAGACATTACTTTGCATCAAAGGTCTGTCTAGTCAAGGCTATGGTTTTTCCAGTAGTCATGTATGGATGTGAGAGTTGGACTATAAGGAAAGCTGAGTGCCGAAGAATTGATGCTTTTGAACTGTGGTGTTGGAGAAGACTCTTGAGAGTCCTTTGGCCTGCAAGGAGATCCAACCAGTCCATTCTAAAGGAAATCAGTCCTGATATTCATTGGAAGGACTGATTTTGAAGCTCAAACTCCAATACTTTAGCCACCTGATGTGAAGAGCTGACTCATTTGAAAAGACCCTGATGCTGGGAAAGATTGAAGGCAGGAGGAGAAGGGGACGACAGAGGATGAGATGGTTGGATGGCATCACCAACTCAATGGACATGAGTTTGTGTAAACTCCAGGAGTTGGTGATAGACAGGGAGGCCTGGTGTGCTGCAGTCCATGGGGTTGCAAAGAGTTGGACATGACTGGGCAACTAAACTGCACTCACAGAATTTGAGGTCTGAGGTCATTTGTATCTGTCTCAGATTTCCAAGGGAAAAAGTTTTCTCCCTGTGGTTCTGGTTGATTGTCATAGAAGAACCATGAAGATGATGAAGGCTGTTCCAGCTGAAAGCTTCTGGAGAATAACACAGAATCTACCCTTAGAGACAATTCACACCAATATGAACTTCAGCAAAACCAGAGAACAGAGTCAGCATTTTTAGGGACAGTGGCAACCCCAGTGTTCCTTGACTGCTCCTCGTCCCTTCACAGCTCACCTCCTCAGTAATGCCTTCCCCAAACAACCTACCCAGAGGGAAAAACAGCCAGTTTTCCTTTCTGTCCTGGTTTCCTTTATGACACTTACCATCAGTTATAATCATTTCTTTTCTTGTTTTGGATCTGTCCCCAGTGTGATACTGTAAGCTCCATGATGACAAGGATTGGGTTTGTCTTGTTCATCACTGAGTCCTCCAGGGCCTTTATAAATGTCTGGCTCATTATAACTAATGAATACATATTTGTGGAATAATAAGCAAGTGAGTAAGTGAAGGAAGGAGCCTGCCTATGGGTGTGCTGAGACACAGGCAAGAAGATACCCTGGGCTAAAATCAAGACAACTTTAGATGTAAAGGAAGTTGGTGGATTTGATGATGTTAATAGCTGTCCCCAACCTTTTTGGTACTAGGGACAGGTTTCCTGGAAGTTAATTTTTCCATGAACTTGAGGGGGGTGGTTTTTGGATGATTCAAGTGCATTACATTTATTGTGTACTTTATTTCTATTATTATTATATCAGTTCCACCTCAGGTCATCAGGCATTAGATCCTGGAGATTGGGGACCCCTGATCTAAAGAAAAGGAGAGTGACAAAAATCTTTCATCAATTTCACTCTTCTTACTACCACCGATATTCCCTGCTACAATTTCCCATAAATAATAGTAGAATATTAAAAGACTCTTGGAGAGTTTTAAATTTAAGACAAATACCAGACACACAATAAATAAAACCAAAAGTAATTAATGGGTTATGAGTTAAAGCTACTGAAAATATTATATATATTCACTGGAGTCAAATTTCCTGTTAGGAATGATAATAGGAGAAGGAACAGACTTTGATGTCCTGCCAAAAGCCACCAGTGTGGTGATCCTAGTTACTGTGTTGTGGGCACCTGGCCTACAGATTTCAGAATTCTGTGTGGTTTCCCTCAACCAAATTTCTGAAGGAGCCAGCAGAAAGAGGTAGGGGTGGGAAATGTGTTATCTATAAAAGTCAACCACAAAAATAATTTCCAAGTGCCACTAAAGGCCTCAATTTAGGCTGTAAAAGCCAAGACATCTAGAATAAACTATTGTAACTTCTCAGTAGTGTGTAACACACATGGCCGACAGCACGGTGGCTCAGGGAGTGCAGGATATGTCAACATGGGTGGGGAACAGTGAGATGTCGTGGGACTGGGGCTGGGAAGTAAGTTTCATGCGTTTTAAGATTTGCTCTGCCATTTGGGAATTTTACTTCTGACTTTTAAATTAATCTTATGCAATCATCGTGCATTTATTATGATCCACCCTTTGTATTATTCAAAAATATTTGTGGATGAAAGAATACTTATATCACTGAGTAGAATATTTAGAAACTTCGATCAATGATGTAAAAATCTAATTTCCCTTCTGGACACCACTAAAACCGCATGTTTATGAATGGTTGGGAAGATTCAGTCTGTTTTCTTGATGACCATTCTTCTAAATCAAGAATTAGTCATAAAAGCTGGATCTAGAGATGTTGTTAGCCCAGATTGGAAAGTGGTGTGTCTGCAGGGATGATTAATAAAAAGATTGCCCCATTTCATTAGGATAAGATCAGCATTTCAATTTTTTTTTTTTTAATCCTCTATTATGCAATGATCCAGTGGCTCAGTGGCAAAGAATCTGCCTGCAATGCAGGAGACACAGGCAGGAGACGAGGGTTCAATCCTCGGGTCAGAAAGATCCCCTGGAGAAAGGAAATGGCAACCCACTCCAGTATTCTTGCTTGGAAAAGTCCCAGTCCATGGGGCTGCAAAAGAGTCAGATGTGACTAGGCAACTTAACAACAAGCAACAACAAAGGTAGTCCAGAAGTTTTTCTTTAAGCTGTTGCCTATACAGCGTATATTGAGATGCTTCTGGATTGGAGGGGGTGGGGCAGGGAAAAAACAACTAAAGTGGGCTCTGCAATAGAGAAATTGCATTCCTTTATATACTAAATTCCCAGGTAGATAGTGTTGTTTTGTTGGTGGGGTTTTTTGTTTGTTTGAGTGTACCAATTTTCCACTCTCTCTGCACGCCTCAGCCTTTGGGTTACAAGATTCCTACAGTAATTCTGGACATCATGTCTTTACCCAGCAACGTGCTAAGGTGACAAAGAAGAGGACATGTTCTTTCTTTGGCTTCCCTTTTCAAAGAAAAACTGTTTTCATGCATCCCACAGCTGACTTACCCTTATGTTTTATTGGCCAGATTTACAAATTGCGCCAAATCCCAAATCCATCACTGCCAAAGGGAATGGAATGACATTGCCTGGGTTCATCCTAACTTATCTCCCTGAGGCTGTAGAGGGTCAGCTCCCCTGAAGCACACGGCTCCCTGATTTTTGATCAGAATTGAGAGAAGAGGTCTGCAGGGGAGACAACCAACAAAGTGCTTGCCACACAAGGGAAAATATTAATGAAGGTTTTAATCAAGAGTTCCTTTGTATCAGGGTCAGATTTGGCCAGATTTTCCTTTCTGCAGTTTCCTTATGTCCTTGATCTAAATGATCTAAAAAAGAAATCATATGCTGTGAGTGAGGCTGACCACCTTTCTAGACCGAGGATTTGCAGAATTTTCCTGAAAAGTATTTGAGGCTTTGTAAGCCACCTATGGCCTTTGCCACTGCAACCATGGTTACCTTCTCCTCCTTGTCTCTTTCCTCTTCCTCCTCCTCTTCTCCTTCTTCCTCTAATTATTTAAAAGTACGAAAAAAATTGTTAGCTTATGGCCTGAGCCGAAAAAGACTGGGAGCATCTGGCCCAAGAGCTCCTCTTTGTAGCCCTCCACTCTAGGCAGAAGATGCAAAGCAGTGGGCAATACAGGTGATATATTAAAAGCCAGTGTTTTGGCATAGTTGAATGAAATCTGTGAGAGCACCTAGACCCAGTTACCTGAACTTGGACAGAGAAAATTGTGAAAGGAGATACCACACAATGGTAGCTTGGTTTGTTTCAAAGCAAGCAGAGGACTTTAAAGCCCAGACAAAGTAGCAGTAGAAGAAAAAGGCAGAGGCCATGTTGAAGCCGAAGGACATTTGGCTCCAACGAACGTATGACCCACAAGTTTTCCCAGGTTGGAAAAACCTGGGAAACCTGCAGTATACATTAGCTTTGGAAATCTCCTACATCCCCCCTCATGTCCTGCAGATTTTCATTTTGCTGCTAACAGTAACAGAGAATTCAAGTTCTTGAATGAAGCATATCTTATTCACTTCTCTGTTTTCAATTTCACATTAAATTTAAAATTTCTAATAAGGATGAATCACAATTTTTTTTTTCAATTTTGATTTGATTTTTTTATTGGAAAGGAAATATGATAAAAGCTGTCTTAATAAACAGTTTGTGTGCGTGCGTGGTAAATTGCTTCAGTCGTGTCTGACTCTTTGTGACCCTATGGGCTGTAACATGCCAGGCTTCCCTGTTTACGGGATTCTCCAGGCAAGAATACTGGAGTGGGTTGCCATGCCCTCCTCCAGGGGATCTTCCCATCCCAGCGATCAAACCCATGTCTCTTATGTCTCCTGTGTTAGCAGGTAGGTTCTTTACCTCTAGTGCCACCTCGGATGAGACTACAAACATATAAGATCTAAATCTAACAGATAAAGGTAATTAACATTTAAATAAAACACTTTAAATTATGATGCTCAAAAAGTTAATGATTACATCTTACGTATCAATATGAGTGAGAAATGTCTTGAAGTATTGAATACTATCTCTTCCCTTGTATATTCCTTCTGTTATAATTGCAAAGCGTAAGCTACTAAACAATAAGTTAATAACATTAATAATCTAATAACACTGGCCATCCATTGTGAGTTTTATTTTCACCTCATTTCTTCTCTTATCATGTAGTAGGCAAGTAGGGAGGAAAATCAGTCTTAAAAAAAATCTGAGCCTTGCTTTCTATGACCAAAGATCTGAAATGTGCCTTAAAACATAGCTTCAGGGAGTGACATGGAAACTGGAGAGATGCTGACTCAAGATTGGGTCGGTCTGTGGGGCAGGATGGAGAAAATCGGCGAGAGTTCTTACTGCAGGGAGAACTTGGAATTCTTTTTTGTGTTTTTTCTTCTAGTATAGAAACATTTTTATTCTCAAATTCTCCAAATTAATCTATGAAAATTGCTTTTTCCACTGCCCTATCTTTTCTTTGTTTAATTGTTGTCTTTTTTGATGGATTTTTAAATATGCCTTAGTTTATCTTTTTTTTTAAAAATTACTTACTGGAGTAAAATAGTTTCAGGTGTACAGCAAAGTCAATCTGTTACACATGTGCATATATCCATTCTTATTTTTTAAGATTCTCTTCCCATACAGGCCATGACAGAGTATCTAATAGAGTTCCCTGTACTATTCAGTAGGTCCTTGTTAGCTATCTATTTTAAATATAGTAGCGGTGGCACCCCACTCCAGTACTCTTGCCTGGAAAATCCCATGGACGGAGGAGCCTGGTAGGCTGCAGTCCATGGGGTCGCAAAGAGTCGGACACGACTGAGCGACTTCACTTTCACTTTTCACTTTCCTGCATTGGAGAAGGAAATGGCAACCCACTCCAGTAGTCTTGCCTGGAGAATCCCAGGGGCGGGGGAGCCTGGTGGGCTGCCGTCTATGGGGTGGCACAGAGTTGGACACGACTGAAGCGACTTAGCAGCAGCAGCAGCAGCAGTGCATATATGTCAGCCACAATCCTAGAACTTGGAATTCTTTAACCACTGTACTTCAGCTGTGATTGGGGAAGAGAACTGAAAAATTCCTATGAAACATCCTTAATTGGATGGCAAACATGATACCTAGTGAGTTGTCATGAATTCCAGCTACTGAGAAGTGAGCTTTAAAATTATAGCCTCTTGAATAAGGAAAACTTGTTTCAGTCTTCTACTAACTGAAGTTTTTATAGGAATCTCTACTGGGATGATGGTGATGGATTTTGTGTGGCCCAATTCCCCAACTGCTCAAAACCCCATGCCAACCTGGGGAGGGTCTGAGGGGGCGACAGATTTTTTTCAGCTACTTGTTTGAGGCTTATGAATAGTTTAGTTAAGGGAACAAAAGTCATTATAAATTTTACTCTTTATAAGTTTCTCATAATTCTTGACTTTTGGGGTTATTAGATATGCAAATTAAATTGTATTCAGAGAATTATTGAGCTCAGAAGTGGTAGTAAGCATTCTAGGAGACACATTTCAATGTCAAAGTCAGTTACATAGAAGAATGAGAGCAATGTGCTTCCTGAAAAGATCTAAATAAATTAATTTGTGGGGATCAAAGGCAAACCTATATGATGTGCTGAATTCTGCACTAAACAGACCATATGGTGGCAGACCCTCAGTGTTCTAGTTCTGCTCCTCTGTAGGTACTGGCTTGCTTCAAACAGTTGGTAGGTAATGTGTTGACCTTAGGTACTGTTGACACAAGAAGACTCCTTTGTCACTTCTGGGTGTTGCTTCTCTTTGCATCATTGTTTGTGGGGCTATGTTTTTGCTTCCCCTCTCCCATGCTATCTGAGTGCTGGGCTCTTTACCCTATTTCTTTAGTCCATACAATGTAAGGTGGCTCTAGTGGTAAAGAACCCACCTGCCAATGCAGGAGACATGAAGAGACACAGGCTCAATTCCTGGATTGGGAAGATCCCCTGGAGGAGGGTACGGCAACCCACTCCAGTAAACTTGCCTAGAGAATCCCATGGATAGAGGAGCTTGGAAGGCTACAGCCCATAGGGTCACAAAGAGTTGGACATGACTGAAGGGACTTAGCACACACGCCCCTACTATGCAGGCTAATAGGAAGGTTTGGTGTTCCCGTTTCTCTTGCTCATCCACTTCAGCATGCTTATCTGGTCCCTGGGCTTTC